>NC_143563.1:54668833-54978166 GCF_054136105.1 Typopeltis vanoorti | reverse complement strand
TTCTCACAGTATCTATCATACCTTGCCTTGAACTCGCTCACTGTCATAGCACCCACAACAGACTCTGGCAGCTTATTCCACTCATTTACCACTCTAAAAGTAAAGAACCCAGCTCTAACACCCCTGCTAACCACGCTCTTGCCCAGCTTCTATGTGTGTTCCCTAGTTCTCCCACCACCACCAGTCCTGATCTCAAAAATATCATCTGAATTAATCCTATAGAATCCTTTTAGCAATTTGAATGTCTCAATCATATCTCCTCTTTTTCGCCTATCAACTAGTTTCTGCAACCCACAAATCTTCAACCTGTTCTCATATGGTTCATTCCATAGACCTGCTATCATCTTAGTCACTCGCCTCTGGATCCTCTCAACCTCCTCCCCATCAAGAAGGAACCGAGGTGACCAAATCTGGGCACAGTAGTCGAGATGAGGTCTTATCAGCGCTCGGTACAGAGGTACAATAACTTGTTTTTCTCTGCTCGTCAAGGTATTTTTCAACAACCAAGTGAGTTGATGAGCTGATTTAGCTACTTTTGCAATGTGCCCCCTAAACTTCATCTCCCTATCCACCAACACTCCCAAGTCCCTGGCCTCATCAATCTCTTGGAGTACAGGTCCACCAATGTGGTATACTGCTGCTAATCTTTTCACTCCGAAATGCATAACCTTACATTTTGTCACATTAAATTGACATCCATTCTCCTTAGTCCAGAACTCCAATCTATCTAAGTCATCTTGCAAGACTTTGACATCTTCTGCATTCACTATCGCCCTACCCAACTTTGCATCATCAGCGAACAAATGAACTGTCCCACTCAGACCCTTCCCTATATCGTTAATGAACAGATTAAACAGCAGTGGTCCAAGAACAGAACCTTGTGACACACCACTAGTCACAGGCCGTTTTTTGGACTCTACTCCTGAATAAACTACTCTTTGATATCTCTCCATCAACCACCCAGCTATCCATCTCACCAACCCTATATCCATTCCCATATGTTGTAGTTTTCGGATTAGAATTCCATGTGTGATCCTGTCAAACGCCTTTGCCAGGTCCAGCAGTATCACTGTAAACCCAAATAATCTGATACTTTCCTTTCTATGCTGGTAACGTTTCTAGCCTGAGCTTTGTACTGCTCGTGAGTGCACTGATCACCTTTCTCCTTGTAAATTCTCCATAATTTTTTTTATTGCAGATAAAGCCGAATCTTCCATCCATCTAACGCCTTCCTTATTTATCTGCCTGACCATGGAAATACATTCTGGTAATGCTTCCCTCAGATACCTGCTGATTATATCCCATACACTGCTACCATCCTTCCCGTGCAATTTTTTCTGCCATGGGACAGCTGTAAGCTACCTCCGAAGCTTGCTATAATTACTTAACCTCTAGTTCCGTATATACCCCTTCTTAAGAGAGAAATCCACAATCCAACTCAATACCGTATGGTCATTCTCACCAAGTGGAGGTAATGTGGACACCTTACTTAGTAAATAATAAAAAAGAAAGGTAGTAAATAAATAAATGAATCAATTCCTTATCTCGTGAAGGTAAAATAATATGCATACTGATGATCGTGTTTCCCTCACCTATATAATACTAATAATAAATATTTTTGGTGTTTTAGATTTTTTTTTTTTTTTTTTTTGGATATAGGTGACACTAGAATTACATGTGCACAGCATGATAGGTGCCGTTTTGTTTACGTCTGTTACGTTACCTCACGTCTGAATAGTGTGTGTATTTTTAATTTATTTAATTTATTCAGGAAAGTACTGCGGTGAGAAGGTATGAACGTGAAAATGTATAAAAAATTTGTTATGTTATGATTTATTACTAATATTATTATTATTTGTATATATAAATTTAATTTATGCTATTTTAATGGACTAGTTTGTTTGTATGAAATTGCAAAGCCAGTTTTTGGCATTTATTATTAGTTATGCTTTATTATTAATGGTTATCAGTTCACTCCAAGATATATAGATTTTAGTGGTTCAAAACTGTGTTCTGTATATTGTTTAAATTCTAATGAAGTCAATAATTGTTAGAAAGACAATTCAGAAAAGTTTAGCTGGAAAATGAGGTTTTGTGTTTATTTTATTTTGTACCACAGATACATATCCCGTCAGTATCAGAATCGGATAGCTCTCTTTCCAGATTTTAGTTATGAGAATGTTTCTAAATGAGTATATTGTGTGTGTTCACCAAGGGTTAGATAAGGAAAACCTGCTCTAGAATCAAACTTGTTACATTTCCAGGATTCTGTTTAACAGAGTGGTGTTTCACACGTGAAGAATCATCTGCCAAAGATTTTCATAGAGATCCATGTGATATGAAAAATTAGAACCCCCAGTTTGTAGTTTGGCGAGCAGAGGGTTAAATGTCAATTTGACTGTCAGTAATTATTATTATTATTATTATTATTTTTTTTATTATAATGGAATGGTGTAACATTGTTGAGTTGTATAACTCCAAAATCTGCTAGCTGTTTCAAATGTTTGTATTTCCTCACTAGCAATTAGTGCTGCAATTCATGTTAGTAATTTAATTATTTTGTTTTGACTTGCTATTCATTTTTACATTAAATAAATTTTGTGTGATATTTGACTAATTGGTTATCAACAAAACCACATGATATATGTTTATGTTAAATCTAACAAAAACAAACAAATATTTTTTTATAAAAATGTATTAAAAGAATCAAATGTGCCATTTGGCATTGAATAATTGAATACTTCTCTCTACCAGTTGGTTATCAACAAAACCGTATGATATATGACAAGGTCATTTGGTTGGAAAGATGTGTGTTTTTTGAATCTCATCTAGGATGCAAGAACTTTTGGGGGCATTTCAACTGAAGGTGCATTAGTCAGTCTCTTATGAGATGGCAGAGGATTTTCATCTCAGAAGACAGGTAGACAGATAAACTTGCAACTATACGTGCAATTGACAGACAAGAGACTATGTAGACAGTCATGTGATTTAAGCCAATAAGAATACAATTTGGTCAGCTAAATCCCAAATTGCCAGCCAATCGTCGTTCGTTCAGTGTCCAGGTAAATATAACTAACAGGGTGCACCACAAGAAAGTGAGGATTAGACATTAGGTGAAGCCCTAGTTGCTTCTCTGCATTCCTTTAAAGACTTAATAGCTTGATAATAATAATAAAGCTATTAAGTCTTTAAAGGAATGCAGAGAAGCAACTAGGGCTTCACCTAATGTCTAATCCTCACTTTCTTGTGGTGCACCCTGTTAGTTATATTTACCTGGACACTGAACGAACGACGATTGGCTGGCAATTTGGGATTTAGCTGGCCAAATTGTATTCTTATTGGCTTAAATCACAATATAAAATGATGGTATACAACATGAGAGAATTTCATGCCAGCTGGACCGTCAACCGGTTAAACAAGGCCCCTGTCTTCTTGCCAGGGAACCTTGATGAACAACGAAAAGTCAGCTACTGGAACAAATCCTAAAACACACGCCAACTCAACATCACCAAAGTTCAAGATTGGTACTATCAATATAAGAAGCCCAAATGGCAAAGAAATGGAGCTAGCTGAGGAATTGGATAAGTACCAGATCGACATAATAGGGGTGACTGAAACAAAAAAGACAAAAACTGGTGAGATCTTTCTGAGCAATAAATACAAAATGTTATATACAGGCAATGACAAGGAAAAGGAGTAGCGATAGTATTCAACACTAAATATGAGGCTAATATTCTTGAATGGCAGGCCATATCAAGTAGAGTTATTGTTGATAGTGATGTTTTCTCCGTAGTGCAGGGCACTAGAATGTACAGAGGATTTGAAATTGGAAGTGATCATCGTTTAGTCTTCAGCAGGATAAAATTGAATTTCATATTGAAGAAAAGAACATGTAAGAAAGTTTTTAAGTTAATAAAAGTTGAGCAGCTCTCAGATGAGAACTGTAGACTAAAATACACAGACATGATTGAAGAAAAAATGAAAGAGTTTGAGAACAGGAACCAAACCTTGGAGATTCAGTGCTAAGCCCTAAGAAAACACTGATTGATTCAGCCAGAGAGGCATGTGGTGAGGTTGTCCGTAAGGATAGAAAAATCAGAATTTTATGGTGGACACAGGAAGTTATAGAGGCAGTGAAGGAAAAGAAGAAATCATATCAAAAGTTCCTAGTGAATAAGTCAGTTTTTGCTCTTAGAGAATACAGAGGAAAATGTAAGAAAGCTAAAGATTGTGTAAAACTAGCAAAACAAAGGTCATCAAAAGACTTGGATGAGGACAAAGAAAATAAATATCAAGAAGGTGGCAAGATATTCTGAAGGTTGGTGAAGAAGTTCAGAAATGGAGGAAAGAGCGCTTTAAAAGGAATTAGAGATGATAAAGGTGACATGAAAACTAGTGAAAATGATGTTCTTGATGTATGGGGTACTAGAAAGCTCTACTCAATCATCTGAAATTCGTCCCTCTGTCCAGGCCTGCTGAACTATGCAATGCAGCCGCTATAACACTTTTTTGCCTCAATACTTGAGTATTTCTGGTCGAATATCATCTATGAAAAATTACTAAATGAAACAATCAGTGACAGCACAGTAATAAAAAAAACACTGATCAGGAATACATATCCATACTTGAAGTAGAAAAAGCCATCAAAAGCATGAAATGTGAAAAGGCAGCAGGATAGTTGATATTCAACCAGAAATGCTCAAGAATGGAGGTATAAAAGTCTTACAGTGGCTGCACTGCATAGTTCAGAAGGCCTGGACAGAAGGACTAATTCCAGATGATTGGAGTAGATCTCTCATAGTACCTATATATAAAAAAGGGAAATAAAACTGAATGGGAGAATTACAGAGGTATGTCTCTACTGATTGTTCCTGGTAAGATTTATGCAAGTATACTTGAGGAATGGTTGAGAAGGGTTGTGGAACAGAAGCTTGGTGAAGAACAAGCTGGATTCAGGCCAAATGGAGGCTGTCAGGATCAGATTTTCACTTTATGATAGATAGTTGAGAAATCATGGGAATATAACAAAGATCTGTATAGAAGTTTTGTAGATCTGGAAAAGGCATATGACAAGGTGCCAAGAGAGAAGCTGGTATGGTAGGAAGTCAACTGAATAAATTTATATGGAATAAAAGAGAGAAATTAGTGAAAACACTAAATTAGCTGTATATGGATCTGAGGGCTGGGTTAGAAATAAAACACTTGACTAATGACCAGAGACTGCAGATATGAGCATCATGAAAAAGAATGTTTCTCATAATGCTCATCCAGCTCTGGATCTCTGCCAGGAAAAAAGATCCAACGGAAGACCAAGATGCAGGTGGATTGAACAGATGGCTTCAGTGGTAATATCATATTAAAAATGAGGATATTGGTAAAGAACTTGACATTGTTAGCATTTAGGAATGTGGTAGCAGAGCTAATCTCAGGTGGTATGGTTATTTAAACAGAATGGGAGAGGAAAGATTAGAAAAACAAGTGTCCTTTTTCAGGAAAAAAAAGATCCAGAGGAAGACCAAGATGTAGGTGGATTGATATAGTAAAAAGTGCCTTAGATGATAGAAATATATGATCTGATAATATTGGGGTCTTGACAAGTAACAGACTAATTTGGAGGAAAATTGTAGATAAGAAGTTAGTAATGATGTAAATTTGTCATGCAGTACTATCATATCCTGTGCAAACCCCCCCCCCCCTTGGGGGTACATGTCAGGAATTTGATGATGATGATGATTAAAAGAGACTCCAGGGAATCAGGAACTCAATGAGGGCCTACTATTGCACCAGCTCTTATACTTGTTCTTGGTTTCATGCTGCTTGCGGACATCAAACTGCAGTCCATTCCAATCGCACGTCATTCTATGAAAGAAAAAATCAGGTGTCTAGGAAACCAAGATTACTTGCCTTTAACATACTATTGAGCCTGATGTATGGGAAAGATGACAAATAAAATAAATTACAATAAATAGTTAAGATTTAAAATTATAACATCAGTAATAAAATTTCAGCAGACAATTTTCATTGTCTGTTATCAGACCACAGTCTTGCTTATTGAAGACCTGAAGTGACTTTAAAAAAAGTTCCACACTTGAATTTTCATACATTTAATGTTTCTAGGCAACCTGTGGTGTAAAACACATATTAGTGCTGCAAACTTTCTTGGATGGAATTCATATTGAAAAGTAGATGAATGAAATAATTAAGGAACAAAAGATTGTTTTATTCATAATGCCACAAGGCATAAAACAAAACAAATACATATGATTCTACTAAGAGTTAAACAAGTTAAATACAATGAACAGGCATGCAAATATCTAGGAAGCTAATCGTTCTGATTCCCCTCCCCACACGCACACCCTTAAAGTGCAATTTTTTTTTTTTTTTCTTTAGTAGAAATGTCAGTATTGGAATATTATTTTGTACTAGAGAAACAATTTGTTATATGGAAATGCCTGCACTATCTTCAATGTCGAGTACTGCACTAACAGTGTGGTCTTCCTGAAAACAAAGGGGAAACTATATGATGATGGCTGAGGTGTAAGTGAAACTGTAACCTTTTGGATAGTATGTTGATGTCACCGGATGTGACATCACTCAGGCATCCGGTAACCTGCCATGTGAAAGAATAGAAACCAGTCTATTTGAAAATTATCCACATGATTGTTTCTATTCTTCCACCATGTGGAAAAATAGAAACTATTATGCAGATAATTTTTTTATATGCTTTTTCTTGTGTCTCGAAGGGAGTTTGTTGTAATATTTTTATTTTGTTCTTGTTGTCATATATTCATTTTGTGGATTTTTCTTTTTTCTACAGTTTGTGTGTGTTATATTAGGAAATAGTTTTTCTATGGTGGATGAGGTGTTGTATGTTGGCTTGTTTTCTGAGCGGGGCAGGTGGTGGGGGAAAGGTTTATTCTGAGAGGGCATCAATGCCCATGTGTATGATAGTGTTTTTTGCAGTTAGGTCAGGCAGATGTGTTTTTGATGTGTCGGCAGAATGGATATGTGTTTTTGAATTGGTGATGGACAGTATGGATGGGTGGTGTGTTTTGAGGAAGCAACACAGATGCGTTTAAAGTGGGGAAGGTGGTATACATTAGGTTAACTCTTGAGGGCTACACGCCAGAGTTGCTTGCCTCTTAGCATCCCCATTTCTGGTGTTTTTTTTTTTGTTTTCAGTGTTTTTCTTTTATTTTAGATTGGAATGATAATTTAATTTGTTCGCTTAACTTACTTTAAATGGTTGGGTTTACTCTCTGAGAGCTGTCAGGCCTTTCAGATGTTTATTCCTTTCTATTGTTGTGTTGTCACTACTTGTTACATTTAGCAATCTATTTCAGATATCAAGAATATCTTTGTTTTCAGTTTTCATGTTACTTTATCTTCTCTGATTCCTTTTATAGTACTTTTTGCATTCTATTCCTAAGCTATTTCAATAGCCTCCAAAATATTTTGCCACTTTTCTGATATTTATTTTCTGTTTTTATCAGTCTTTTTTTCCCCATGACTTTTGTTTAGCTGGTTTTACATAGTGCTTTGGTTTCTTACACTTTTCTCTATTCTCTTAGGCTGAGTTACTTGCCAGGAACTTCTTTTCCTTGATTGTCTAACTTCCTTAATCTAAGGAATCTTCCTTTGGTAAAGAACTGACAGCTCCTTTGACCTGGCTTTTCAATGAAAGTCTGGCTAGGGGAAAGGTGCCCAGGGAATGGAAGGAAGGTAAGATAATGCCATTGCATAAGGGCGGTAGCAGACTGGAAGTGTCTAATTATAGGCCAGTTTGTGTGTCATCAGTAGTTGTTAAGATCTTAGAGAAATTAGTGAGGGACCGTATACAGCATTGGGCAGATGAGGGTAATGTTATCTGTGAGAGTCAACATGGATTGGTTAAGGAGCACTCTTGTTTTAGTAATATGCTAGTCTTTTATAATAAAGTTAAAAGAGCATATACTGCCATTTTCTTGGATTTAGTGAAGGCATTTAACATGATAAGCTGATATTTAAGTTGCAGCACATGAGTTTGAATGTCAGGTTTGTCAACTGGATTCAGGATTGGCTTTCCGATAGGTATCAGAGAGTTGTGTATGGCGGGCAGTTTCAAGGCGGCAGAAGGTTACAAATAGGGTCCCACAAGGCTCAGTACTGGGACCTATATTGTTTAACCTTTATATCAATGACATTGTCAGTGGATTGCAGAGGGATATTCAGTTGTTTGCAGATGATGTGAAGCTGGGAAGGGTTATTAGTAATAGTGCAGATGTGGTAGCCTGCAAGAGGATTTGAATAAGCTAGATAGATGGGCAAATGAATGGGGGTGACAGTTTAACGCAGCAAAATGTAAGGTCTTGAGGTTTGGGGGACACATCGAGGGGACACTGCATACTCTGTTGGAGGAGTTGTACTGGAGGAAGTAGGGGAGACAAGAGATCTGGGGTTGATGATTGATAGAAACCTGAAATTCAGGGAACATATTGCAAAGGTGGTGAAGGTAACACAGAGGATTGCTGCAATACTGAGAAGGATGCTGACCTGCAGAGATAAGAGTTATCATTCCATTGTATAAGACCCTGATCACACCACACTTAGACTACTGTTCTCAAATTTCGTCCCCAGGATTTGAAGGGGATAAATTAACTGTGGAAAGGGTACAGAGGCAGATAACAAAGATGGTTTCAGGACTGTACAATGTTAGTTATGAGGATCGGCTGAGGGAATGTGGACTGCAGAGTTTGGTGGATAGAAGAAGGAGAGGTGATATGATTGAGACTTTTAAACTGTTGGGAGGTGGTTACAGGGTTGACACTGGGGAGTTCTTTCGCTTGGTTGGACAGCGGAAAGGAGTGATGACAATGGGCCATCCCTGGAAGTTATGAAAGGAAGCTGTGAGGAGTGGTTTCTTTGCATGGAGGGTGGTTGAACCATGGAATGCATTGCCTGATAGAGTGGTGAGAGCGAGAACAGTCACTGAGTTTAAGGAGTGGTATGATAGACTCTGTGTTTCCTAGGAAGGAAACACAAATGTGATGTTTCTTTTGACTCCATCGAGGCCTGAATAATAATAATAATCTACCACAGAGTTTCAATTTTCTACCCTTCCAGACATCTACACCACATTCTTTTCTGTCTGAATCAGTCAGTATTTTCTTCAGGGTTTTCCACTGAATCTCTAAGGTTTGGTTCTTGTTTTCAAACTTTTTTCATTTTTTTTTCCTGAATAATGTTTGTATTTGGGTCTACAGTTTACCTCTGAAAGCTGGTCACCTTTGATTTGTTTTAAAATTTTCTTGCACACTTTTCTTTTCAATATGATATTCAGATTTATCCTGTTGAAAACTTAATAGTGGTTACTTCCAGTTTCAAATAATCTGCATACTCTTGCGTCCCGAACAAATATTAATTATTATTATTATTATTTGACACCTCCAGGGAGTCCAAAGACTCATCGAGGGAGGGCACCTGCTCTACAACTCTGTCTCCACCAACTGACTGCAACTACACCAACGGCATCTACCACCGACCACCACTAGTATTTCCACACAACCACAAACATCCATGCCCACAGTGGGATTCGAACCCGCAGCCTTTTGGCTGGAGAGCGGATACGCTAACCACTTGGCCAACCAGACTGGCATTGTTTCTTGCATCTTTTCTCTGTCTGAATTCGTGCACATCTTTGTTGGAATGGTGTTAGTAATCCAACAGGAACTTATCATTATTATCTAAATACTAATTCACTAAATATGCTACACAAATACTAAACTAAAAATAATATAAAAATTAGTAAAATAATCTGCCAGCATTATTAATAAAAATTTAATAACATTAATGATCTCAATTAAAAATTGTTCTCAATTATTATGCAAAATTATTACAAAGTGAGCAATAAATTTAAACAAAAGCTTCCAATTGACAGTGTTTTGTTTTGGAGTGATTATATGTCATAAACTACACTAACAGAAGCCATTATTTCAAATTCATAATGGTGACAACTGATCACCATTACAGTTTAATCCGTTCTATTTAATCTTTTGCACCTTGTTACAAGTGTTTGAGCATATATTCATAAATCAGTATATAAGTAATAAAAGCCAGTACTGCAATCGCTGGTGTTTACCTGTTCCAATGCGAATGCCTCTGCTTATACTTTAGACAAAGAAGATGTTCTGTTGAAAAATGACAGGTACACCAATCTTATATCAACAATAATAAACCTGAAAAATTTGGCCTTGCTCACCATCGAGTAGACGCTTACCACAATATCCTCTGATCCAGTACTTGCCTTTTACATCAGTGCAGGTTTAGGTTTGAATAGTTATTTAAAGAGTACTGAAGCACTTCTACACTGCCCAAATTTAATTTGGAATGACTCTCTGTTGCCAATATTTTGTAGTTTCATCCTCATAAATGGCAAGCAATTGTGGCGTTTTTACCCCCCCCCCCTCTCCTTTTTTTTTAAATTGATATAACATAATGCTATGTCATTATTCAATTCATTACTAAATTTAATTTTTTATTTCAATTACTTTTGGCTTGAATTGTAATCTTATTTTATTTTGTAACCACCTGCAAGGTGGCATTCTGGCATGTGGCTTATTTCTATAAATGGGATTAATATTCTTTGTTCTAGCTTCACTTTACACATAAATTTGCAATAAAAAAATATTTTTCTTTATCCTTTAAAATGGTGCCAACTGTAGAAGTGGTAAGAGAAAATTTCTCAGAGAGAGCTTTAACACTGCTACCCGCTTGGCGGCCGAAAATAATTACATATTTTTTCTCTGACGTAATTTCTTTTCTTTATTTCTTTTGCTTATTTTCTGGTTTTGCACTGTTGCTTCTTTTTGACATTGTTGGATAAGTGAAAAGAAAACAAAATAAAAAATTGGGTGTAATTGAAGAAAACTACAATTAATACATTCATGTCTTCAAGGTTTGTGACTGACTGAGGCTCGTTCTAACTGATCATTACGTAATTACATACTGCGTAATTCACCGTACATATCCCTAATTGCCTTCGTCGTGCACAATTTAAAATAAAAATTCCAATTCAAAAAATTCGTAAAGCAGGAATTCATAAAGTGAGAACTACCTGTATTTGATACATAAGTATCAAAGCCATAATGAGTTGCTCTTTCTTTAATTGCAGCATATGTCATGTAATTTTAATTTTATTGTTTAGCTCATTTCTAGTCATTGTAACTGTTATGGTAAACTTTTTAGCTAGATAGACATGCTTAGCATGTAAATGTATAAAGTGGATCAGATTTCTGAAACTGATGTCTATCCGTTACAGGATTAAAGAACCCTTTCAGTCCAAGAGCTCATTAAATTTATTCATGGGCTAGTAAACTGTTACTTATCTTACAGCTGTGTGAGGCCAAAAAATGCTTGTCCTTGTTAAATAAGGACATTAAATCTGTTCGTCATTAGTTGCATCCCTGTCTTCTGATCTGTTTGAGGTTGTACACAGTTTCTGCCAACAAAAATTCAGTCATCTTGTTAGCTGTAGTCAGTCTTTTCATCTGCTGGGGACCCTAGTAAGACAATATTTTTGACCATCCTCTCTAAATAGAGGAAATAAATGCTCTTTCTAAAGATTCAGATTTCTCTATAGGTTTAAAAGTTGTTTCTGTAAGGGATTTTTTTTTTTTTTTTTTTGTGGTAGATAACTGCTACTTGATGTTTCCTCAGATATAGCTAAATTCCTTCATTTTTGAATTTTGCAAATTGTTTTCAAGTCAAAACCTCCTCCTCTGAATGTGTCGCTGAAGATGTTCTCTGCAAGAAATGAGGACATTACTGTCTCTGAGAAGAAACTGATTTTGTTATTATCGAGGCTGATAAAGGAGGAAAGCATTAGTAATTCAAGATTGGAATGAATACTACAGAAGACTAACATTATTGCTAAGTGACTGTTTTGCCTAGTGTCCTCTTGCTAATGATTAAACTATTAGCCAAAGTAAAAAAAAATTACATGCACTCATTGATAGTATCTCTTGCCAGGATGAAAAAACCAAAAAGGAACCTCTAAAACTCATCATGGACATCCTTCTCAACTGTAGCACTTCTTAAGATCTGCAAAGCATATATTCCATTACTTGTTGCAAACTACATTGGCTCTCCTTGCTAGAGAATTGCAAAATACCTTTCTAAATCACTTTCAGTTTATGAGAAAATCTTGTTCATTTATTAAGAATAGTTCTCATTTTGAGAAAAGATAACAGTGCTACATCTTCACCTTATTGATTTTAAATATCATGTCATTATTTACTAATATTCCCCTAGATGAAACACTAAACTTCCTCCAGACTTTAATGCATATGTTGTGTGCTTCTCTGACTGTCATTTGCTGTTGCTACTTCTCATCTCAGAATTATTAAAATAAATCGAGGGTACAGCAAAACTTGCTATTTCATGGAGTGATTTGCAGAGTGCCCACTGGACTGCATCTCTCCTCAACTGTCCTTATTTTACAAGATATGCAAATGATATCCTTGCAATTTGGCATGGCTCCTTTACAGAACTTCAAGATTTCATCATGAAAATCAACAGAATCCACTATCGCAGTGGTGGCGAACCTTTTTATGTATGCATGCCAAAAGTTTACAAATTGAGTTGCTGACGTGCCGGCACGTGCCAAAAAATTTACAAATCAAGTTGCTAATGTGCCGGGCAGTTTTTAATAGGGGAAAAATTAATACAAAATTATAATAAATTTAGTTTAATCCTTTATCCAAGTGTGTGCAAACAAAGTTTGCACTTGAAAGTATCTTCAGGACTGGGGTAAAGTGGTACAACACCAGGCGACTCCTTGCAAATGTGGAGCAAGCTACCAACACTCCTATCTCAGTATCTCCCATAATCCCCAAGGAGATGTGTTTTGCATTATGGGAGATACTGAGATAGGAGTGTTGGTAGCTTTCCATTCCATTTCTTAAACAGTCTTTTATAAAATTCATTTCAAAAAATAATGACTCACAAGCATATGTAGAGGAGAAAATTGATAATATAGCTATCCCTAATTTTTGTAAACAACAAAAGGTTTCAGGAATGGCATTCCAAGTTCTCAATATTTCCTCTTCTACATTCTTTTTAATTGCGTCCAATAACCGATCATTTTCCGTTATTTCCAAGTCATTTCTCAAATCGACAAACTTTTGTTTCCTTATAGAACTAGATTGAAAATCAATTAATTGCATTTCTACATCTTCCAAATTCAGCCACTCGAAAATCTCCAAATTGAGTTTATCTGTTGATGTTGTGTCTGGATGCAAAATAAATTTTGATGTCTCTGCAAATTGCCTGAACTGCATAAATCTTGAAGAATGTTTGTTGATTATCGACTGAATAACTGTAGAAAACTCTTTTGTCAATTTAACTTACTCTGTTTTTTCATTGGAATTCTAGATCTGCAAAGAATTTTTTTGTATTTGGAAAATATCAGAAGGTATTAGAAATAACGCCCCGATTAAAAATTGGTAATTTAGCTTCGAATGCTTTGATTAAATCAAACATGACAATTACTGTCTTATTAACACCTTGCAGTTTAATATTTAATTCATTTAAATGTAAACACAAATCAGTAAAAAACATTAATTTTGAAATCCATTTGATGTTCATTAATTGATTATATTTTTCAATGATTTTCTCATTATGTAAAATAAGTCTGACTTCATCTAAACACTCAACAAATCTTCGAAGAACTTTCCCACGACTTAACCATCGGAGTAAACCATTGTACACTGAGTTTACCTCACTTAATAATTCTATAAATTTTTGTTTATTTAAAGCGTGTGCTGATATAAAATTGACTAGTTTTGTTACAGTGCTCATATCTTCCAGTGGCTTGAAACTAGCCGTTGGGCATAAAACCTGCTGATGTATAATGCAATGAAAACCCAGAACCGAATGCTCATTTTCCTCTCCAGTCATACTGCGAGCACTATCAGTAGTTATTATTATTATTACAGGTATCTCCATGGAGTCAGTAGACTCATCATGGGAGACCCAAACTATCAAAATAATATCTATCATACCTCTTCTTGAATTCATTTACAGACGAAGAACTCACAACTGAGTCAGGCAATGCATTCCACCCACTCACCATCCTGTAAGCAAAAAATCTAGTTCTCAACCCTTGTTACCACACTTTTCCTTAATTTCCAGGAATGACCTCTTGTTCTTCCATCACTGTCACACAGCTGAAATATTTTCATTGTGTGATCTTATAAAATCTTATAAAAAAAACTTTTAGTAATTTAAATGTTTCTATCATGTTCCCTCTTCTCCACCTATTAACTAACTTCTGCAATCCACAAGCTTTCAATCTATCAATGTAGGGAGCATTTTTTACATCACTCACCAACCTAGTCACTCTCCACAACCTCCTCATCTCCAAGGAATCCAGGCAACCAGACCTGATCACAGTAATCCAAATGTGGAAGTATCAATGCTTTATAAAGCGGAATAATAACTTCTTTATCTATGGATGTTAGTGTGTTCCTCAATAACCATGTAATCCTATGTGTAATCTTGGACAATGTGTCCCCTTAACTTCATCTCCCTATCCACCAACACCCCTCAGTCCCTGGCCTCATCAATCTCTTGGAGTACCGTTCCATCAATGTAGTACACAGCCGGTAATCTTTTAATCCCAAAATGCATAACCTTACACTTTTCCACGTTGAACTGACATCTCTTACCCTTTGCCCATTTTGCCAGCTTATTTAAATCATCCTGCAAACTCTCAACATCAGCTTGATTTTTTATTGTGCTACCCAACTTTGCATCATCAGCAAACAACTAAATATCTCCCCTCAAGCCATTTCCTATATCATTTATGTACAAATTAAACAACAATGGCCCAAGCACAGAGCCCTGAGGCACACCACTGGTCACCTGCCTCATCCTGGACTCGGCTCCTCCATACACCACCTACTGGTATCTCTCCTTGAGCCATTCTCCTATCTATATCACCAGTTTAGTATCCATTCCCATCGGCTCCAATTTGCGTAACAGTGTTCCATAGGGTATCCTGTCAAAAGCCTTAGTAAAATCCAGAAATACCACTGTGTAGCCATTTCCTTTGTCCAACTCAGATGTCATTCTATTATAAAAAGTTAACAGATTGCTAAGGCAGGATCTACCTTTAAAAAAACCATGTTGGCCCATATAGAGTATCATATCCTGATCCATCCATTCTTGAATTTTGTCTTTAACCAGCTTTTTCAATACTTTTACCACCACTCCTGAGATGGTGATTGGTCTGTAATTAACTACCGCAGTTTTAGAGCCACCTTTATGCAAATGAATTACTTTGCCTTCTTTCCACTCCCTAGGGGACCATACCAGAGTTCAAACTTGAGTTAAATAACCAAGTAAGAGGCATTGACAATTCCTTTGCACATTCATGCAACACCCAAGCTGATAGTTACTAATACAATTTTGGAGAGAACTATATCTCTTTCAGCAAGTGTATTTACAACTGCGTTGCAAATATCTATTCCTTTTGTTGTTGTTGCTAATGATGCTAAACAGATCAATTCTTATTTGATGTTATTCCCAACACAGTAATGAATGAAAATTGCTAAACGAGCTGATCCAATTATGTCAGTACTCTCATCGAGACAAAGAGAAATTAAACCAGAAGATTTTATATCTATTTTTTGCTGACGAGTTATATTTTTAGCCATTTCCAAGATTCTATCTTTCACCGTGTTTCTAGGCATATCTTTCAAAGGCATATCTTTTATTCTTTGAATAAGTTTTTCCTTGTTTTCAAAATCTTCAAAGAGAACTGTTGCACATTTTAACCATGCTTCTTTTATATATTCCCAATCATTAAAAGGTTTCCTGTGTTTGGCAATTACATTTGAGGCAGAAAAACTAGCAACAGTTTTATTTGAATGACTGCTGATAAATTTCATTAGGGTTGTTGACTGAATATTTCTATTTTTAATTGCCCGAGCAATAAATTCTTTCTGTTCATCCTTGCTTTTCTCAAGGAGCGATTTATGGTTTGTCTCATAATGCCATTTTACTGACGATGTTCTGCACACAACCGGAACGTAAAACACATATTGCTTTGTTGTCTTTGTTAATCATGTCATACTCTTCAGTCCACCAACTTTGGAACTCTTTGCTGCTTGACTGTGATAATTTTCGTTTTTTATTTTCGCCAACCATGTTCAGTAGAACTGTAACAAAATAATTCAAAACTTAAATCAAATGCATTTTTTATAGTTTCAAAAAATCAACATTATATTATATGCCTAAATTAAATTATCTTTATAATTTCCATTTACAGTAGCAAAAACAAAACAGTGCACATACACAACAATAATGCACTTGCTGCTGCATATTTCTGCCTACTGGCAGATGCATTGTGCAAAATGCATAATGAATGCACGTGCGATTAGAAAAGGGAAGAGTCGGGGAATCTTAAGGATCAGTGTTTCTCAATTCTTTTTCTATAAGACAAGGTCCAGTCTCAACAAACTTACTCATAAATACCTTTCCTATTTTTTTTAAGTTCATACATTAAACTAACATAAGTATTAATATTATACAAATTAAGTGGATATTAAATCCAACATTATTTCAAAGCTGACTACAGTAACTATATAAGTTTCATGAGAAATTTGACCAGTGAACTTACGGGAATACACTCGCCGCCATACTATGAGTTGCTCTAGCAGCTAGGGCAACTCATATTGAAAGTTTATTTTTCACTTGGTTAGAGTATAATAAATTTAGTTTAATCCTTTATCCAAGTGTGAGCAAACAAAGTTTGCGCCTGAAAGTATCTTCAGGACTGGGGTAAGGTGGTACAACACCATGGCAACTCGTTGCAAAGGTGGAGTAAGCTACCAACACTCCTATCTCAGTATCTCCTATAATGCAAAACACATCTCCTTACGGATATGTCTAATGTTATGCATTAGGGGAAGGGCCACTACCTAGACTAGTTTCGACCTTTATTGAGGTCTCTTCAGTGGGAGCCAGGCCCAAGTGGAGATACCAGGCAGAAGCATTAGCAGGTCATCTCTATCTATAGGAGTTGCCAAATGGTGTGCCACCCTTTTTTAATAAATTACTCTAGATTTAGAGAAAGATGTTGAAAGTTTATTTTTCACTTGGTTAGAGTATAATAAATTTTTTATCCAAGTGTGAGCAAACAAAGTTTGCACCTGAAAGTATCTTCAGGACTGGGGTAAGGTGGTACAACACCATGGCAACTCGTTGCAAAGGTGGAGCAAGCTACCAACACTCCTATCTCAGTATCTCCTATAATGCAAAACGCATCTCCTTGCGGATATGCCTAATGTTATGCATTAAGGGAAGGGCCACTACCCAGACTAGTTTCGACCTTTATTGAGGTCTCTTCAGTGGGAGCCATGGTGTTGTACCACCTTACCCCAGTCCTGAAGATACTTTCAGGCGCAAACTTTGTTTGCTCACACTTGGATAAAGGATTAAACTAAATTTATTATACTCTAACCAAATGAAAAATAAACTTTCAACATCTTTCTCTAAATCCAGAGTAATTTATTAAAAAAGGGTGGCACACCATTTGGCAACTCCTATAGGTAGAGATGACCTGCTAATGCTTCTGCCTGGTATCTCCACTCGGGCCTGGCTCCCACTGAAGAGACCTCAATAAAGTTCGAAACTAGTCTGTGTAGTGGCCCTTCCCTTAATGCATAACATTAGACATATCCGCAAGGAAATGTGTTTTGCATTATAGGAGATACTGAGATAGTGTTGGTAGCTTGCTCCACCTTTGCAACGAGTTGCCATGCTGTTGTACCACCTTACCCCAGTCCTGAAGATACTTTCAGGCACAAACTTTGTTTGCTCACACTTGGATAAAGGATTAAACTAAATTTATTATAGGGCAACTCATAGTATGGTGGCGAGTGTATTCCTGTAAGATATGTGGTCAAATTTCGCACAAAACGTGTATAGTTTCCATAGTCAGCTTCTTCGAAATAATGTTGGATTCAATATCCACTTAATTTATATAATTTTGTATTGCTGATGTGAACCTTTTGGCTGTTTATTTTAGTAAATAAGTATTAATAATTAATTATGGCATAATCATAAAGAGTATTAGCACGTATGTATATGGTGCAGCATGTTGACAAATATAAAAGTACGCATTTCAATTGGTTATCAATCTCAGGACTAATGCTACAATATTGTAGTTTCCTCAGGCGAACATTATTGAATTAACTTGTACTAATTTTCGTTGTGCTAATTCCCCCCCCCCCCTTCCCAAGTCCTGCTATGCTGCCTCACTGTGGTGGTGGGGGGGGGGCCTGGTCGGGATGGATGAAGCATGTCGGGAGTATCATTACTCCTGGTAGGGCCTCCCAAGGCGTGAAGGCCATCCCACTATGCCCAGCTAAATGCTAGCAGGCGAAGACAGAAGAGGAGATTGGTACCATCTGTCTTAATTTACTGCCCGTTAGACATTCATGATGAAGGATTTAACTCTTTCTGCCCTAGTGATTCCAATTGGAATCACTAACTGTCTTGGCTTTCGTAGCCCATATTATGTGGGGAATGATTCCAATTGGTATTGTACTTCGTAGTTCCATTTCTTTAATATAATAACAGGTATAGTTTGCCCACCGATTAGAGATTCTTCGACACTCCTGCGCATCTCAGAAAAAGGAGAATCCATTCCGATAATAGGGTAATCAGTCTGTGTTGTGGGATGAGTTGTTTATTATTACCGGTCAGAAAATTAACTTCTCTTTTATGATTATTGTAGTTAACTATGTTGCTTGTATAACAGTTGGAAAATTTTACCTATAAAGCACGTGATTTCCCGTGTTAGCGACCAATTCGGACGTCCTTCATTTCTTTCTCCCCTTCAGCATGAATCGACTATTCTTGGAAAGATGCGAAGCAGGGACCTACAAACAGTGTGCGAACTATATGTATTATACGTATAAATCTTACCAATATCGGTTTTTATGACTTAGTAGAATAATATGCATATATTGGATTATAGAGTATAAGCTCAGAAGTTGAATATTTGCTACCAGAATATAATGATTCCATATGGAATCAGTCAGTCAGAATTTCTATCCTGAAATGTATTTTTCATCAAAATACTTGATACTCTTGCTTTTTTTGTGTGTGTCAGTGGAACTAGCTGTAGATCCACAAATGAGCTGTTGTGTTTGTATATGAATACTAGAAGTGTATGACAAGGCAAATGAAAAGGTTGATTAATTAAGTCTATTCACCCAAAAATTGTTGGAATAAGTGAGACATGGTTGGATGAAGACGACATCCTGACAGGAATAGAGATGGAAGGGTATGATGTGTTTTGTGAGGATAGAAAGGGTAAAAAGGGAGGGGGGAGTGCTGTTGATGATAGAGAAAGAGTTATGTCCATACAAAGTAGAGATGCAAGAGGGAAATAGTGAAAGTGGGTTTGAGGCAGTATGGCGTGAGATGGAGGTGAATAGAATGAAATACTTGGTTGGGTGTTGTTATAGACCTCGTAATGTGGACATATAATCAAATTAGCCAAGCAAATAAAAGAAGATCATTATGGGTGATTTTAATTATGACAGTATACACTGGTGTAATATTGTGTGCTACTACTTGTTATTTATACAGCCTGCTTGGTTACTGTGCCTTTGAAATACCGTTGTTCTAATTAGCAGTGCACGCTTTCTCTCTCTCGTAACCTTTCTTGCTTATACTATTGCGTACTATGTTTATCTATCTTTTGCACTATGAGTCTTATGCCTATGGATAGAGAAAATTTATTTTTTATTGAGACTGCACCACTAATATCTTTTAATTGGCATAAAACTCAGTAATATGGCTGGTTGATTTCTCTAACACAAATTCCTTCAGTAAAACTTTACACAAACAGTCGTGGTCTATTTGCACTTAACTATATGCTTCGGCTATCTCACTTGGTTTCCCGCTCACAAGTCTGATATTTTTTTTAGGAACAGTTCATTGTAAACTTACCAATCAGGCGGCACTCTATAGACATAATTAAAACACATTTATTTACATTTAAAATAAAGTACATTAAATAAGCGATAGGGAATTTACTTTTCTCTCTCTACCTATCCTTTTGGTATAAAGAAACCAACTTTCTCTTTTGAATATTAAATGACAAAACAATATATTTTCTCTGTTACTTCTCTGCTTAAGAAAACCAAATTGCCGAGACTAATTTACTCATAAAAAGATTAACTAGCTATGGTAAGTTATCTTACAATTAATATTCCAGTTAACAACAACTCAGGACTCTAGAGATTAGCTAGTTATGGCAAGTTATCTTACAATTTATATTCCAGTTAACAACAAATCAGAGGACTCTCTTTATAGATATTTCTTATTACTATTTCTTATCAGTCCATCTATGACACATCTCCTAGATTACAAAAAGAATGTACATTAGAGGTTGGACATACTTACGGAGGCTGTTTGTCACGACACTTTCCAAAGATCCTGCATCAAAGTCTATGGTTCTTCTTTCATCTTAGGCCTTGCTTCAAGGGGCGTTTCGTCGGGGTATTAACTTGGACTGCAATTTTCCCGGCACTCAAAAGCTCAGGCAAGAAGTTTCAGCATGCAGGCTTGAAGATTGTTCTGCAGCTTTTGGCTTCGGTTGACTTCCCAATTCTTTTCTTCTGGCATGGGTTCGCCATAAAGTCTGTTTCTCTGGGTCAATATGCTTCTGGTTCTCCACCGACTGCCTCTGGCTCTCTTTGGTAACAGCACTTTGCCTTTCCTTCTGTCAGCAACTGGACCTCGTCTCCTCTCGACTGCCTCTGGTTCTCTGCTGAAAACTGCCCTAGTTCTCTGCCAGATTCTCGGGACCTTGTACCAAGGGTTGTAAACCCCGAAGAAATCAGCAGTTCTCCTTGATCCTTTTGTTAAAGCCGGCCCGTTCTTTCTTCTCCTCCGTGCGCTCCTTTTTTCTTTGTCTTGTCAGGCAGCAGAAACTTCTGAAACTAGCGGACCTCTTTGATACAAGCTTTGAAGGTGTTCATGCGCAGAGCTTACAAACAACTTTCTCACACACTTAATCGTAAACAACTTTCTTATGCTGATATACATGGCTATTATACGTTATACAAAGTTCCGATGGCAAAGCATTGCCTTTATTTTTGACATTCTAGAAACTTTAGTCAAAACTGTAAATACAATCAATTTCCATAGGGTTATTTACATTATATATTTAGCAAAAATTACATAGAGACAAACAAGGTTATTTTTGAGACTTGTAAAAATCGATGTAAAGTGCTTTGGTATTTTTAAGCTACATAGAGTTTTACACTGGGATGATAAGATAGCAACTGGAACTAAAGAAGATGAGTTTCTTGAGTTTTTGAGGGACAACTACTTCAGACAGTATGTAACAGATGGCACATGAGGAGTGAGGATCTTGGATTTGATCATCTCATCAGAGGATGTAATTATTATAAGTGAGGTGTTCAGTCATCCTCCAATTGGTGAGAGTGACCATGAAGTGATTACCTGGATGGTTGCCAGCAGTGTTAAGATCTCTGTGAAACTGGTGATTATGAAGAGCTCAGGACACAGCTTACAGGTGTAGCATGGAATGAGGAGTTAGCTGGAAAAAAGATCAATGCTGCTTGGGGGATATTCAAGAACTATCTAATAGAAGCAATGTCTAAATGTATTCCAAGGGTGAGAAGGTTAAATAAGGTAGGCGTGAAATGGATGAATGAAGAGATTAAGCATGCAATACAGAGAAAAAGGGCATTATGGAGGCATAAGAGAAGTGGTAATAACCAATTCCATGAGAATTACAAAGACCAGGCAAGGTAGATGACTTGGTTGGTAAAGGTAGTAAAAGTAAGGTATGAGCAGCACTTAGCAAATGAAGCCAAAAAGAATCTTAGGGAGTTCTTTTGATATATAGCCAGCAAAAAAAAAAGAATGATTATGGAATGATGACACTGATTGGAGAAAATAGTATAAGGACAACTGTTGCAGGAGATATAGTGGAGATACTTAATGAGCAGTTCATAAGGGTCTTTCGTTCTTGTGAATATGACTTCATGGAGAGATTGAGAGCAGTTGATGATGGTGAAGAGAGCTCGACTGTAAGTGAGCAAGAGGTGTATGGGAAGTTGAGCAAACTTGTTAATAAGGCTGTGGGACTAGATAATATATCACCACGTATTCTGAAAAAATGTGCAGGGAGTTGACATCTGCCTTGATATATTTTTTTAATATGAGTCTTGCACTGGTCAAGTTCCAAAGGAGTGAAGGAGGGCAAGATTGTGCCACTTCATAAGAGAGATGATAGAACTCAAGCATGCAATTATAGGCTATCTGTGCATCAGGTGTTGTGGTTAAGTTGTTGGAGAAGCTTGTGACAACTAGGATCCAAAGAAATTTCTTAGAAAATGTGTAAAAACACATTTTCTAAGAAATGTATGCTGTTATTACATTATGGTGGGAGGTCACTACCCAGACCGGTTTCAGCCTTTATTGAGGCTTCATCAGTGAGTAGCTAGACCAATTAATACCAAAGGGTATAGCGAAAAGAACTTATATACTCTGCTATATTGCTACATTGAACTCGCATCCCCGTTCCCGTGCCCATTCACTCAATTTATTCAAGTCTTTCTTGTAAGGGCACAATCTATTCTTCATAGTTCATTCCAACTTTGCATCATCTGCAAACAACTGAATATCTCCATCCAAGTCTTCACCTATATCATTAACATGCAAATTAAACAGTAATGGCCCTAAAACAGACCCCTGAGGTACACCACTAGTGACTTTCCTCTTCTGGAATACTGCTTCCCCCTCCCATGCACAACTTGCTGACCTATCAGATAGCAGTCTCCGATCCAATGCAGTAATCTAATATCTAACCTCATCTGCTCTAGTTTGACTATCAACTTATCACGAGGTACTTTATCAAAAACCTTTGCGAAATCCAAGTATATTACTGTGTATCCTTTTGCTCTGTCCAAGGAAGCAGTCACTTTATTGTAATAAGTAAGTAGATTACTAAAACATGACCACCCTTTAGCAAATCCATGCTGTCCATCAAAGATAATACCATCGTTATCAACCCAACTTTGGATCCTAGTTGTCACAAGCTTCTCCAACAACTTAACTGATTGGAGAAAATAGTATAAGGACAACTGTTGCAGGAGATATAGTGGAGATACTTAATGAGCAGTTCATAAGGGTCTTTCGTTCTTGTGAATATGACTTCATGGAGAGATTGAGAGCAGTTGATGATGGTGAAGAGAGCTCGACTGTAAGTGAGCAAGAGGTGTATGGGAAGTTGAGCAAACTTGTTAATAAGGCTGTGGGACTAGATAATATATCACCACGTATTCTGAAAAAATGTGCAGGGAGTTGACATCTGCCTTGATATATTTTTTTAATATGAGTCTTGCACTGGTCAAGTTCCAAAGGAGTGAAGGAGGGCAAGATTGTGCCACTTCATAAGAGAGATGATAGAACTCAAGCATGCAATTATAGGCTATCTGTGCATCAGGTGTTGTGGTTAAGTTGTTGGAGAAGCTTGTGACAACTAGGATCCAAAGTTGGGTTGATAACGATGGTATTATCTTTGATGGACAGCATGGATTTGCTAAAGGGTGGTCATGTTTTAGTAATCTACTTACTTATTACAATAAAGTGACTGCTTCCTTGGACAGAGCAAAAGGATACACAGTAATATACTTGGATTTCGCAAAGGTTTTTGATAAAGTACCTCATGATAAGTTGATAGTCAAACTAGAGCAGATGAGGTTAGATATTAGATTACTGCATTGGATCGGAGACTGCTATCTGATAGGTCAGCAAGTTGTGCATGGGAGGGGGAAGCAGTATTCCAGAAGAGGAAAGTCACTAGTGGTGTACCTCAGGGGTCTGTTTTAGGGCCATTACTGTTTAATTTGCATGTTAATGATATAGGTGAAGACTTGGATGGAGATATTCAGTTGTTTGCAGATGATGCAAAGTTGGAATGAACTATGAAGAATAGATTGTGCCCTTACAAGAAAGACTTGAATAAATTGAGTGAATGGGCACGGGAACGGGGATGCGAGTTCAATGTAGCAATATAGCAGAGTATATAAGTTCTTTTCGCTATACCCTTTGGTATTAATTGGTCTAGCTACTCACTGATGAAGCCTCAATAAAGGCTGAAACCGGTCTGGGTAGTGACCTCCCACCATAATGTAATAACAGCATACATTTCTTAGAAAATGTGTTTTTACATAATGAAAAATACCATGAATAGCGATTAGAACTTTCCCCCACCTTTGCAACGAGTTGCCCGTGTTTGTACGCCCTGGGACTACTTGCATTTAGCTCGTGCTAGTATTCGTCGATACTTTTATAGTTTTTATACCATATTCGGCATGAAACTCTCCGATATCTTTGAGTTTCTTATTCGGTTTTAAAATGATGTAGGATCTAATATCCCCTTAATTTAATTAAAGTAAGGTTTTAAAATTTGGAAAACAAAGATTGGATGTAGAATTTATGCTTGGTGGGGATATATTGTCAGAGGTGGAGGAAATAAGAGATCTTGGGGTGATAGTCAATCAGGATCTGAAATTTAGAGGACACATTGCCAAAATTGTGAGGACAACACAAAGACATCTGAGAATGATGTGGAGGGCACTGACTTGTAGAAATAGGGAGATTCTTGTTCCATTGTATAAGCCTTTGATTAGGCTACACATGGACTACTGTGCACAGATTTGGTCACCTGGTTTTCAAAAAGGATGAAGAGATGTTGGAAAGGGTCCAGAGGCGACTGACTAAGGTAGTTTCTGACCTCTGGAATATTGAATATGAGGAAAGGTTGAGAAGATGCAATTTACAGAGGCTAGTGGATAGGAGGAAGAGAGGAACTGACGTTAGAGGCTTAATGGAATGTATACAGCACTCAGAAAGGATTAACATAGGTTTAATATTTCCTATATTTCATCCTAGTCACTAGGATATCTTCAAGGATTACAAAAACAACTAATGTAACATGAACACAATTATTATACAATACTAAGCCCAACCATGTGGGTGACACTAAAGTCCTATCTAGGTGGAGTGCCCTCTAAGGGCAGTTGTAGGTGGCCTGGAATGTAAGGTGATGAGTGTTTCCCAAATCTTCGGAAGCTTAATGCAACTGTATTTATTGAGATTTGGTTGATTTCTGAGAGCTGCTGCTGCTTCTAAGAATAGTCTCTCTTTCTTGAATTTACTGTGGTGGAGCTTGGTCGTTTTCTTCCAAGAGACCCTGTGGGTGGTGTCCAAGCCTGACTGACCATAGTTGTGTTTACAGATGTAAGATTTGTGTTCCTCCAGGCAGATGGATGCTGATCTGCCTGTCTGTTCAAAGTACGCCAGCTTACAGGAACAGGAAGGGAGCTGATTTTTAGTAGAACAGATAAGGGTAGCAAGTTTGCGGTGTGTAGGTTGTACTTTTTTAGAATCTTGGCTATTTTTTCGGATGTGCCACGGATGTAGGGTATGGTGATGGCATTTTTAAACTTGTTGGCAAGAAGGACGGGGAATGTGGGAGGAACTGATTATTTTTTTGATACTGTGATTGCTGTAGCCATTGGAGAGGAAAGTGCTGTGTATGTGGTTAAGCTCAGTAGTGAGGATGGTTCCACTGGAACAAAGATTATGCACTCTCTTGGTAAGAGTTTTAATAATGCCATATTGTTGAGAGGGGGTGGTGGTGAGAGAGTTTGTGAATGTATCTGCCTGTGTGTGTGTGGGTTTTCTGTATACAGTGAAGGCAAGTGTACCATTAGGCAGGCATGTAACTAAGGTGTCTAGGAAGGGTAAATAGTTGTTCTGTTTTTTTCCATAGTAAACTCAATTCTTGGATGTAGGCTGTTGAGATGACTGAGGAAGGAGTCTAACGTGTCTGGGCCATGAGGCCAAATAGAGAACCCATCATCTACATATCTTAGCCAGATAGAAGGTTTGAGTGTGGCTGAGTCTATGGCTCATTTTTCGAAATCTTCCATATAAAAATTGGCAAGAGGGGGTGAGAGGGGGGGAAACGCAGCGGTTCCCTCTATCTGCTTGTAGATTTTGTTCTTCCAAGAAAAATACCCAGAGTTAATGGCAAAGGAATAGAGATCTAAAATGTCAGACAGAAAAACGCTTTCTAAGAGAGATTAGGTGTCAGTTAAGGGAATATTGGTAAACAAAGAGGAGATATCAAAGTTCACCAATATGTCTGCGTTATTCAAGGTTAAATTTTCTATGAGGGCTTTAAAGTGAGTAGAGTTTTTTATATAGGATGTGGACCTTTCAGTGAGGGGGGGGTCAGAAAGTACCCTTATCCGTTCTACTAAAGATCAGCTCCCTCCTCTCTCTCTCTCTCTGCCTGAAGTTTACAAAGTACCCTGTTCCTGTAAGCTGTCGTACTTTGGACAGACTGGCAGATCAGCATCCATCCGTCTGGATGAACACAAGTCTTACATCTGTAAACACAACTATGGTCAGTCAGGCTTGGCTGACCAGGAGGAGAGTGTGTTTTAGATACTGAGTACTCTGGATGTCAGTAAAGCTGTGGGACTGGATGGTATTTCACCTCGAGTTTTGAGAGAATGTGCTAGGAAACTGACAGTGCCTTTAACCTGGCTTTTCAGTGAAAGTCTGGCTTGGGCACCTTTGCCAAAGCCAGACTTTCACTGAAAAGTGCCATTGTATAAGTGTGGTAACAGACTGGAAGTGTCTAATTATAAGCCAGTCTGTGTGTCATCAGTAGTTGTTAAGATCTTGGAGAAAGTAGTGAGGGACCGTATACATCATTGGGCAGATGAGGGTAATGTTTTCTGTGAGAGTCAACATGGATTTGTGAAAGGGTGCTCTTGTTTTTGCAATATGCTAGCCTTTTATAATAAAGTTACAAGAACATTAGATGAGGGAAAGGCATATACTGCAATTTTCTTAGACTTAGCAAAGGCATTTGACAGGGTGCTACGTGATAAGCTGATATTTAAGTTGCAGCAAATGGGTCTGGATGTCAGATTGGTCAACTGGATTCAGGATTGGCTGTTGGCTGTCTGATAGGTATCAGAGAGTTGTGTATGGTGGAGCAATTTCAAGGAGGCAGAGGGTTACAAGTGGGATCCCACAGGGGCTCAGTACTAGGATCTATATTGTTTAACCTTTATATCAATGACATTGCCAGTGGATTGCAAGGGGATATTCAGTTGCTTGCGGATGATGCGAAGCTGGGAAGGATTATTAGTAATAGTGCAGATGTGGTAGCCCTGCAAGATGATTTAAATAAGCTAGATAAATGGGCAAATGAATGGGGGGTGTCAGTTTAATGCAGCAAAATGTAAGGTCTTGAGGTTTGGGAAACATTGATGAGATGCTGCATACTCTATGGGAGGAGTTATACTGGAGGAAGTAGGGGAGACAAGAGATCTGGGGTTGATGATTGATAGAAACCTGAAGTTTAGGGGACATTACAAAAGTGGAGGTAACACAGAGGATTGCTGCAATTATGAATAGGGCACTGACCTGCAGAGATAAGAGGATGATCATTCCGTTGTATAAGTCTCTGATCAGACCACACTTGGACTATTGTTCTCAGATTTGGTCCCCAGGATTTGAAGGGGATAAATTAACTGTGGAAAGGGTACAAAGATGGTTTCAGGACTGTACAAGGATAGTTATGAGGATCTGCTGAGGGAATGTGGACTGCAGAGTTTGGTGGATAGAAGAAGGAGAGGTGATATGATTGAGACTTTTAAACTGTTGAGAGGTGGTTACAGGGTTGACACTGGGGAGTTCTTTTGCTTGGTTGAACAGTGGGAAGGAGTGATGACAAGAGGCCATCCCTGGAAGTTACGAAAGGAAACTGTGAGCAAGAGGGTGAGGAGTGGTTTCTTTGCGTGGAGGGTGGTTGAACCATGGAATGCATTGCCTGATGGAGTGATGAAAGCGAGAACGGTCAATGAGTTTAAGGAGTGGTATGATAGTCTTTGTGTTTCTTAGGGGGGGGGGCTCCCCTCAACGAGTCTTGACAGACTTTATGTTCTTAGGAAGGACCTCCCACGATGAGTCTTTTGACTCCACAGAGGCCTGAATAATAATAATAATGTCTTGGACACCACCCACAGGGTCTCTTGGAAGAAAACCACCATGCTCCACCACAGCAAATTCAAGAACGAGAGACTATTCTTAAAGCAGCTCTCAGAAATCTCAATAAATACGGTTGCATTAAGCCTCCAAAGATTTGGGAAACATCACCAGAGGTCCCACCTTACATTCCAGGCCACCTACAACCACCCTTAGAGGGCACTCCACCTAGATAGGACTTTAGTGTCACCCACCTGGTTGGGTTTAGTATTGTATAATAATTGTATTCATGTTACATTAGTTGTTTTTGTAATCCCCGAAGATGTCCTAGTGACTAGGACGAAATATAGGAAGTATTAAACCTATGTTAATCCTTTCTGAGTGATGTATACATTCCATTAAGCCTCCAATGATGTCCTCACAGCACTTAAGCCTCTACACAATAAGAGGGGAGGTATGATAGAGACCTACAAGTTAGTAAGGGGTTGTTATAGAATCAATGTATATCCTTGTGTTTTCATTATATTGCATAATTTTTTTCCATATTGTAGCAATTTTCTCTGCAAATCCAGTCAAAATGGCTTGAAAATTGTTATGCCATTTTACCTAAAGATCTAAAGTGAAATATCTCCATTATTTCTTTGATTTGGTTTTATGTGACTTTTTATTTTTTACTCCAAAATTCAAATAGAGCTGCAGATTTGGACATTTTAAAAATGGATTTTGATAAATATTTTTAGCAACAATAGCAAAAATACTGGACTGTGTTGCTGTAGAAGATGTATTTTAAAGGCTACTAAACTCTGACTCCTATCTCTTATTCTTTGTGCAATTTCATTTAGAATACTTGAAACAGATCTCATGTGATGACATACAGTTTAGCCTGAGTAATTAGAACTACATTAATCCAAATCCTCAATGCCATCTTTGTCCCAATTATTGTGAACCATTGTTGACTTCAAACAACCGCCTACTGTAATGTGCACATATTCCCAGTTACTGACGATGAAAGAAACAGTGAAAAATGTAACAGAATGAAGATTATTCACTGAATCATTTACTAAAAATAATCTTTTTAAATGCAAAACATTAAGAGATTCATTTTATTTTAAGAATTGAGCATTACTTGGTAGTACAGTTGATTCTTTAAAGAAAGTTTCAGAAAAAGTCCTTTGAATGGAGAAATTTTGACTCAGTCATGCAAAGAAAAGTTTTTTTTTTTTTTTTTTTTGAATGAAAAGAACAGCAGAATTATAGCAAATGGAAGATCTAAGTCTAAATTTGCAGATTACATAGAACTTTTAGGCAGCTCAGTATTCAATTCTTTCAAAACATTCATTTCACAGATCATTTTGGAGAAATGATCTGGGAATTGAATGTATAAAGCAAAAAGTAAGTATTAAATATAAACAAAGACATAATGTGCGCTAACATAGTATCATTCTTTGTTTACTTAGAACAAAAAATATGATAGAGGCAGTCTGTAAAGAGTGTTGTTATTATTATTGTACAGGCACTGTCATGAAGTCTGAAGACTCATCGCAGGAGACACAAACTATCCACATAATCTATCATACCTCTCCTTTCTTTTAGGCTTGCACGGTGATCCGAATGCATTTTTGGAAATTATGGAGACAACTACCGTGTTTGAATAAAAACTTTAGTTTACTATTACTAAAATTTTACAATTCGACGTTTCGACCTTTATGTTAAGGTCATCTTCTGGAGCGTACAAATATACACAGGAAACAAGCTATACTACAATCATACTGGTTCGTTAAAGACACTGACTAACCGCTACCACAATTGTTGGCCTGACCTCTGGTGGAAAAAAAAAAAAAAAAAAAAATTTGTACATCAGGGCTAAAGTCCTATTATTTGTGTTGTCTACTATATACATATATTAACATTATATTAACATCATTCCAGCCAGTTGGAGTGGAATGGTTTCTAATAATAGAAGATTGGCTAGAGTCCTGACTTGTGTTGAATCTTTCAAATTAGGTTGGCTGAATGTGTGCCATCCAGATCCTTGGAATTTTCATACCATCTTTATTGTTGATATTTGGGTGGTTTATCAGGATTTTGCAGGATTCTTTAAATTTTCTTTCGTACCATGTTTTTGTATGGTGTAAGGAGCAGGTGCTTTTCCAGTTGATTTGGTGTAAGGTGTTGAGTGCGTGGTCTGAGAGGCCTGCTTCACCATAATGGTTATATTTAATGTGTCTAATGTGTTCTTTTTTGCGTATAGGGATTGTCCGTCCTGTTTCACCAATGTACGGTAAGTTACAGGTGCAGCGGATGCAATAGACTCCAGGATGTGCTAATGGGAGGAGAGGGTCCTTAGAGGAGCTGAATATGGTTTTAAGTTTAGTGGGTGGTTTAAAGGTGGCATTAAGGTTATAATGTTGTAGGATTCTGTTGATTTTTTCTGATAACCCTTTAATGTATGGGATGGCTTTAGTGCTGATGTACAAATTTTTTTTTTTTTTTTTCCACCAGAGGTCAGGCCAACAATTGTGGTAGCGGTTAGTCAGTGTCTTTAACGAACCAGTATGATTGTAGTATAGCTTGTTTCCTGTGTATATTTGTACGCTCCAGAAGATGACCTTAACATAAAGGTCGAAACGTCGAATTGTAAAATTTTAGTAATAGTAAACTAAAGTTTTTATTCAAACACGGTAGTTGTCTCCATAATTTCCAAAAAATGTATCATACCTCTCCTTGAACCCATTAACAGAAAGCCCTCACAACTGACTCTGGCAACCCATTCCACTCATTCACAACTCTGCATGTAAAAAATAGTCCTCACACTCTTAACCATACCTTTATTCAACTTTCTAGGATGACCTCTTGTTGTTCTTTTTTTAAAGAGATTAAGAGATTCATTTTATTTTAAGAATTGAGCATTACTTGGGTATATTTGATTCCTTCAAGAAAGTTTCAGAAAAAGTCCTTTGAATGGAGGAATTTTGACTCAGTCATGCAAAGAAAAGTTTTTTTTTTCACAGAAAGCCTGTGACGCCACTGGTCACAGACCTTCTTTCAGACTATTCCTGAATAAACTGCTCTCTTTTATCTCCATCAACCACCCTCCTATCCATCTCACCAACCATATATCCATCTCCATATGCTGCAGTTTACTGATTAGAATTCCATGTGGCATCCTGTCAAAGGCTTTTGCAAAGTCCAGCAGTATTACTCTAAACCATTACTTTTATCCAACTCATTCGGTCACTGTATTATAAAATATGAGTAAAGAAATTTGGGGGAGAGGGGCTTTATCTAGTTATGAATAGAAAATGGCTCAAGTATTTTTATTTTACTAATTTTTTACTGAGTGTGCATTATACTGTTAATTGTGTTATATTATAATAGATGGTTTGTGGATTTAAACACTGCTTAATTAATCATAAATAGACTTATTTTTGCTTAAACTACCTGAAAAGTATAATTTTTTTTAGGTTAATAATGGCAACCTATTTAAGAAAACATGATGTTTTTGTGTCCTGTCCTTATCAGCCTGCTCATAGAGTTCCTCAGAGTAGACTTCAGAAGCATATTGCAAAATGCAAGTCAGTGAGTAGTATTTTTTTTAATGTTAAAGTTACTTTTTTTTATTTATTTTGGAACAGAGAGGTAATATCACACTTAAATTTCTGATAATGTTTTAATCCTTGTATATTTGTTTTCTTAGGGTGTTTAAGTGTCAAAGCTGTATAACTGAGAGGAGACCTCCACATAACCTTTAAAGGAATGCGGAGAACCGACCAGGGCTTCTGACCTGATGTCCGATCCTCACCTTCTTATGGTGCACCCTGTTGGATACCGAATGAATGAGGATGGGCTGGCAATTTGGGATTTAGCCGACCAAATTATATTTTTATTGGTTAAACCAAAATAAAAATGATGGTACAGCCTGATAAAATTTCATGCTGGCTGGAGCGTTGCCCAGTTAAACAAGGCCCCCGTTGTTTTCGCCAGGGAACCAGGGCGAAAAGTCAGATACTGGAACAAATCTGAAAACACACCCCAACTCAACATCACCAGAGTTAAAGATCGGTACTATCAACATAAAAAGCCTGAATGGCAAAGAAATGGAGCTAGCTGAGGAATTATATAAGTACCAGATTGACATAATAGGGGTGACTGAAATAAAAAAGACAAAAACTGGTGAGATCTTTCTGAGCAATAAATACAAAATGTTATATTCAGGCAATGATCATCAAGGAAAAGAAGTAGCCATAGTATTCAACACAAAATAGGAGGCTAATCTTCTTGAATGGCAGGCAGTCTCAAGTAGAGTAATGTGGGAAAATATGAGAATGGGGAACTGGACAATGAGACTTATTTGTGCCTATGGTCATACAGAAGGTTTTACTAAGGTAGAAGTGGAGGAATTTTTTGAGGCTTTAGAAAAAGCAACAGACACAATGAAAAAGGAAAAGTTGGTCCTTGTTGGGGATCTAAATAGCAGAGTAGGGAATGATTGCGAGACATACAAAAATATTTTGGGAAAATTTGGAGAAAAGAGCAAAGCTAATAATAATGGCAAATATTTGTTGAATTTCTGCTCAGGACATTTGGACTGGTTATTACTAACACCATGTTCCAACATAAAAATGTGCACAAATTCACATGGAGAGAAGAGGCAAGGAATAAGAAAAGTCTCATTGATTATGTTATTGTTGATAGTGATGTTTTCTCCCTGGTGCAGGACACCAGAATGTACAGAGGATTTGAAATTGGAAGTGATCATCATTTAGTCTAAAGCAGGATAAAATTGAATTTAATATTTCAAAGAAGAACATGTAAGAAAGTTTTAAAGTGAATAAAAGTTGAGCAGCTCTCAGATGTGAACTGTAGACTAAAATATACAAACATTATTCAAGAAAAAATGAAAGAGTTTGAGAACAGGAATCAAACCTTGGAAATTCAGTGGCAAGCCCTGAAGAAAACCCTCATTGATTCAGCTAGAGAGGCATGTGATGAAGTTGTCTGCAAGGATAGAAAAATTAGAACTCTATGGTGAACACAGGAAGTTAAAGAAGCAGTGAAGGAAAAGAGGAAAGCATATCAAAAGTTCCTGGCAAATAAGTCAGCTTGTGCTCTTAGAGAATAGAGAGACAAATCTAAGAAAGCGAAACACTGTGTAAAACTAGCTAAACAGAAGTCATGGGATTTATGCATGGAGAGTAGTGTGGAATTTGTGGATGTGTGGAATGAGTTCGATGGGCGAAAGGACTTATATAAGATGGATGGGTTACATTTGAATGGAGTTGGTGTGTGGAGGCTTGAAAAAGTGTTGATGAATGATGTGGAAGTGGATGTACAGACTCAGGGAAACTAGATTTATTAAGGGGGGGGAGTAGATATGTAGACTTTAGGGAGGTAGTTGAGTGTATGAATGAGTATATTATGCCCGAGCGAGTACGAAGGACAACAAATCAGAATGCAATAGTTAGTATAAGGCATCAAAGTAGGGATGGGACAAATGGGCTTCTGCAATTCATATACACTAATGCCAGGAGTATTAGGAACAAGAAGGAAGAGTTTTTGGCCTTGGTTGGCACTTCCAGGCTACAGGTTGTTGGTATTAGTGAAACATGGCTGACAGAAGATGATAAAGCTAGTGGGATTGAATGCGACAGGTATAGCGTGTTCAGGAGTGACAGGGTGAATAAAAAGGGGGGTGAGTGTTATTGATGATAGCTGATGAGTTGGAGCCAAGGAGTATAGAAGTTGAACCGTAGGATAGAGACAAGAGCACATTTGAGGCTGTTTGGTATGAGATAGAATCTAGCAGAACAAAATATACAATTGGGTGCTGCTATAGACCAGGTGATGGAATAGATGGTGGGGATAGTATGCATAGGCAAATAGAAGAAATGAGTGGAAGGAGGGTAATTATTATGGGTGATTTCAATTATGGTAACATTGACTGAAAAGAGGAGAGGGCACATGGGAGGAAGGAATTGGATTTTATGCGATTATTAAGGGACAACTATCTGCGGCAACATCTAGTGGAAAATACCGGGGGGGGGGGGGGGCAGAGAGTGCTAGACCTAGTAATTGCAACTGAGAATGTGGCTGTAACGAACATGACCATGTTGCCACCAATTGGTGAGAGTGACCATAAGGTGATGACTTGGAAGGTGGCTAAAGGAGTGGAATTTACAATTAAGACAGGATACATGTGGAATTACCAGGCTGGTAAGTATGATAAGCTTAGGTGTGTGCTTGGCTCAGTGCCATGGCATGTAAAACTGCAAGGGCTGGATGTTGATGATGCATGGGAGGTAGTTAAGAAGTGTTTGCAGGAGGCAATGGTTGACTGTATACCAAGAGTCCGAATAATAAATCAAGTAGGGGTTAAATGGATGAATAACACTATTAAGCTTGAGCTGCAAAAAAAGAAACAATTGTGGAGGGAATTTAAGGAGAAAGGTGACCATCAGGCACAGGAACAGTATAAAGCTCAGGCCAGGATGGTAACAAGGGTGGTAAGAAAAGCAAAAGCAGATTATGAAAGAAAATTGGCCATGCAGGCTAAAGAGAATCCCAAACAGTTTTTTCACTATGTTGCAAGTAAAAGGAAAAATGTTCATGGTAGAATGATCTTAAAAAATGGTGAGGGTAGGGAGGTAACCGAATCAGTCGATATTGTGGAATTACTGAGCGAGCACTTTGCAAGAGTATATCATCCAGGTGGTGACTTTGCAGGAATGGAAGAACCAACGGCTTATACTGGAATTGTGATGAATGAAGTAAAGGTAACTTGTCTATTACAGAACCTCAATGTCAATGCATCTGTGGGATTGGATGGTATACCAGCTCGTGTCGTACGTGAAGCGGCTAAAGAATTGTCAGTGCCCTTCACAATTTTGTTTAATTTGAGCCTCGGGTCTGGGTCAGTCCCAAGGGGGGTGGAAAGAGGGGAAAATAGTTCCACTGCACAAAGGTGGTTCCAAGGCTGCTGTTGAAAATTACCGGCCAATCAGCATAACAGGAATCATTATCAAGGTCTTAGAGAAAATAGTCAAGAGGAAAATACAAGATTGGATAGAAGAAAATGGGATACTGTATCGGGGACAGCATGGTTTTGTAAAGGGTAGGTCATGCCTCAGTAACTTGCTCACGTAGTGATGGCTGAACTGGATAAGGATAATGGTTTTACAGTCATTCTACTGGACCTTGCTAAGGCCTTTGACAGGATACCACATGGAATTCTAATCAGTAAATTGTAGCATATGGGGATGGACATAGGGTTGGTGAGATGGATAGGAGAGCGGTTGACGGAGAGATATCAGAGAGTGGGTTTACTCAGGAGTAGAGTCCACAAGACGGCCTGTGACTAGTGGTGTGCCACAAAGATCTGTTCTTGGACCACTGCTGTTTAATTTGTTCATTAATGATATAGGAAAGGATCTGAGCGGAACAGTTCATTTGTTTGCGGATGATGCAAAGTTGGGTGAGGCAATAGTGAATGCAGATGATGTCAAATTTTGCAGGACGATTTGGATAGATTGGAGGTCTGGGCTAAGGAGAATGGATGTCAATTTAATGTGGCAAAATGTAAGGTTATGCATTTTGGTGTGAAAAGATTAGTGGCAGTTTACTGCATTGGTGGAACTGTGCGCCAGGAAATTGATGAGGCACAAGATTTAGGAGTGTTGGTGGATAAGGAATTTAAATTTAGGAGACACATTGCAAAAGTGGCCAAATCAGCTCATCAAATCACTTGGTTGCTGAAGAATATGTTGACAAGCAGAGACAAGCTGGTTATTGTTCCTCTGTATCGAGCCTTGATAAGACCTCATCTCAACTACTGTGCCCAGATTTGGTCACCTAGGTTTCTTCTTGATGGGGAGGAGGTGGAGAGGATCCAGAGGCGAGTGACCAAGATGATAGCAGGTCTGTGGAATGAACCTTATGAGAACAGGTTGAGGATTTGTGGGTTGCAAAAATTGGTTGATAGGTGGAGGGGGGGAGATATGATTGAGGCATTCAAATTACTGAAGGATTTCTATAAAATTAATTCAGAAGATATTTTTGAGAACAGGGCTGTTTGTGGGAGGACTAGGGGACAACCATGGAAACTGGGCAAAAGTTTGGTTAGTAAAGGTGTTAGAGCTGGGTTCTTTACTTTTAGAGTAGTGAATGAGTGGAATGCCCTCCCTGAGTCTGTCGTGGATGCTGTGACGGTGGATGAGTTTAAGGCGAGGTATGATAGATACTGAATGAATGTCGAATAGTTGTGATGAATATGATCTGGGGCCTCCCTCGACGAGTCTAATGACTCCCTGGAGTTGCCCGTAATAATAGTAATAGTAATAACCTAAAAATAGGTGATAAAACATGTCTAATGTGACCTAGTGATTCCTTTAAAGTTTTTCCTCAGGCAGGCAATTAAAATAATAAAGCTTAGGTGTTCAGCAAGAATCTTCCTCAGGATCTTCCTCAGCCATAGCCAATTTAGCCAGTCTTGGGCGTGGACAGCAGGGTTTTTTCCCCAGTTTATTCTGGGGTTTTTCATCCCGCAAAGCAGGCAAACTGGCCTTGAGAACTCAACACTACAGGCCATAGGATACACTGGGGCATAAGGCTGACCACCTTATCCTGTAAACGGAGTGAGGTCTGATGATCAATGGACCCTTGACACCGCAAGGTAAAAGAGGGTATAAGGAAGATGACATGATGACAGGTGTTCAGCATTAGAAATAGTCTTGTTTTGCTAAACTTCATAGTAAAGAATATAATAAAATTTGAATACAGATAATTCAGTGAACCATACAATATTAATGATTCTCTGCTCCTGTAAATGCATTTTAGTTTTTGAAATTTTGAGGCAGTTTCAAAAATAAATTCTCAGTGATTATCGCAGGATTCATTTCAAATTTACATGAATACAGTAATTTAAGTGTTTTTATTATTATTAAGAGAGACCTCCAGGGGTCAGTTACTTATCAAGGGAAGGCCACATATCATTTACATTAGCTTTCATATTCATACCTTTTCTTGAATTCATTCACACTACTTGCACACTCCCAAACTCAAAAGGTAGTCCATTCCAATCACATACTTCTCTATGAAAGAAAAATCTAGCTCTCACCCCTTCCCTACTCTTCTTGACTGCATGAATTCTCAACTTTAAAGGATGCCTCTCTCTTGTCCTCTCCTTACTCTGTATAAAATGAAAAAATTTCATCTGCTGTTATCCTCTCTGACCCTTTCAGAAGTCTTAGTCACATTTATATCACCTCTCTTTCTCCTGTTTGGCAGTGTCTTTTATGTCCACAAAGGAAATCAAGAGACCAGACCTCCACACAGTACTATAACTGAGGTTGTATCAAGGCTTTTTAAAAAAGGCAAATTAACTTCCTTATCCTTGCTGCAGTATTACAATTATTCTCTAAGTTGTACTTGCAGTCTTTGGTAAGGTGTAATCATTACACCGAAGTGTAATGATTACACCACATTTACTAATACTGCACCGACAGCCAATTTTCACATGCCCAGAATTCCAGCATAGTGAAATCATTCTACAAGTATGGCACGTCATTCGTTCCTGATCACTTTGCCTATCTTTGCATCATCAGAAAATAGCTGAACTCAAATCCTTTCCCATTGTTGTTAACATAAAAGATTGAATAACAATGGACCAATGACCATTCCCTGTACACCTTAAATCTCCTTTATACCACTTTCATATCTTAGTCAGCCATATCTTATCCATGCTAATATTTATAATCCACTCCCATATTCTTCAGTTTATGCAACAGTCTTCCATGCTGTATCCTGTCAAAAGCCTTAGCATAGTCCAAAAGTAACATAGTGTTTACATTCTTCTTGTTTAACTTGGCTGTCACATTATAAAATGTGAGAGGTTTGATGTTAAATCTGGTGTCAGGCAAGGATGCACGTTATCCCCTCTATTATTCATTATTCATATGGATCATATTATGAAGGAAAGTGGTATTAAACATGATATCAGAATTGGAGATGTTAATCTCAGCTCTTTACTTTATGCAGATAATGTTATACTTCTAATTAAATCCAGTACAGGTCTGCAAGAATCTCTGAACTAAATTGAATAACTGTTGTAATAAATTTGGTATGAAAATTAGCAATAACAAGACAGACAATGAAAATACTAAGGAACATTCAAAATATCAACAGCATTGTGAATGCAGAACCTATAGAACAAGTAAAGCATTTCAGCTACCTAGGCATAATTTTTAGTGAAGATGGCAAATTAAATATGGAAATAGACAACAGAATTAACAAACCCAGTATGGTAGGAAATCATCATCAAATTCCTGCCATGTACCCTCAAGGGGTGTACATGATATGATAGTACTGCATGACAAATTTACATCATTACTATTAAACCATCATACTTTCTTCAATTCTAATTGCTGACTTACAACTCAAATAAAGAGCAAGTATTACTTGATATAATGCTCTATTGACACCATGCAACTGTAGCATTTTGAATAGCTTTTCTCTTGGCACCTTGTCATCCTTTTCCAGATCTACAAAACTTAAATACAGATCTTTGTTATATTCCCATGATTTCTCAACTATTTGTTGTGAAGTGAAAATCTGATCCTGACAGCCACTATTTGGCCTGAATCCAATTTCTTCTTCACCAAGCTGTTCTTCCACAATCCTTCTCAACCATGTTTTACTTGTTCCACAGGTTCTCCATTCACAACACAGTTGACATTTTCAACAATTCTACCTATTTTCATTGTCTTTGTCTTTTTAATGCTGACTTTCATACCATATCTATTACAACAGTTATTCAATTTAGTCAGGAAATCTTGCAAACTTGTAGCAGATTTATTTAGAAGTATAACATTGTCTGCATAAAGCAAAGAGCTGACATTAACATCTCCAATTCTGATATGCTTAATACCACTTTCCTTCATAATGTGATCCATATAGATAATGAATAATAGAGGAGATAATGTACATCCTTGTCTCACACCAGATTTAACATTAAACCATCTTCCTGTATTTCCTTCAATTCTAACTGCTGACTTACAACTCAAATAAAGACCTAAGTATTGTTTGATATAATGCCCCATTTACACAATATAACTGTAGCGTATTGAATAGCTTCTCTTGGCACCTTGTCATATGCCTTTTCCAAATCGACAAAACTTAAATACAGATCTTTGTTATATTCCCATGATTTCTCCACTATTTCTCGTAAAGTGAAGATCTGATCCTGACAGTCTCTATTTGACCTGAATCCAGCTTGTTCTTCGCCAAGCTTTTCTTCCACAATTCTTCTCAACCATTTTTCAAGTATATGGGAGGAGTATTAGGAACAAGAAGGAAGAATTTTTGGCCTTGATTGGCTCTTCCTGGCCATAGGTTATTGGCATTAGTGAAACATGGCTGACGGAAGATGATATAGTTAGTGGGATAGAATGTGTAGGTTATAGTGTGTTTAAGAGGAACAGAGAGAATAAAATGGGTGGGGGGTGTTATTGATGATAGCTGATGAACTGCAGCCAAGGAGAATTGAAGTTGTATCACAGGATAGTGAAAGGAGCTCATTTGAGGCTATTTGGTGTGAGATTGAGACTTGCAGAATGAAATATACAGTTGGGTGCCTATAGGAGCTCCCGAAAGCTAAGTATAATTTTGAGTGAAAATTAGAATATAACATAATATTGTCTAATTTTGGTAGCTTGTTGTGTCTGTGTGATTTTGGTGTGAATCCGTTATTTAATTTAGTATTTAACATTATGTTTCATAGATTTGAATATGGCGCCAATGCAACGTAAGATAATGGCGTCCAAAAATATGACACCATTGTTCAAAAACTATAATGTGAGAGAATTTGTTCAGTGTGATGTATGCCTTCCCGAATGAGGCTGGAGTTTGGATTGAAAGTGATAGTGGTGGGAGAATGTGCAGAAAGTGTAAGCAAATTGAGGAGTTGAAGTATGTGTCAGGTTGTGAGACAGTTATGGTTGAAGAAAGCCAGAATGTGAGTGAAAATAGTGGCTTGATAGGGAATTGCGATGTACAAGATGGCAATGAGAGCAGTGATCTAAGAAAGAGTGAAAGCAACTATACAGAGAGAGAAAATGGTTTGAATGATAAAAAAAATGAGGAATTATTTGTAGGAAGTGAGATCACTAGGTTGCGCACAGTGATACAAAATGCGCTGTGACAATTAGAGCACCTGCAAAACTCTTTCCAGAGTGATTCGGCTAACGCAAATAAACAGCGTAAGCGTGGGAGAGTTTCTGAAATGAAGGAAAGAGTGTTGTATGGTGACTCATTATTAAGAGGAGTGATAGATGGGAGTGTAACTAAATCATACTTACCAGGTGCGAAATTTAAGGATGTAAGTGAGAGTATTAGAGTGCAAAAACAGAGGGTGAAATAATTAATAATTGTGGAGGGTACAAATGAATTGAAAGGTGATAAATTTTTTATGAGAGAGGATTTGAGAAAGTATTGTTAAAGGTAGTGAAAGAAAAGAGCGACAGAGTTAGAATGGTGAGTCTGTTGCCGCGGTATGACAGGGAGGAGTTTAGAAGGAGGGCCATAATCGCAAATGACATTATGCGCAGGTTATGCAGACGGTGTGGTGTGGAATGAGTTTGATGGGTGAAAGGACTTATACAAGATGGATGGCCTGCATTTGAATGGACGGCGTGCAGAGACTGGAAAAAGTGTTGGTGAATGAAGTGAAAATGGATGTGCAGAACCAGGGAAACTAGAACTACCATGGAGGGGGGGTGGCAGTGGATATGCAGACATCAGTGAGACAATTGAGTGTAAGAATGTATATAATGTACCCGAGCCAGCACTAAGGACAAAAAAATAGGAATGGGACATTTAGAATAATGCATCAAGATCCATTAGTATACATGAAATGCAGGGATCACTGCATTTCATGTATACTAATGCTTTCATGTATTAGGAACAAGAAGGAAGAATTTTTGGCCTTCATTGGCTCTTCCTGGCCACAGGTTATTGGCATTAGTGAAACATGGCTGACGGAAGATGATATAGTTAGTGGGATAGAATGTGTAGGTTATAGTGTGTTTAGGAGGGACAGAGAGAATAAAATAGGGGGGGGGGTGTTATTGATGATAGCTGATGAACTGCAGCCAAGGAGAATTGAAGTTGTATCGCAGGATAGTGAAAGGAGCTCATTTGAGGCTATTTGGTGTGAGATTGAGGCTAGCAGAACAAAATATACAATTGGGTGCTGCTATAGACCAGGTGATGGAATAGATGGTGGAGATAGTATGCATAAACAAATTGATGAAATGAGTGGAAGGAGAGTAATTATTATAGGGGATTTCAACTATAGTAACATTGATTGGAAGGAGGAGAGGACACATGTGAGGAAGGAAATGGATTTTATTCAATTATTAAGGGATAACTATCTGAGACAGCATGTAATTGAAAATACTAGGGGTGTGAGAGTGCTTGACCTGGTAATAGCATCTCAGAATTTGACTGTAATGAATATGACCATGTTGCCACCTATTGGTGAGAGTGATCATAAGGTCTTGACCTGGGAGGTGGCTAAAGGTGTGGAATTTTCGATTAAGACACAATATATGTGGGATTACTGTGCTGGCAAGTATGACAAGCTTAGGAGATTGCTTGGATCAGTGCCATGGCATGTACAACTGCAAGGGCTGGACGTCGATAGAGCATGGGAAGTGGTCAAGGAGCATTTACAGGAGGTTATGGCTGATTGTATACCTAGGGTCCGAATAGTAAAACAAGTAGGGGTTAAATAGATGAATAACACCATTAAGCTTGAGCTGCAAAAAAAGAAACAACTGTGGAGGGAATTTAAAGAAAGGGGGGTGATCTGCAGGCACACGAATGGTATAAAGTGCAGGCCAGAAGGGTAACGAGTGCGGTAAAAAAAAGCAAAAGCAGATTATGAAAGGAAATTAGCTATGCAAGCAAAAGAGAATCCCAAACATTCTTTCAATATGCTGCAAGCAAGAAAAAAACTGTACACGGCAAAATGATTTTAAGGAATGACGATGGTAAAGAGGTCACTGAATCAGTCGATATAGTGGAGTTACTGAGTGCACACTTTGCAAAAGTATATCATCCAGGTGGGGACATTGAAAAAATGAAGGAACCATTAGTTTATACGGGAATTGTGATGAATGAAGAGGAGGTGAATAGTCTATTACAGAACCTTAATGCGAATACATATGTGGGATTGGATGGTAAAGCGGCTAAGGAGTTATCAGTGCCCTTGACCATGTTGTTTAATCTGAGTCTCGGGTCTGGTTTAGTCGCGAAAGTGTGGAAAGAGGGGAAAATAGTTTCACTGCATAAAGGAGGATCCAAGACTATGGTTGCAAATTACCGACCAATTATGTCAAGGTCTTGGAGAAAGTAGTCAAGGGAAAAATACAGGAATGGATTGATGAAAATGAGATACTGTACAGGGGACAGCATGTCTTTTGTGAAGGGTAGATCATGCCTCAGTAACTTGCTCAAGTTTTATAACAAGGTGACGGCTGAACTGGATAAGAAAAATGGGTTTACAGTGATACTGCTGTACCTGGCAAAGGCATTTGCAGGATACCACATGGAATTCTAATCCGTAAACTACAACATATGGGAATGGATATAGGGTTGGTGAGATGGATTGGTGGGTGGTTGATGGAGAGATATCAAAGAGTAGTTTATTCAGTAGTAGAGTCCAAAAGACGGCCTGTGACTAGTGGTGTGCTGCAGGGTTCTGTTCTTGGACCACTGCTGTTTAATCTGTTCATTAATGATATAGGAAAGGATCTAAGTGGAACAGTTCATTTGTTCGCTGATGATGCAAAGTTGGGTAGAGCTATAGTGAATGCAGAATGTGTCAAAATCTTGCAGGATGACTTGGATAGATTGGAGTTCTGGGCAAAGGAGAATGGATGTCAATTTAATGACAAAATGTAAGTGTTGTGTCCCAATTTATGATTTTTATTCCAAATAGAGAAATTCTGCTAAGCTATGTCCAACTATTATCTATGCACAAGATATCACAAAAAATTTACTAATACTTAAGTTATTTCTCCCCTTAGTACCCCTAATATTTGTATTTATACTGCGCCTTTTGGGATATTTAGTTTGAGATATTATATACAAAAACAAGGAGAAAGAACTCAAATATGTCTGAAAGTGAAACAATGTTGCAGTCGTGACACTTTATCTCGTTTCTTAACACATTAATTTCCCACGTGATTAGGTTCGTATTTTTCAAGTGGTGCATTGGACAACAATTTCAGACAACTTTTCTTATCATTGAACAAAGGTTTATTAAAAACTTTGACATGGTACAATTCAATTTTTGTTATTACTCAATTCAATGCTAAACTAAATACTTACAAACTAACATTAACTTATTACAAGTAATTAGGCTATGATCCTATAATTGGTATTACGATCATGCTGCCATAACAATTCAACACATAAATTCATTTGACATGGACAAATAAGATTAATTCACACTATTTAACTATTCAAACTTAAGTAGATTAACTAAACCATTTACTGCACTAACACATAACTAGTATTACGATCATGCCGCCATACACATTCAACACGTAAATTCATTTGACATGGACAAATAAGATTAATTCACACTATTTAACTATTCAAACTTAAGTAGATTAACTAAACCTTTTTCTGCACTAACACACAACTATGACATTTTTGACTTTCCTATACATTACAATAGACATGCAAAATTCTCAGAACACTTAATTATTCCTATAACATTAACACTAGCCAGCTTACTTTTAATATATTCTGTCAGATACTAAAGTCCTAGTATAAATTTTCCTTAGTCACTTCAACAGTTCTGTATTAGAATAATGATACTTATTACAGACAAATTTTTAGTTAACATTAGATATATTTTACAGTACCTTTCTTTCTTGAGTTTTTCATATGGGCCTTTACCTTTTTCTGATTGAACTAGCTTGGTATAACCTCTCCGATGATCTGCTACTCCTACGTTCCTTTTGGAGTTGAACTATGCTTACACGGTCTTAAACTTTCGTAATTCAGGACACACTTTGAATCATCTATATGACGGCTGTGCGACTTGCGATGTGGATATCGATATCTTTATAGCTTTCCCTTTCTCGTGGTTGTCACTGAAGTTGAAACATAAAGAATATGTTTCCTTTTCTTTGACTCTATGGCATTCTTCGCTTCTTACATAGGAAATCCGGAATCGAAATCCCGCTCACTTTTGTTTCCATGTTGTGATGATGGAGATATAACCCCAATCTTCACTCAGGAAAACCGCGTGAAACCTATGCTACCGAGCTCGTAGTGAACTCCTCGGGAACAGAACCAAAACAAAAACCAAAAAGCCCCTCGTGGGGGGGGGTTCCAACCCCTTTATACCTGCTCTCCTAACGACACCTTTTTTAATTTCTTTTCTCCGCCCTTTCTTGATTTTACTTCACCGACCAATTAGGGTGGCGTTTTTCTGCCAAACGTCCTTTGGTCGGCGAGCCAAACGATGTCTCAATCCGGGAATCGGCCCTGAGCAATAGTCTGTTGTTTTTCTTCCACTAGCCTCTAACTTAATCCCCTTTCCAAATTTTTTTTCTATGAATTCACTTAATATTTTAATCTCTAGCCTCTCGCATACCATCTCTTATGACTAATCCTTTTCTGACTTATTTAGTTAAAATTTCTCTTTTAAATCATATCACAATATTAATATAGTCTTTCTTTTGTTAGTTAGTTTAACAAACACCTTTATTTTTTATATATTTTATTGGATGCAAGAATCTTTTTTTCTTTTAATTAATTCAACTATTATCTTTTATGCAGGGTTTTTAATTTATTTTATTTATTCTTCATGTTACACCATGATAGCTGAGAATTCTACATTCTTAAGATATCAGGTGTAACATAAGGTTATGCATTTTGGGGTAAAAAGATTAGCAGCAGTATACCACATTGGTGGAAGATGAGGCCAGGGACTTGGGAGTGTTGGTGGATAGGGAGATGAAGTTTAGGGGGCACATTGCAAAAGTAGCTAAATCAGCTCATCAACTCACTTGGTTGTTGAAAAATACTTTGACGAGCAAAGACAAGCAAGTTATTGTACCTCTGTACCGAGCCTTGATAAGACTTCATCTTGACTACTGTGCCCAGATTTGGTCACCTCGGTTCCTTCTTGATGGGGAGGAGGTGGAGAGGATCCAGAGGCGAGTGACTAAGATGATTGCAGGCCTATGGAATGAACCATATGAGAACAGGCTGAAGATTTGTGGGTTGCAGAAACTAGTTGATAGGTGGAAAAGGGGAGATATGATTGAGACATTCAAATTGCTAAAGGGATTCTATAGGATTAATTCAGAGGATATTAATTCAGAGGACACCTATGGAAGCTGGGCAAGAGTGTGGTTAACAGGGGGGTGTTAGAGCTGGGTTCTTTACTTTTAGAGTGGTAAATGAGTGGAATAAGCTTCCAGAGTCTGTTGTGGGTGCTATGACGGTGAGCGAGTTCAAGGCAAGGTATGATAGATATTGTGAGAATGTTGTATAGTTGTGTGGACATGATGTTTAGGGCCTTAGACTCCCTCGATGAGTCTAAGGACTCCCTGGAGTCACCCGAAATAATAATAATACTTGCACTTGCATATAAAAGTCTTACAGTGCAGCCACTGTAAGACTTTTATACCACCATACTAAAGCATTTCTGGTCGAATATCATCTACTCCTGCTGCCTTTCCACATTTCAAGCTTTTGATGGCTTTTTCTACTTCAAGTTAGTGTTTTTTACCACTGTGCTGTCACCAGTGCTTGTTTCATTTAGCAGTTTTTCAAAGTAATTACTCCATACTTCAAGGATATCTTTTTCTCCCGTTTTCATGTCACCTTTATCATCTCCAACTCCTTTTACAGGAGTTGGAGATGACAACCTCCAGAATATTTTGCAACCGTCTTGATATCTATCTTCTATATTCTTGCCAAAGTCCTCTCATGACTTTTGTTTAGCTAGTTTTACACAGTGTTTAGCATTCTTCCATTTGTCTCTGTATTCTCTAAGAGCACAAGCTGACTTATTTGCCAGGACTTTTGATATGCTTTCTTCTTTTCCTTCACTACCTCTTTAACTTCCTGTGTCCACCATGGAGTTCTAATTTTTCTATCCTTGCAGTCAACTTCACCAGATGCCTCTCTAGCTGAATCAATAAGGGCTATCTTCAAGGCTTGCCACTGAATCTCCAAGGTTTGATTCCTGTTCTCAAACTCTTTCATTTTTTCTTGAATAATGTTTGTATATTTTAGTCTACAGTTCACATCTGAGAACTGCTCAACTTTTATTCACTTTAAAACTTTCTTACATGTTCTTTTTTTCAATATGAAAATCAATTTTATCCTGCTCAAGAATAAATGGTGATCACTTCCAATTTCAAATCCTCTGTACACTCTAGTGTCCTGCACCAGTGGGAAAACATCACTATCAACAATAACAAAGTCAATGAGACTTTTCTTATTCCTTGCCTCTTCTCTCCATGTGAATTTCTGCATATTTTTATGTTGGAACGTTGTGTTAGTAATAACCAGTCCATGTCCTGAGCAGAAATCCAACAGATATTTGTCATTATTATTAGCTTTGCTCTTTTCTCCAAATTTTCACAAAATATTTTTGTATGTCTCGCAATCATTTCCTACTCTGCTATTTAGATCCCCAACAATTACCAACTTTTCCTTTTTCATTGTGTCTGTTGCTTTTTCTAAAGCCTCAAAAAATTCCTCCACTTCTACCATAGTAGAACTTTCTTTGGGACCATAGGCACACATAAGGCTCATTGTCCAGTTCCCCATTCTGATATTTGCCCACATCACTCTACTCGAGTCTGCCTGCCATTCAAGAAGATTAGCCTCGTATTTAGTGTTGAATACTATGGCTACTTTTTTTTTCCATGATTGTCATTGCCTGAAAATAACGTTTTGTATTTATTGCTCAGACACAGTTTTGGTCTTTTTTGTTTCATTCACCCCGATTATGTCGATCTGGTACTTATCTAATTCCTCGGCTAGCTCCATTTCTTTGCCATTGACGCTTATGTTGATAGTACCGATCTTTAACTCTGGTGATGTTGAGTTGGTGTGTGTTTTCAGATTTGTAGGAAAACAACTGAATAAATTTATATGGAATAAGAGAGAGCAAAATTAGTCAAGACACTTAATTAGCTGTATACAAGACAGTTTTATCATCATAATTAAATCCCTGATATATACCCTCAAGTGTATATGATATGATAGTACTACATGAAAAATTTACACCATTACTAACTTCCTATCTACAATTTTCCTCAAAATCAGTAAGTTGCCTGTCAAGATTCTAATATTATCAGAACTTATATTTCTGTCTTCTAAAGCGCTTTTTACTGTATCAATCAACCTATATCTTGGTCTTCCTCTGGGTCTTTTTCCTGCCAATTAGCAAAACTAGGAAAACACTTGTTTTGCTAATCTTTCCTCTCCCATTCTGCTTAAGTGACAATACCACCTGAGATTTAGCTCTGCTAATGCATTCCTGGATGCTGATATAAAGTTCTTTACTAATATCCTTGTTTTTAATATGATATTACCATTGATGCTATCTGTTCATACCCCTAATCTTTCTCACAAGTCGTATCTGCAGTCTCTAGTCTTTGGTGAAGTGTTCTACTTCTGACTCAGCTCTTAGATCCATAAGTTAAAATTGGTTTGAACACTGTCTTGTATACAGCTAATTTAGTGTTTTGGCTAATTTCTCTCTTATTCCATATAAATTTAATCCGTTGATTTCCTACCATACCAGCTTTGTTGATTCTGTTGTCTATTTCTATATTTAATTTTCCATCTTCACTAAAAAATCGTGCCTAAGTAGCTGAAATGTTTTACATGTTCTATAGGTTCTCCATTCACAATGCAGTTGATATTTTCAATATTTCTGCCTATTTTCATTGTCTTTGTCTTTTTAATGCTGACCTTCATACCATATCTATTACAACAGTTATTCAATTTAGTCAGGGAATCTTGCAGACTTATAATGGATTTATTTAAAAGTACAACATCATCTGCATAAAGCAAAGAGCTGAGATTAACATCTCCAATTGATTTAACAATAAACCACCTTCCCGTACTTCCTTCAGTTCTACCTGCTGACTTACAACTCAAATAAAGACTAAGTATTGCTTGATATAATACCCCATTAACACCATATAACTGAAACATTTTGAATAGCTTCTCTGTCTTGACACCTTGTCATATGCCTTTTCCAGATCTACAAAATGTAGAATACAGATCTATGTTATTATTATTAATATTTGACACCTCCAGGGAGTCCAAAGACTCATCGAGGGAGAGTGTGCCAACAGCATCGAACGATTGGACCCTTTCCAACTACTAACCGCACTCAAACTTACTTAACTAGGTCATTAGTAGCAGAGGCTCTTCCAATCGACCAACCATTGTCGACAAATCTTTGTTGTATTCCCATGATTTCTCAACTATCTGTTGTAAAGTGAAAATCTGATCCTGGCAGCCTCTATTTAGCCTGAATTAGCTTGGTGAAGAAGCTTGTTCTTCACCAAGCTTCTCTTCCACAATCCTTCTCAACTGTTTCTCAAGTATAAGAACACTCCGTAATGAAATACCTCTGTAATTCTCACATTCAGTTTTATTTCCCTTTTTATAAAAAAGGGTACTATGAGAGCTCTACTCCAGTCATCTGGAATTTGTCCCTCTGTCCAAGCCTTCAGAACTATGCAGTGCGGCCACTGTAAGACTTATATACCTCCATACTTGAGCATTTCTGGTTGAATATCATCTACTCCTGCTGCCTCTTCACATTTCAAGCTTTTGATAGCTTTTTCTACATCAAGTATGGATATGTATTCCTGACTGCATGCTTGGTCAGTGTTTTTTTACCACTGTGCTGTCATCACAGCTTGTTTCATTTAGCAGTTTTTCAAAGTAATTACTCCATACTTCAAGGATATCTTTTTCTACTCTTTTCATGTCACCTTTATCATCTCTAACTTCTTTTACGAATTCTTTCTTCCATTTCTGAGCTTCTTCAACATCCTCTAGAATATCTTGCCACCTTCTTGATATTTATTTTCTGTATTCTTGCCAAAGTCCTCCCATGACTTTTTTTTTAGCCAGTTTTATACAGTGTTTACCTTTCTTACATTTGTCTCTGTATTCTCTAAGAGCACAAGCTGACTTATCTGCCAGGAACTTTTGACTGCTTTATTCTTTTCCTTCACTGCCTATTTAACTTCCTATGTCCACCGTGGAGTTCTGATTTTTCAATCCTTGCAGACAACCTCACCATGCCTCTCTGGCTGAATCAGTCAGTGTTTTCTTCAGTGCTTGCCACTGAATTGCCAAGGTTTGGTTCCTGTTCTCAAACTCTCTCATTTTTTCTTGAATAATATTTGTGTATTTTAGTCTACAGTTCACATCTGAGAGCTGCTTAACTTTTATTCACTTTAAAACTTTCTTACATGTTCTTTTTTTCAATATGAAAATCAATTTTATCCTGCTCAAGAATAAATGGAGATCACTTCCACTTTCAAATCCTCTGTACACTCTAGTGTCCTGCACCAGTGGGAAAACATCACTATCAACAATAACAAAGTCAATGAGACTTTTCTTGTTCCTTGCCTCTTCTCTCCATGTGAATTTCTGCATATTTTTATGTTGGAACGTTGTGTTAGTAATAACCAGTCCATGTCCTGAGCAGAAATCCAACAGATATTTGTCATTATTATTAGCTTTGCTCTTTTCTCCAAATTTTCCCCAAATATTTTTGTATGTCTGACAATCATTTCCTACTCTGCTATTTAGATCCCCAACAAGGACCGACTTTTCCTTTTTCATTGTGTCTGTTGCTTTTTTCTAAAGCCTCAAAAAAATTCCTCCACTTCCACCTTAGTAGAACCTTCCATGGGACCATAGGCACAAATAAGTCTCATTGTCCAGTTCCCCATTCTCATATTTGTCCACATAACTCTGCTTGATACTGCCTGGCATTCAAGAAGATTAGCCTCATATTTAGTGTTGAATACTATGGCTACATCTTCTTTTCCTTGATTGTCATTGCCTGAATATAACATTTTGTATTTATTGCTCAGAAAGATCTCACCAGTTTTTGTCTTTTTTGTTTCAGTCACCCCTATTATGTCGATCTGGTACTTATCTGATTCTTCAGCTAGCTCCATTTCTTTGGCATTCAGGCTTCTTATGGTGATAGTGCCAATCTTTAAATCTGGTGATGTTGAGTTGGGGTGTGTTTTCAGATTTGTTCCAGTAGCTGACTTTTGGCTGTTTGCTCTGGTTGCCTGGCGAAAATAATGGGGGCCTTGTTTAACCAGGCGATGCCCCAGCGACATGAAATTTTGTCATGTTGTACCATCATTTTGTGTTTTTGTTTAAGACAATGAGAGTACAATTCGGTCGGCTGAATTCCAAATTGCCAGCCCATCCTCGTCCGTTCAGTATCCAGGTAGATACCTAACAGGGTGCACCATGAGAAGGTGAGGATTGGATATTAGGTCAGAAGCCCTGGGCGGTTCCCCACGTTCCTTTGATGGATATGTGGAAGTCTCCTCTGTATATTATGGATCTGCGGTTAGAAATAACACACTTGACCAATGACTGGAGACCACAGATATGCGAGTTTTGATAAAAATTAGGGGAGTGAACAGATGGCATCAATGTCAATATCATATTAAAAATGAGGATATTAGGAAAGAACTTGGGATTGTGAGCATCCAGTAATGTGTCAGTAGAACTAATCTGAGGTTGTATGGTCACTTAAACAAAATGGGAGAGCAAAGATTAGCAAAAGAAGTGTTCTTTGTCAGGTTGGAAGGGAAAATGGGATGCAGGTGGATTGATTCAGTAAAAAATGCCTTAGAAGACTTCGATAATGTTGTAGTCTTGATAGATAACAGATTAATTTGGAGGGAAATTGTTGATAGGAAGTTAGTAATGATGTAAGGTTTGCATGTACTATCATATCCTGCATCCCCACTTGATGGTACTTATCAGGAATTTGATGATGGTTGAACAAGTTGCTCAGACATAACATTTTGCTTAGTAAACCCATGCTGTTTGTTGCAAAACATAGATTCTCCATCAACCTATTTCTGTTTGCGAGCTCTTATTAACATTTCCAAAATCTTAACTACCATTTAGATGCATTAGTTTTTTGCACCACCCTTGTACAATAGAATCATCATACATTCTTTTCATTTTTGTGGAATCCTTCCTGTTTTGATGCTCAAATTATGTAGCCTGGTTGAAGGAACAGCCATTTTAGCTGGACTTTCAGAATCTCTACTGCTATCATCTCAGCCTGTATTGCCAAATTTTCAATTTATTGAACAGCTCTAGTACTTCCTCATACACCTTCATGTTTCTTCATGTAGTGAAGAGATAGTATGGAGTTCAATGTTGCAGTTACCAAGTTGGTAACGTTTATCACAATGGACACTCATTAGTTCAATTGTATATGCTTATATGTAATGTACACTTACTTCTGTAGTCTGCATGACAGTTGAACAATTTACAGATCTCTTCTTATTTGGTGCCTTACTTATGCAGAAAATATTGTTTATCAATGAACAGTCTCTTCTGCATCTGTTACACATATCATCTACATTCACTACAGTTATTTTTTCATACTCATTCTTTCTTTTACTTGCAGCATAATGATAGAATTATTTTGGTTTGTCTTCAGCTCTCAGCAGGTTTCGTTCTATCAGATTTAACTTTCTATACAATAGGTGTAACTACAGAAATATTTGTCTTTTTCTTAAGAATCTCTTACTTAATAAGATTGCACATCCATTTTATTCTGACCCTTTTTATTCTTCAAACTATAGGAACACATTCTAGTATTCCATCATTTAAGTAATTTTTTTTTTTAAATGCTTCCTTACACACTGCCAGTAAGTATCCTTTTTCATCTAGCAACCATTACCAAGGGACAGAAACTAGTATGCTTCTCAGTTGGTCATAATTTTCTGCTTTGTAGTTCAGCATGTAACCTTTTGAGAATGGAATATCCATAAACTTGACCACCACCCAATTCAGTACAGCTTGACCACTGTTACTAACTGGAAATAGAACAGTCACGTCTTTAACTAGTATCCCTTCTGACACTATAATCAGAGAACTGTCAATTTTTAGGGAAAGACAATGTATACTGTTATATTAATTAAATCACTTTAATTAATACTTCCTATATTTCGGTAATGTTACATCACGATCGTCAGGGAACATAAAATTAATGATATGTGCATGCAGGCACTAACACCGAATAAATATGGCTGAAGACAACTGAAGTCGGTCCTAGAGTTCTAAAAGGTGCCACCTAGTGGGCTAAATTGGGTAGCAGTCTTGGCTGTTGGGCTGATGTTCTAAGAATGCGAGCTTCCCATATTTGGGACAGTCTCATGCATCCAAATTTGTTGAGGTTTGGGGAGGTTTTTAGAGCTGAGACTGATTCCAGGAATAATCTCTCATATTTATACTTACTGCAATGTGGTAAGGTAGCTTTCTTCTGGCATATTTTGTGGCGGGTGTCCAAAGCATGGTCAGCAAGTCCTGAATGGCTGTATTGGCGGAAATGGATATAATCCTTATGTTCAGATATCCTGATATTAGCTGTCCTGCCTGTTTGGCTGGAATAAGACAGTTTGCAACTACAAGGGAGCTGGTATACTCCAGGTAGGTCTAGGGGAAGTGGCTGGTCCTTGGGGGAGCGGATAAGAGATGGCAATTTTGTATGGTTTATAACAAGTTATCAAGTCATATTTTTTTTTTTTTTTAGGATTTTTGTTAGCTTTTCAGAAGTCCCCTGAGTTAAGGAATGGTGATAGATTTAGAGTGGTCCCTGTTATTGGGGGGGGGGGGTTGAGATTAATTGGTTTTAATATATTTTGGATTTTATGAGGATTGTAGCCATTGGCTACAAAGGTGCTAAGAATATGGTTAAGTTCAGTGGTAAGGGCATTGTTATCTGAACTGATTAATTTTGCCTTGTTATATACAGTTTTTATAATCCCATATTGTTGGGGGGGGGAGTTGGTGTGATTGCTGGTGAATGTATCTACCTGTATGTGTAGGTTTTCTGTAAATAGAGAAAGCCAGGGATCCGTCAGGCTTCGTGTAATCAGAGTGTCTAGGAAAGGGGGATTATTATTGTTTTCTTTTTCCAAGGTAAACTGGATTTTGGGGTGATGATTGTTTAAGTGTGATAAGAAGTTGTAGAGTGTGTCCAAGCCATGTGGCTAAATAGCAAACACATGATCTACATAGCTTAGCCAAACAGTGGGTTTAAGACTTTTTCTTCAAAGTTTTCCATAAAGAAGTTGACCAGATGTGGAGAACCCATAGCTGCTGTCTACTCTATTTGTTTGTGGAATTTTCCCTTCCAAACGAAATAGCCTGAGTTCATGGTAAACTGAAATAGGGCTGAGATATCAGGAGGAAATTTGGCTTGGATGAAGTTCAAAGTATCTTTGAGTGGGACATTGGTGGATAAGGAGGAGACATCAAAACTGATTATGTCAGTGTGTTGGAGTGAGAGGTTTTCTACACTGGCTTTAAAGTGGGCTGAATTTTTTATGTATGAAGGTGTGTTGCCAGTATATTGTGTGAGCACTCTGGCTAAATGTTTGGCTAATTTGTATGTGGGGAAGTCAATGCCATCCACAGTGGGATGTAATGGCACATTCTGTTTATGGATTTTTGGAAGTCCATATATTCTGTGGTGTGTGTGGGGGGGGTGTCTAGAGTTAAAAGGATTTAGTTTGTTAGTCACTTCCTCAGGCCAAGAAGTAACCTTCTTAAGGAGCCTATGGAATGTTCTGATTTGGGAACTGGTGGGATCATATTCTATAGGGAGGTAAATAGACTGATCTAATAGTAAAGAGGAAAGCTTACTTGTGTAGTCAGTTTTGTTTAGAACTACAGTGGCATTTCCCTTATCCGCTTTAGTAATTATTATTTTACTGTTTTTTTTTTTTATTTTCTTTAGAGCTTTGAATTCTTCTTTAGATAGATTGCTTTTTGGAGGTTTAGCTTGGCTAAGAACACCTGCTACACTTACAACCACCATATTTTTTATATGGTGGTTGCAAGGACTATTCATTGGATTGTTTGTCATCATTGTTTTTTTTTTTCATCTTAATTCGGTGTTATATCTAGAAAACATACTGTTTTCACTTTTTCATTCTTTACTCTTGCTTCTTTCAACAGTCCTTTCATATCCCCGTCTCATACTCTTATCACCAGACAAATTTGTTCCTGCTAGAACTACCATCTCTTTCTTTTCTGCTTATCAGTTACATTCATTAAAGTTTCATTTTTATCACCTGGAAAACTCGAAGTAGTTGCACAGTCATCCATTGCACGTTTTATGATTGAAATCTCCATTCCATATAATATAATTTATTTTACTTATTTTTGTTGAAAGTTTTTTCACTTGGTTATACTATAAATTAAAGATGCAAAGAAATTATATTCTTGGTTTCATCCTTTATCCAAGTTTAGGCAAACAAATGAAGTCACTTCATGACTGGACTAACTTGCATATAGAGGCTAATGACTTCACATCAGTTGCCTTAGTATAGCATTATACATGTCTGTAAGGATATGTGCCTTGCATTATGGGATAATAAGGCAATTGATGTGAAGTCATTAGCCTCTATATACAAGTTACTCCAGTCGTGAAGTGATGTCATGCACAAACTTTGTTTACATACACTTGGATAAAGGATGAAACCATGAATAGAATTTCTTGGCATCTTTAATTTATAAACAATTTTACTTACCCAATTATCATCATATGAAATCTTGCATGATTCATTTCTTTTTTGTTTCTCCTTTTGATATTACCTTTCTTGTCCTTCCAATGCCTATCCAATTTCTTTCTGTTTTTTTCCGATTCTCTCCTCATCCATCTAATAATTTGCATTAGTCTAGATTTGTTCAAAGCTAATTCATACTGAATATCTTTATTTTCTGAAATGGCGTGATTCTGTTAATTGGGAGTCACCTTGTTAACATTTTCACTACTGTTCCTCTTTGTTGCTGCTCTATTTTCTTAGGATATTGCAGAATCTCAATGTAAATACAGCTGTGGGATTAGATAGCATATCTAATCCCACAGCTAGGGTTTTGCAAGAATGTGCAAGAGAACTGGCAATGCCTTTGACTAAGCTGTTTAATTTAAGTTTCTGCTCTGGTAGAGTTCCAAGGGAATGGAAAGAGGACAAAATTATTCCTTTGTATAAGGGAGGTTCTAAGACTACAGTAGCAAATTATAGACCAATCAGTATCTCAGGCATTGGTGGTAAAAGTACTAGAAAAATTGGTAAAAAATTACCAATTCAAGAATGGGTAGCTAAAAATATGATACTGTATGAAGGCTCTCTGGTCAAATTTCATACGAAACTTTTATAGTTTCTGTATTCAGCTTTGAAATAATGCTGGATTTAATATCCACTTGACTTTTATATATTTTGCATCGCCAAACTGAAGCCTTTTGGCTCTTTATTTTAGTAAATAGTTAATCAAGGCTATGTGGAGCTTGCAGGACGATTTAAATAGGCTGTCAGTATGGACAAAATTTAATGGGAGTCAGTTTAATGTCGAGAAATGTGAAGTTATGCATTTTGGGATAAATAGATTACAAGCTGTATATGACATTGATGGCACTGTACTCCATGAAATAAATGAAGCTAGAGATTTAGGGGTGGTTGGAAGACAGAGTTAAAGTTTAGAGGACATATTGCTAAGGTAGCCCATAAGATTACTTGGCTATTGAAGAACACATTAACAAGTAGAGATAAGGGAGTTGTAATTCCTTAATAATTCCTTAATTCCTTAAAGGCCTTGATACGCCTACATCTGGATTACTATGCTCAAGTCTTGTCCCCCTGTGTTTCTTGGGGATGAGGAATTGGTGGAGAGAATTCAGAGGCGAGTGACCTGTGGAATGTTCCTTGTGAGAATAGATTGAAGGTGTGTGAATTGCAGAAGTTGGTTGATGGGAGAAAAAGAGGGGATATGATAGATTTTATAGGATAGATGCAGGAGAAATGTTTCAGCTCTTGGCTAGAAGGACCAGAACAAGGAGTCATCCTAGAAGTTGAATAAAGGTATGGTCAGTAGAGGTGTGAGGACTAGATTTTTTACTTGTACAGTGGTGAATGAGTGGAATGGGTTGGTAGTCATTTGTGAGTGTTTTTTCTGTTAATGGATTCAATTAGAGGTATGATAGATTGGGTCTCCCGTGATGACTCTTCAGGCTCCATGGAGGCGCCTGTATAATAATAATAATAGCAATTTCTCTTGCAACAAAATATCAGAAATTATATCGCATTCTACAAATACACAAAAATATCATAATAATATTACTAGAAAAAATTAATTATTCTTAAAAAATAACTCAATAAAACAAATAAAAATTGCTAATTTCACAGGAGCATTAAATACACGACCTTTCACTATATAGCCTATTTTGGCTTATAAAATACTTGAAACGTTTCAAAAATTTAATGTCAAACTTAATTTTTGATATTTTAACTTATTCCTTTAGTGGATAATAGTGATATTGCTGAAAAATGCAAGAAACAGGAGTATATGCACCAATTGCAATGCAAGAGCTTCCAAATTGCGTTGGCTAGCAACAAAAGATTAAATTTGATTCTATTTTGTTCTTCAATTTGTTTATTTCAAACTATGGTTGACTTTAATTGAAATGCAGCTTATCAAAGGCCTGAAATGACTTTAAAAGTACCATTTTTGGTCACTTAAACATCCAGACTATCTAAAAAATACAAATTAAAAACAAAAAAGTATCAAATTAATAATAATAAAAAAAAAAAATCCATAACCATTCACAAGACAATTGTACTATGTACTATTGGTTTTTCAAAAATCTTTCTTAGTTGGCAGCCACAAATAAATATTTTAATAAATTAAATTTGATAATGAATTAACTTTGAAAGTTCATCAAGTCAGAGATTTTCTTCTGCATGCTTTCTAGACCTTGGGCTTTCTCTTTTTCCTACCATTCTGACAAAAATATGCTAATTTACTAACCTTTACTCTCCCGTTCTGTTTAAGTGACCACAGTACTATGATTGGCTGTTAACACATTCCTGAGTGCTAACAATGTCATCTGTTCACTCCTCTAATCCTTCTCAGGACTTTCATATCTGTAACTTCAGTCTTTGATCAAGTGTTTGATTTTTAACCCAGGTCTCAGATCCATAAGTTAAAATTGGTTTGAACACAATCTTTATATGCTAGTTTAGTGTTTTGACTAATTTCTCTGTTTTATTCCATATATATTTATTCAGTTGACTTTCTGACATATCAGCTTTATTAATTCTGTTGCCTATTTCCATATTTAATTTGCAGTCTTCACTAAAAATTGTGTCTAAATAGCTGGAATGTTTTACTTGTTTTATAGGTTCTCCATTCAGAATCCAGTTGATGTTTTGATTGTTTCTGCCTAATTTTATAGTTTTCCTCTTTTTATTGGTGATTTTCATACCACATTTAATACAACAGCTATTCTTTAGTCAGAGAATCCTGCAGACTTCTACTGGATTTATTTCGAAGCATAACATCGGTATTGAGTAAAGAGCTGAGAATAATATCTAATTTTGATAAGGTGTGCCACATTTCTTAGATAACGTGATCAATATAATGTACACCCTTGTTGCTGACTTAGTTGTAAGTCAGCTGACTGCCGACTTACAACTCAAATATAGACAGTATTGCATGATATCGGAGTGGTTGAACAGATTCTCTCTTCACACTTTGTAATATGCTTTTTACAAATCTACAAACTTAAATATAGATCCTTATTACATTCCCATGATTTCTCTTAAAGCGAAAATTTGATCCTGATAACCTCTATTTGGCCTGAATCTAGATTGTTCTTCTCCAAGCTTCACCTCAACAGTTTTTGTTAGATGTTTCTCAAGTGTACTTGCATAAATCTTACCAGGAACAATGTAGAGAAATTCTTCTGTAATTCTCACATTTTAATTTTCCTTTTTTACTTTCAGTTTTAAGTCTACACATTGTCCCATAATGTCCCATTTACACAATATGACTGTGTACTTGCATAAATCTTACCAGGAACAATGTAGAGAAATTCTTCTGTAATTCTCACATTTTAATTTTCCTTTTTTACTTTCAGTTTTAAGTCTACACATTGTCCCATAATGTCCCATTTACACAATATGACTGTGGACTAAATCCAGAACAGGCCACTTGGCCTAGAACCTGGATAGGAAGAAGAAGACTAGTGTTTTGTGTAATATTACACAAGACTAGCTTTTCTCTTGGCAACTTGTCATATGCCTTTTCCATATCTATAAAACATAAATAGTAATCCTTGATTATAGAAAGTTTTTTCACTTATGATTTAAATTAAACTTGCCAGTAACTTATTTAATTCTTTACTCAATTGAAAGCCAACAAAGTTTGCACATGGAGTATCTTCATAATGAGGGTTTCTTGTATATATAGGTGCTAATGACTCGACATCAATTGCCTTAGTATCCTATAATGCAAACCATATCTCCTTTTGAACGTCCACTACCCAGACTAGTTTTGACCTTTAACTTTTCATCAGTGAAAGCTGGACTCAGAAAAGATAACAAGGTTACATGAATGCAGAACTCATATTTCCCATATACAAGTAGTGAAAAGGTGTATCACCTTATTATTAACATACTCTGGATCAGGGAGAGTTGAAGGAAGTTTTTTCACTTGATTGTAATTTCAATTAAACTTGATATGAAATTGTATTTTTGTCTAATATTTTATTGAAGTATAAGTAAATGAAGTTTGTGTGTTGAAGTATCTTCACAACAGGGCTACTTTTATATAGAGGCTAATGACTTTGCTTACACTTGGATAAAGGATTAACCAAGAATATAATTTCTGTATTTTCACTCTATAATCAAGGATCACTATTTATGTTTTATAGATACAGAAAAGGCATATGACAAGGTGCCAAGAGAAAAGCTACAGTCATATTAAGAGGACAGTTGTTTGTGTCAGAGTGAAAATCTGATCCTAACAACCTGTATTGGCCTGAACCCAACTTGTTCTTCTCTAATCTTCCCATCCACAATTTTTCATAAGCTTTTCTCAAGTATACTTGCATAAATTTTACCAGTCATACTTAGTAGGTTTTTCCTCTGTAATTCTCACATTCAGTTTTCTTTCCCTTTTTATAGATGGGTACAAGGAGAGCTCTACGCTAATCATCTGGAATTAGCTCCTCTGAATAGGCCTTTTGAATTATGAAGTGCAGCTATCGTAAACTTTTATACATCCTATATTTGAGAATTTCTGGTCGAGACAAACAAGTTGTTGTTCCTCTGTATCGAGCCTTGATAAGACCCCATCTGGACTTCTATGCCCAGTTATGGGCACCAGGGTTTCTTTGTGATGGGGAGGAAGTGGAGAGGGTCCAGAGACGAGTGACCAAGATGATAGCAGATCTGTGGAATGAACCTTATGAGAATAGGTTGAGGATTTGTGAGTTGCAGAAATTGGACGATAGGCGAAGGAGGGGTGATATGATTGAGACATTCAAATTACTGAAGGGTTTTTATAAGATTGATCCAGAAGATATTTTTGAAAATATGACTGGTGGTGGGAGGACTAGGGGCCATGCATGGAAGCTGGGCAAGAGCGTGGTTGACAAGGGTGTTAGAGCTAGGTTTTTTACTTGGAGAGTGGTGAATGAGTGGAATAAGCTTCCAGAGTCTGTTGTTGGTGCTACGACCGTGAATGAGTTCAAGGCAAGATATGATAGATACTGTGTGAATGCTGAATAGTTGTTCCAGACATGATGTTAGGGCCTCCCTCGATGAGTCTGATGACTCCTTGGAGTTTCCCGGAACAATAATAATAATAATAATAATAATAATATCATATCATATCCTCCAGCTGCCTTTCCACATTTCAGGTTTTTGATATCTCTTTCCACTTCAAGTAGTGATATATATTCCTGATTGTATTCCTGTTGACTGTTTTCTATCATCATGCTGTCACTGCTTGTTTTCGTTTTTCAAATTAATTACATGTAGAATATCTTTATGATCTCCAGTTTTCGTGTCACCTCTTTTTATCATCTCTGTTTCCTTTATTTCTGAGCTTTTTCAATATCCTGCAGAATATTTTATCCTTCTTGATATTTATTTTCTATGTTCTTTTGATGTCTTCTCATGACTTTAGTTTTGCTTTTACATAGTGCTTCATTTTCTTAGTTTTCTCTGTATTCTCTAAGAACACAGGTTGACTTACTTTCCAGGAACTTTCAATATGCTTTCTTCTTTTCCTTCACTGTCTCTTTAACTTCATTTTTTATCCTTGCAGACAACCTCACCACCTGCCTCTCTCTGAATTAGTCTGTTTTCATCAGATTTTGCCACATTTCCAAGGTTTGATTCTTGTCTTCATTCACCTCTGAAAGCTGTTCAACTTTGATTCACTTTAAAACTTTCTTGCACACACTTCTTTTCAATGATCAATTTTATTTTGTTTAAAACTAAATGATGATGACTTTGAATTTCAAATTTTCTATATGTTCTTTGTCCTGAACTAGTATGAAGATGTTACTAACAATAATAACATAGTCTAGGAGATTTTTCTTATTTCTGTCATCTTCTTTCATGTGAATTTGTATTTTTATACATTTTTATGTTGGGACATTGTATTAGTAATTAGTCCATGTTCCAAACAGAAATCTAACAGGTAATTATTATTAGCTTTGCTCATTTTTTACATATTTTCCTTAAACATTTCTATATATCTGCTAATCATTTCCTACTTTGCTGTTTAGGTTTCCAACAACGACCAACTTTTTCTTTTTTTTGTTGTTAGCTGTCATCTGTAATGCCTCAAAAAATTCCTCAACTTCTTCCTTAGTTGGGTCTTCTTTGGGACAGATAAGTATAAATAAATCTAATCGTTTAGTTCCCCATTCAGTTATACACCCACATCACTATTGGATTCTGTCTGCCATTCAAGATCATTATCATTGAATTGCAGGCAAAATCAAGGATATTTTGACACTTAATATCTTTATATACAGCTTCTTTATAAATACAGGAAAGCCTCTCTTAACGCAATTAATTAATCTATCAATTAACGCGTGCTAAGTGAAATCACATTAAGTAAATACAATAAACAATAGTAATAATTGTAATTCATCCATCAGTTAGCATAAATTTAAAAAAAAAAAATTACAGCATAAGCTGCATTAGAGGATAAAATTATCAAAGTTAATAAAAATCATTGCTTAAATTTTTATTTAATGTCTAATCATTTGATTCAGCTACTTTTTTACAAAACAAAAAAAAATTAAGTAAAGATGTTAAAATTGTGCTCGGCTTTTTCATCTTGTCATGCAATTTGCGATACCTAGCGATTGCTTTATCAAGAATTCGGTGGACTTGGAAGCTTCTTCATTCCATATCAGGATCAGCATCAAACAAAATTTCCTTAGCATATTCATTGTGATTGAAACTGCAAGTTCTTTTGCAGTTAGCTTCTTAGTCGTAACATTCTTTTCTTGTTTGCATTCCTTATCTTCTTCTTCATCCTATGCATGACATTCCTCGTTGAAGGAGATCATTCTCGCTTAATTCTGAATGGGAATCATGCAAGTTTCTCACATCTTTATTATCCAGTTCATTAACTCCAAGTTCTTTTCCAGTTGTGTTGATTTCTTCAATAATGTTAGATCTTGGATTTTGCGCATGATAAACTAACATAGGCTTGAGTTTAAAGTCGCATTCTGCATTGCCTCCTAATAGAAGCGTAAGACGATCTTTAGATACTTTGTATCCTGGTTGAGATGCTTCAGTTTTAGCTAGGAAAGTTTTGTTGACATATGCTTTTAAAGAGACCAGTTTCGTCGATATTGAATGTTTAAAGATCATCATAATCACCCTCCTGAATTATCCTTTGCAATTCTTCAGTAAACTTGGTTGCAGAAGCTTTATCAGCACTAGCCGATACCCCAGTTATTCTTACGTTATGCAGTGTAGCTCGATTTTTTAAACAGTGAAACCATCCTAAACTCACAGTAAAGCTTTCACATCCCTCTTGAAATTTGGTCTCCTTCAATGAGGTAAAAATATTGAGAGCTTTTGCCTGAATATTCCTTGTACTAAGAGGTATTCTTTTTTGGTTATAATCCTCAATCCAGAGTGATAGAAGACGTTTCATCTCACTGCAGATTAATGACAAAAAATTTCATGTAACGTAAAAAAATCGAAAATCGTGTTAACTGATTATCGGATATCGAATTCACGTTAAGTGAGGTTTTCCTGTATAGTTTCTTTTCCTTTATTGCCATTGCCTGAATGTAACATGCGTTTGTTGCTGAAATAAATTTTGCCTATTTTTGTCTTTGTTTTTTTAATACCTATCATGTCATTCTGGTACTTATTCAATTCTTCTGCTAGTTCCATTTATTTTCTGTCGATGCTTATTATGTTAATCGTGTCAATCTTGAATTCTGCTGATGTTGAGTTGGGATTTGTAACAGTAGCTTACTTTTCACTGTTAGCCTTGGATCTCTGATGAAAACAATGGAGACCTTGTTTAACTAAGCTATGCCACAGCCGGCATGAAGTTCTGTCATGTTGTACCATCATTTCTGATTTTGGTATCAGCCAATAAGAATAGTTTGATCTCCCAAATTTCCAGCCCATCCTCATTCGTTCAGTATCCAGGTAGATTCCTACTAATGGGGTACACCACCAGAAAGTGAGGATTGAACCTTAGTTCTGAAATTCTAGTCCATTCTCTGCATTCTTTAAAAAGTGATTTTGCATCTCCTTCCATTTATCCAGCTTTGACCTTTAAGCACCCCCCCCCCCCCCCACACACTTGGAACATTTTATTTCTTATAAATGTAGCAAAATATTTCTTTTCTGAGTTAATTTTATTGTTTAATATAATATTTTCATAAATGTAAAGTGTAATTGGAAATTCACAATTTTCTCCTCTGATTTGGGATAGGGAATCCATCCCTGTCTATATATCTGCTACTACGGACCTAGGGAAAAACAAAGTTGCTATCTTAAGTGTAATTCTTGTCCTCCCTGTGGTTCAATATATTTTTCAGTGAGTAAAATAAATGGTAGATTATTGTGATTTCATACAAGTCATAATGAAGGAAACTATAACTTTATACAGTATATATATTTTGAACCTTACAGCAATTTGATCAGGAGAATGATATGAAGACATGTCCATTTAATGCAAAACATAGGATACACTCTGCTGAATTTAATCACCATTTGCTGGAGTGTAAGGATAAGGAACCAATGGAAAAATATGTGACCCGTAAGTTATGTGTTGTAAATAATTAATCACTAAATTTGATTGACTTATTTTTTAAATGTTTAGACATCCTGAATTTTAAGTATTTAATACTGCTGTTAATGTGGACTTACTTTCACAGTTGTTGTATATGGGATATAAATAAGAGCATTGTTTTACTTGTAATTAAGATAAATAAATGTTGATTACATATATTAATTCATATAGGATATGAATCAGTATATCTAATTAAATCATATAGGATATGAATCAATTACTGGCAAATGTTAGTTTTATTTAATTTCTCTTCACTTGAAAGTGTGAAAAGAAAACACTAATGGAATTTGCTTTAGTCAGGAGAAGATGAGATTCTATAATTCGATTTTGTTAATGTTGTATACTTGGTTTTCAATGTCTGGGAAGGAGAAAAACAAGCATTTATTTTGAATTCAGTTAACAACATTAGTTAATTGGTTGTATTATTATTTTTTTGGTGTGATAATGTGATTCTTAGCGCTTAAGAAAAAGTCGTATATTTTGTTATTCTATTGTTGCTATAGCACCGATGTGTAATAGAGTAATGGTAGCCAATACATTGTCTTGTTTTAAAATGAGGGATATTGTTTCGTATAGTGTGTGTGTGTGAAATGTAGGAAGTTCTTCTTTTTTCAATAGCCTCAGAAACATTCCTAGTTATCTTTTATCATCATCATCATCATCATCATCAAATTCCTGCCATGTACCCTCAAGGGGTGTACAGGATATGACAGTACTACATGAAAAAATTACATCATTACTAACTTCCTATCTACAATTTTCCTCCAAATCAGTCTGCTACTTGTCAAGACTCCAACATTATCAGATCTTATATTTCTATCATCTAAGGCACTTTGTACCGTATCAATCCACCTATATCTTGGTCTTCCTCTGGGTCGTTTTCCTGCCAACCTGGCAGAGAACACTTGTTTTGCTAATCTTTCCTCTCCCATTCTATTTAAGTGACCATACCATCTGAGATTAGCTCTGCTAACGCACTCCTGGATGCTGACAATCTCAAGTTCTTTCCTAATATCCTCATTTTTATTATGATATTGCCATTGATGCCATCTGTTCACGCCTCTAATCTTTCTCAGGATTCTCATATCTGCGGTCTCTAGTCTTTGGTCAAGTGTTTTACTTCTGACCCAACTCTCAGATCCATAAGTTAAAATTGGTTTGAACACAGTCTTGTATACAGCTAATTTAGTGTTCCGACTAATTTCTTTCTTATTCCATATGAATTTATTCAATTGACTTCCCACGATACCAGCTTTGCTGATTCTGTTGTCTATTTCTATATTTAGTTTACCATCTTCAGTAAAAATTGTGCCTAAGTAGCTGAAATGTTTTACTTGTTCCACAGGTTCTCCATTCACAACACAGTTGACATTTTCAATGATTCTGCCTATTTTCATTGTCTTTGTCTTTTTATTGCTGACCTTCATACCATATCTATTACAACAGCTATTCAATTTAGTCAGAGAATCTTGCAGACTTGTAGCGGATTTATTTAGAAGTATAACATCATCCGCATAAAGCAAAGAGCTGACATTAACATCTCCAATTTTGATATCAGGTTTAATACCACTTTCCTTCATAATGTGATCCATATAGATAATGAATAACAGAGGAGATAATGTACATCCTTGTCTCACACCAGATTTAACATTAAACCATCTTCCTGTACTTCCTTCAATTCTAACTGCTTTTATCTTTTATGTTCTTACCAAAGTCTTCCCATGAATTTTGTTTTTTAGAAATTGCTTTGCTTTCTAACATTTTTGTCTTCAAGGAGAAAGCATACTTCCAGTATGTCTTCTTCTTTTCTATGACTGCTTTTAACTTTCTGAATTCATGCTTCAGTTCAGATTTTTCTCTCCTCACAGAAAACTTCACCACATGCCTCTCTGAATAGTTATATACTTCACCTCCGAAAGGTGTTTGACTTTGATTCTTTGCTCAGCTCTGAATCTTGTATCGCTATTGCCAAAATTAATGATATTAGTGAGGCTGTCACGATGCAAATATTAAAGTGAAAAAGTTTGTTTCAGTAGGCACTAGTGATGTGAAAGGTGAAAAGTATTTTATGAGAAAGGATATGAAACAGTTGTCAGAAGTGGAAAAGAAGAGTCAAGATTGTAAGTCAGCTGTCGTGGCTGTTGGCTCTCAACCAACAGTTGCCATGTCAGCTGTTGGTTGGAAAGCAGGTGTGCTATCCAATTGTCCAACCAGGTTGGCATTTTCAGTAAAGAAGACGATATATGCAGAACTACAGTGTCGGTGATTATAAACTTCAGAGGTGTTGGAAGCAATGTCATAGAGTCTGAGAGTAAGAATCTGCAAGGGAAGGATATTATTACTACATTGGAAATGGTTAAGGGGTATTGAAGAAAACAATATCAGACTGTATACTCAAGATCAGGAGGATAAATTGGGTAGGATAGATGATTACCATCATTAAGTAGGAGTTGCAAAAAAAGAAGAGTAAAGATTTAATCAGCTGTCATGGCCATTGGCTCTCAACCAACAGTCAGAGCCAACAGCCATGGCATGAGTTTAAAGGGAAATATTCAGTTGTTTGTTGATAATGCAACATATGCAATAGTTAATCCAAAAAAAAAAAAAAAAACAGTATTGAGTATGTAAGGAGAAAGGTGAGCAGTGAAAGATACAGGCAAGGAAGCTGACCAGTGATAAGGAAGGCCAAACTAGATTATGAGAGGAACTTAAGCAAGCAGGCTCATTGCGATCTCAAAGTTCTTTTTCTGTGGGGCTAGTGAATGGAGAGTAAAAAGGAAAGATAACTGTGGAAGGATAACTTTAATGAGTGCTGTGATGGTAGGATAGTGAAAGAAGCAGACAAAAGAATAAAATACTTTGAGACAAAGTTCTTCTTTGCAAGGTATATATCATCCAGCCATTGACAGATGTAGCAGGTTGAAAAATTGGGGGTACTTAGGATATTGCATAATTGCAATGTGAATGCAGTCATGAGATTAGATTAGATTAGATATCAGCATGTGCAAAGAAATTGGTATTGCCTTTGACTAGGTTTGTAACTTAAATTTCAGCTCTATTAAAGTTCCAAAGGAAGGCATTTTAGTTACATAAAGTATTCTCCAAGATGGGTAGAAAATTATGGACCAGTATCTTAGGAGTGGTAAAGGTATTGGAGAAGTTGGTCATAGACAAAATTCTGGAATGGATGGATATCATATTCTATGAGTGACAGGATAATTTTATAATAGTTAAGTTCGATAAAGGGAATGTTACATGATGATGATTAGATTTCGCAAAGGTGTTTGACAGGATTCCATATATTTGTTATTCTGTTGTTACATAAATTGGAGAAAATGGAGATGGATATGAAGCTGATATTTTCATGAGCAGACATGTGACTAGTATGCTGTGCAAAGCTCTATGATTTGACCACTGCTATTTAATGTTTATGCCAGTGATATAGAAAGTGATTTAAAGGGAAATATTCAGTTGTTTGTTGATAATGCAACATGTGTAATAGCTAATCAAGGCAATAATAGAGAGCTTGCAGAATGATTTATAAATAAATAGCATGACAGTGTGGATGGAGATAATGGGGTGCCAATTTAATGCAGAAAAAAAGCATAAGGTTGTGTACTTTGAGATGAAAAAGTTGTATATTATCGATGAAATGGTACTCCAAGAAATTGTATCTGCAGAAAATGCTATCTGCAGTGTCTGTATGTCTCAGTTGTATTAGCTGGCTTGTCTGTCTTGCAGGAAGAAAACTAGTTTTTGAAACAAATATCCTGCCACTTCTGTATGAGACTCAGTAACTTACCTTCAGTTGAACAGTCCATATAAATGTTTCTGCTGTCTCAGATTAATACCTAGATCTTTCTAACTATTGCCTTTACTGACTGAACTCTCAAGTAGTAGGTGAGACCTGAAAATGTCATTTTGATTTTATTAGGGTTATGTATGAAATAACTAATGCTAAAGGAACATTATACTGTCTCTTAATTGTGTACGTATATTTCATCCCACAGTTTCCTTGTGACATGAAAAAGTAAAGTTTCTGTTGGAATCCCCTCCCTCCCTTCTATGCACACACATACACCAACCACAATTATATGAGATGGCAACTACTTTTATCAGAAAAATCCTCAAAACAGAAAATGTCATGTGACTTCCTACAGTAAAATTTAGAAGATTATAGGTTTAATTAAAAGGAAGTTTCATTTGTATGAGAAAGAAAAGTTATGATATACATATGTCTTTGACTATGCCAATACTGGTAGTCAAAAACATGATACATGTGTTGCTAAAAATCACTGCATCATAGAATTTTGCATAATAAAAATAACAAGGGCTTATGGGGAAAAGAGAGGCTCAGAACAATCAAAACCTGTGCATTCTTATAAGTAATGTTGTACACAAAAAAAAAATATGCTACTACATAGAGGAAGATTACCATTCAAGAATTTTCAAAGAGGCAGCCACAGTTGCTCGTTCTACATGTCAACCTTAACAGAAATCAAGGCCTAATACTCCCAGAGATATGGAAAACCCTAATCAGAACCTTAAAAGCGGAAGAAATGAACTTTAATACAAACTACAGAAAGTTCGTCGGCAACAGCTAGCTGATCTTGTACACGCAATACGTGTTTCACTCACGTTCGATACTATTTTATTTGTAATTATTCTAGTCAGTTTTTTTACAGTTATTCTTGTCACTTTGCAGTTACGCATAATTGTGAGATTGTTTAAACCTCTATGTAAGCCCTGAAGATGCCAACAGTGTGGCGAAATTAGTTGGTTCAGTTAATAAAATTGATCAACACTTGATCGGTAAACCAAAAAATATTATTATTTACTAATTTATGATCAAGAAAATAACCTTCATGATGAAATATGCTACTAATTTTAAACCTCTTTAATTCCTAATAAATAAAGAAATACATTAATACAGTAAATGCTATGTTTCTTTAAGCCTTGTTCTAATCAGTTTTGCAGCACTACTTTCTTTTATTTTATCAGTGTTGTCTCTGATGGTGTGCAATGTGGATTCCTTTAGGACTGTTGCCCTCGTGATATCATGTTCTCTTGTTTCTTTCAGAATATTTTATTATTTTGAGCTTATCCTCAGTACTTAAGGCTTTCCTTTTTCATTCACTACTTGGATTCTTATAACTAAAGGCACTTATCAAGAAAAATACACAAACTCGGGAGAAGAGTGCAACACACACTCATAGGGCAATGTACATGTGTTTTGTGTTTCTCCGCAGTCATTGCATTTAGTTGGGGTGAGATTTTTGCATGCTTAAATCCTGAAAAACCTTGTATGTGCTAACAAGATTTTGTTTTATGGTATTAAATTATGACTCATAAACTTGCTCACCTAGATTTGTAACAGATGTCAAATAAATCATAGGTATTTAGAAAAGGATCATTAAAACATGGAAGGAATATACCGTTTGTTTTTATTTTCAAATTACTTTAGGTAATATAGAAGATAGATATAGAACAGGAGTGCACTATATCTGAAATATGAACCTTTAGCATTGTATTCTGTGTTGTGGCATGCTTTTCTTTATTTATTTTAATTTCTAATTTAGATGCAAAATCTAGTCTCATTAATTATTTCATTTTGATTTGGTGTTAATTTGATATCTTGCAGTTTGAGTTACAGGATATCAGTTTGGAATGTATACATGGAATGAAGCTTTTTCATTTGGCCCATGTATAAATCTCAGTGCAATAAATACACTTGGGCCTATCTAAATAGGCCATACCATGTTTAAAATACAGGAAGAGCTTTTCTCCCTATCTAGGATATGTTGTCTTTAACATAACATTTAGCGGAAGTTATTTTCTATTTGCTTTTCATTGTCCACATTCAAAATTATTTTAAAAATCTAGAGATTTATTTAAAATAAAATTTCCCTTCTACAGCTCCAAATCTATACCATAAAATTTCACAGATAGTACCACTACAATAACATTATGAGGAGATGATAAAACTATTTTAAAGTGTGTTATTGTAGTAGGTTTCATTGTTTCCATTTAAATTGGGAAAAGCTAATTTTTTGGCCCATGGGAAGATTGAAAATCTGTTGGTTAAAAATTGTCATTATATTTAAAAGTATTTCAATTTATATTTATTATATTAAATTTAGTCTTTTTAACTATTCTTAATAATTAAAATTTTTATATTAATCATATTAGCCTCTGGTTGGAGAGCAGGGGGAAGTTCTATCACCTGGTAACTTTTGCTATTTTTTCTTATTGTTTTAAGTTAAAGTGACATTAGAGTTTCAGAAAAGTTTTATATAAATTCTCAATATTTTTAAAACTCTGCTTTTTTTTTTTTTTTTAAGGCAAACCTGAAGAAAGTGTTTTTAAAGGACGTACATCAGTACCTTCCTATGAAAGAACAATTCATTTTAATACAGATGAAGACTGGGACAATGGCATGTCTATTATGCTTCATTTATAGGTTACTTAAGTGAAAATCTCTAATATCATTGTTGAAGCCTTACTATCATTTTATGTTATAATCTGTATATACACATGTGATCCACAGACATGTTTTGCTGCTTGTTTTTCCTCTAATATGTATGTGCAATGCCATTTTTATTGCGAGCATTGGATTTCTATTAGCATAACATTTAGTTTCATGATTATATCACAATAACCTAATCATCAGTACCAAAACTATGAAAATCATCTTATCCTACAAGTTAGTACAACAAACTAAGATATTTAAATAAGAAAATAATGCTTTCATCACTGCCAAACCAGTATAGGAAACTACCTCCTCTTAGATTTTGATTCTTATCTTATATTTTCTCAGGGGCTCACATTGGTGAGTATGAGCATGGCAAACCCGAGATACCCAAGCTGGACCTGATCTTACTTTGTACAATAAACATTTGGTATATCATATCTGGAGACTGGTCTTCTACTCTTCTTTCCCTCTATTCTCTCTTATTCTTCCCCCAAGTGCTATTAGAGCAATTTGAGGGTGAGGGGGTGACTCTTTCCTCTCAAACTGTAGTTTCCATTATCTACTAAAAAAGGCAAGCCTAGGCCTAGTTTTCTTAAGGTGGCAGCCCCACCATTAGGATACCTATCATCATGCTAGTCACTTGACATAGGGGAAACATATATTACTTTCAAGTCTCAACGAAATCCAAACCGGACAGAAAACATGGGAAACAACTGCAAACTGGAAAAGGTTAAAAAAAACTTTGGAAAAAGAAAAATGTGGTGAAATATGCTACATGGAACATTAGAAGCATAGCACATAAAGAAGAAATTTTAAATGATGAAAATATAGAAATTGCAGTTCTTACAGAAACTTAAAGGAACAAAAGAAACAGCTAAGTACAATATCATATATAGTGGAGTGGACAAACAAATACATGCAAAAGCTGGTGTAATGATTTGGATTCATAAATCAGTTAAAGCAAAAATAACTCATTATACATACTGAAATGAAAAAATATTAGAAGTGCAATTAAAATTAAATAAAGAAAATTTAACAGTTGTTGGGGATGTATGCCCCTGAGAAAGGAAAAGAAGAAGAAAATGATTACTTTTACAAAGAGTTACAAGGAATATATGAAAAATTAAATAAAATAGACCATATAATTATAGCCGGAGATCTTAATGCCAGAATAGGAATGAAAAAATTGACAATTATATACAAAAATTTGGAGAACCAACAGTAAACAAAAATGGAAAATGACTCATTGATTATACAATATATAATAATTTAAAAATAATGAATACATTTTATAAACATAAAAATATACATAAATATACGTGGTGTGTAAGAGGACAAAAATCAATAATAGACTACTTTATAGCAAATGAAAAAGCAGCAAACCTCTTCCTAGACGTTAAAGTTAGAAGAGGGCTAGAAATTGACACGGATCACTATTTAGTACAGGCAAAACTAAGATTTCCACCAAACTGGTTACAAAAAAATAAACAAACTAGAGAAACAAAATCTAATTACAAAGTAAGACTATTAAATGATTCAAGTATAAGAAATTTATACCAACAGAGGATTAATAACTAGTTAGAAAAAATACAAGAAAATGAAGATATTGAGAAAGAATGGAATAATATAAAAGAAATTATCACATCAGCATCACATGAAAGTCTAGGAACACACAAAAAAATCATAAAAATAAAAAATTACATATATGGGACAATGAAATAAAAACAATAATTGAAAATAAAAAGCTGACTTTCAAAAGATGGTTAAGTAGCAAAAAACAAGAAGATGAAATTGAATATAAAAAAGACAAGCAATAGCCAAAAGAAAAACCAAAAAGAGAGACAGAGAAAACTGGGAAAAGTTTGTACCATATCTAGAAAATGACATATACAAATTAAGACCCAGTGCATACAAAATACTAAAACACATGAATGCAGATATAAAAGAAACTGCAAATATGAATTACAAAATAGATGTAAAAGAATTCTTGGATTACTTTACAGATCTTTGGATGGATAATACTGGCATCAAAAATCATTACACCAGAAACTTACAAAACACCTTAAATGATATGATAACAATGAAAGAATTAAAGGGCAACCTAAATAAAATAAAAAATGGCAAATCACAGGAGAAGATGGGATAAACTCTGAACTGTATAAATTTTCTGGAAAAAAAATTTCATCAAAGATTACAAAAATTTTTAAATAAAATATATACAAATGGATAAATACCAATAGAATGGAATACAAGCATAGTGATACCTATATTTGAAAAGGGGGATAAAACAAAACTTACTTTATCCCCTTTAACTACAGAGGTATTAGTTTATTGAATACATGCTACAAAATATGTAGCAGAATACTTAATGAAAAACTAAAAATATACAGTGAAAACATATGAGAATGTTGAAATGGATTTAGAAAATGACGCTCTACAATGGATGCAGCTTTCTGTTTAAAACTACTTAGAAAAAAAGAAGAGAATTTAATTTAGAAACTCATCTTTTGTTTTATAGATTATGAAAAAGCATTTGATAAAGTAAAAAGATACATACTGTTTGATATATTACAAAGAATAAATATACCTAATGTTTTACTACATGAAATATTGAATATATATAAAGATAATGAAATAAAAATAAATGAAAAGTTGTCTGAAAAACAATCTATAAACCAAGGAGTAAGACAGGGATGCCCTCTGTCTCCAACACTTTTCAATATTTACATTAATGAAATATTAATACAGTGGAACACCTTAAACAATGAAGGTATAGAAATTTTCCGGAATAACAAAATAAATACGCTATTATATTATTTGCAGATGATCAGGTAATAATATCAGATAAGGAAGACAATTTACAAAGAGCAATATATAATTTAACATTATAGCAGAGCAGTTTGGAATGAAAATTTCCATAGATAAAACTAAAACATAAAATGGCATTTTGTGGCCAAAATCCAGTTAGAAGCAAAATAGTTATTAATAATAAAATAATAGAACAGATAAATACTTTCAGTTGTCTTGGATGTGAAATATCATATGAAGGAGAAAAATACAAAATTAAAAACTTCAAAATGTTTACAGATTATAGGCCTGATAAATAGAACACTCAACCCAAACATACTACAAAAAGAAACATGCTTGAAAATATACGATACTTCAGCAGTGCCCAGATTATTATATGGCAGTGAAATTTGGGCAATAAACAAACAAGATAAACAGAATAAAAACAAGTGAAATGAGATTTATGAGAAGAACTGCAAAATACAAATTATTAGATAAAAAAAAAAAGGAATGACATTTTAAAAGAACTAAAAACAAAATCAATAGGAGAAAAACTAAACAATTATAAACAGAAATGGATTAAACATGTAAACCGAATGGTCAACACCCAATATCCTAAACAAATACTAAAATATAAGCCAATTGGAAAGAGAAGGCAGGGTAGACCTCAAAAAAAAAAAAGGATATTGGATGGATAATGAGACCGGAACAGACCAATATGGTCTATACCGGCAATTAGTGTTATGATGATGATGATCCTGCCAACGCTTTGAGAGAGAGAAACTGTCCTTCACAACCAGTTCCACAATGCCCTTAATACATTCACAAATCCCCAATCTGCAGGATGAAATTACATCATTTATCCTGTTTCCTACCTCTAAAAATAATATAAGAAAGGATAGAAGCTGTGAGTCACAGCTTTGTATAAAGTAATAGTGGTCAGAACATTATCTTGGAGTGCGAAGTTCACTTGTATGCTATCACGGATGGGTAAGGATTGCTAAGAACCAGGAAGATGCGGCTTTGTTGATCATGTGATCACCAACCCAGGACAGCTGTCGACTGGAAAAATGTTGCCTGGTCTGAGTTCCTGGATGCTCACTGTGACAAACAACATAACAAAGCAACTCATAACATATTTCCAAAAAAGTCTTGGCTAAAGAAGTCTCATAGCAACTTTAAATGAAATTTCAAAATACTTGTTTACCGTATGTGATTAATTTACCAGCCAATGAGGAAATCACCATGCCTGAGTTATGTTGTGATTAGTAGTCTGGGTGATGCGCTCTCTGCATTTATTTTTTGATGTTTTAAAACTAGAATAGAAACTAAAACATGTGAGGTAACATGAAGTGGTCCCTCATGCTTATCAGAGAAATGATTTAATCAAGTGCCAGAATTGGATAAAATCTGCAAGTTTGGTTGAGATCCATAGTTTTAGGAGGAGCCAGTGAAATCCTATAGTATTTGCAATAAGAGGAAGTTGTATACCGATTTGGAGATTGTTAGTCTTTCAGATTGGGGTGCTTAAGGGTCAAAGCTGTATAACTGAGCGGAAACCTCCACAAGCCTTTAAAGGAATGCAGAGAACCGGCCAGGGCTCCTGACCTAATGTCCAATCCTCACCTTCTCGTGGTGCACCCTGTTGGGTATCTACTTTGATACTGAACGAACGAGGATGGGCTGGCAATTTGGGATTTAGCCGACCAAATTGTATTCTTATTGGTTAAACCAAAATAAAAAATGATGGTACAACATGACAAAATTTCATGCCAACTGGGGCGTCGCCCACTTAAACAAGGCCCCCGTTGTTTTCGCCAGAGAACCAGGGCGAACAGCGAAAAGTTCAGCTACTGGAAAATATATGAAAACACACCCCAACTCAACATCACCAGAGTTAAAGATCGGTACTATCAACGTAAGAAGCCTGAATGGCAAAGAAATGGAGCTAGCTGAGGAATTAGATAAGTACCAGATCGACATAATAGGGGTGACTGAAACAAAAAAGACCAAAACTGGTGAGATCTTTCTGAGCAATAAATACAAAATGTTATATTCAGGCAATGACAATCAAGGAAAAGAAGGAGTAGCCATACTATTCAACACAAAATACGAGGCTAATCTTCTTGAATGGCAGTCAGTCTCAAGTAGAGTAATGTGGGCAAATATGAGAATGGGGAACTGGACAATGAGACTTATTTGTGCCTATGGTCCCACAGAAGGTTCTACTAAGGTAGAAGTGGAGGAATTTTTTGATGCTTTAGAAAAAGCAACTGACACAATGAAAAATGAAAAGTTGGTCCTTGTTGGGGATCTAAATAGCAGAATAGGAAATGATTGTGAGACATACAAAAATATTTTGGGAAAATTTGGAGAAAAGAGCAAAGCTAATAATAATGGCAAATATCTGTTGGATTTCTGCTCAAGACATGGACTGGTTATTACTAACACCATGTTCCAACATAAAAATTTGCACAAATTCACATGGAGAGAAGAGTCAAGGAATAAGAAAAGTCTCATTGACTATGTTATTGTTGATAGTGATGTTTTCTCCCTGGTGCAGGACACCAGAGTGTACAGAGGATTTGAAATTGGAAGTGATCACTATTTAGTCTTGAGCAGGATAAAATTGAATTTCATATTGAAAAGAATAACATGTAAGAAAGTTTTAAAGTGAATAAATGTTGAGCAGCTCTCAGATGTGAACTGTAGACTAAAAAACACAAAGATTATTGAAGAAAAAATGAAAGAGTTTGAGAACAGGAACTAAACTTTAGAGATTCAGTGGCAAGTCCTGAAGAAAACTCTCATTGATTCAGCTAGAGAGGCATGTGATGAAGTTGTCTGCAAGGATAGAAAAATTAGAACTCTATGGTGGACACAGGAGGTTAAATAGGCAGTGAAGGAAAAGAGGAAAGCATATCAAAAGTTCCTGGCAAATAAGTCAGCTTGTGCTCTTAGAGAATACAGAGACAAATGTAAGAAAGCGAAACACTGTGTAAAACTAGCTAAACAGAATTCATGGGAGGACTTTGGCAGGAACATAGAAAATAAATATCAAGAAGGTGGCAAAATATTCTGGAGGTTTTTGAAGAAGCTTAGGAATGGAGGAAAGAGTGCTGTAAAAGGAGTTAGAGATGATAAAGGTGACATGAAAACGGAAGAAAAGGATATCCTTGAAGTATGGAGTAATTACTTTGAAAAATTGCTAAATGAAAGAAGCAGTGATGACTGCACAGTGGTAAAAAACACTGAACAGACATACAGTCAGGAATACATATCCATACTTGAAGTAGAAAAAGCCAAAGGCTTAAAATGTGGAAAGGCAGCAGGAGTGTATTCTATTCGACCAGAAATGCTGAAGTATGGTGGTATAAAAGTCTTACAGTGGCTGCACTGCATAGTTCAGAAAGCCTGGACAGAGGGACGAATTCCCAATGATTGAAGTAGAGCTCTCATAGTATGCATATATAAAAAGGGAAATAAAACTGAATGTGAGAATTACAGAGGTATTTCCCTACTACTAAGTGTTCCTGGCAAGATCTATGCTAGTATACTTAAGAAACGATTGAGAAGAATTGTGGAAGAAAAGCTTGGTGAAGAACAAGCTGGATTCAGGCCAAATAGAGGCAGTCAGGATCAGATCTTAACTTTACGACAAATAGTCGAGAAAGCATGGGAATATAACAAAGATCTGTATTTAAGTTTTGTCGATTTGGAAAAGGCATATATGAAAGTGCCAAGAGAGAAGCTATTCAGTACGCTAAAGTTATAAGGTGTGAATGGGGCATTATATCAAGCAATAGTTAGTCTTTATTTGAGTTGTAAGTCAGCAGTTAGAATTGAAGGAAGTACAGGAAGATGGTTTAATGTTAAATCTGGTGTGAGACAAGGATGTACATTATCCCCTGTGTTATTCATTATCTATATGGATCACATTATGAAGGAAAGTGGTATTAAACATGATATCAAAATTGGAGATGTTAATGTCAGCTCTTTGCTTTATGCGGATGATGTTATACTTCTAAATAAATCCACTACAAGTCTGCAAGATTCTCTGACTAAATTGAATAGCTGTTGTAATAGATATGGTATGAAGGTCAGCAATAAAAAGAGACAAAGACAATGAAAATAGGCAGAATCATTGAAAATGTCAACTGTGTTGTGAATGGAGAATCTGGAACAAGTAAAACATTTCAGCTACTTAGGCACGATTTTTAGTGAAGATGGTAAATTGAATATAGAAATAGACAACAGAATCAACAAAGCTGGAATGGTGGGAAGTCAATTGAATAAATTCATATGGAATAAGAGAGAAATTAGTCAGAACACTAAATTAGCTGTATACAATACAGTGTTCAAACCAGTTTTAACTTATGGATCTGAGAGCTGGGTCAGAAGTAAAACACTTGATCAAAGACTAGAGACTGCAGATATGGGAGTCCTGAGAAAGATTAGAGGCATGAACAGATGGCATCAATGGCAATATCATATTAAAAATGAGGATATTAGGAAAGAACTTGACATTGTCGGCATCCTGGAATGCATTTGCAGAGCGAATCTCAGGTGGTATGGTCACTTAAATAGAATGGGCGAGGAAAGATTAGCAAAACAAGTATTCTCTGCCAGGTTGGTAGGAAAACGTCCCAGAGGAAAACCAAGATATAGGTGGATTGATACACTACAAAGTGGCTTAGATGATAGTAATATAAGATCTGATAATGTTGGAGTCTTGACAAGTAACAGAATGATTTGGAGGAAAATTGTAGATAGGAAGTTAGTAATGATTTAATTTTTTCATGTAGTACTATCATATCCTGTACACCCCTTACAGATATCGCTTACAGATATCCAAATCTCTGTTGTAGCAGCCCATCTTAAATTCCACATTTTACAAGGAATATAGGAATTCCTATATCCTTTCTTAGATAATGCCCAATCTTGAATCTTCCTTTTTGATCTTCTTTGGCTTAAGATTTACTTGTCTTATTACACATCATTCATGTACTGTTCTCCCAGTTCTGAAAATTGTTCTGTCCTCTTTGACTGCTTATCCTTGAAGCACGATTTCTTGTTGTGGTTTATGTAAGCTGATTAGTGGCTGTATCTTACATTTAAATCAATTGTTTAAGGTATATAAATTTTAATAATTCAGTTTTTTAGTTATTCCAAAATTATCAACTTTAAGATAATAATATCAAAATTTATTGTAGAATTCAATGAAAACCAGAAGGTTCATCCTCAGGAACGTTCCTTAAAAAGTGGCATTTTCAATGATATTTCATATATGAAACCAGCAGAAAGAAAAAAGTATTATCAAGAATTACACCAGAAGGTTTTCGAAGAATCAGAGTAAGTTCTTCAACTGATAGATGAGATTGTGTGTGTGTGGGGGGGGGGGGGGGGGGAGAGAATGTATAAACCAAACATGTGAGAATTTGGTAATGTTTTGTGTCTGTAACGCATAATATAGGGTAAATAAGAATTTAATGCTTCATCCATATTATATAATATATATATATAAAGCTATAAATTAAATATGCCAAGAAATTATATACAGGTAAACTTCATATCACGTAGACGTTAGGTTCCATAGAAATGCCGCGTTATATAAATCGTGTTATGCGAGACTCAGATCACATAGAAAAAGCAGGGTTATGTTCCGAAATGGTTTTTTTTTATTTTTTCAATTATATAAACAAGAATGACATATCGAAGAAAAAAATATTTTTATATTATTCAGCTAATTCATGTAAGTTAAGAAAACATAAACTATTAAACAAATACATAGTATAAAATTATAAAAAATACATATTGTACATTAACCTAAGAGTAATTCTGTCTTTGGAAACTTGGAATCCAGGAGGTGTGATCATTGTCAGCAAAAATGATCACACCTAAAAATGAACCTATATTTTGAAAAATGAAATCCAGGAGTATTTCATTTTTCGAAATATAGATGTATTTTTGTATTTTTTTCCAATATAACCTGGATTCATCTGCATTGAACACCTGTTCTGAACTATAAATGTTTATAAACTTTGAGAGCTTTTTGTTTAATAAGATTTTCATCTAAAGGAATTTTCTTTGGAGTGCAATCTTCTGTTCAAATCATTAGAGATTTCTCCATTTTTTTCTATTAGAATATCGCATACACGAGCAACGTGTTTTGCACCTACCATTGAGCAATAACACTTTCTCAGATTTTGTGTTCGAATTGTTGATCCAGTTAAATTCAAAGTCCCTGCAAAGCTCTTGTTTTTTCTCCATTTTTTAACCGATCCATGATTTTAATTTTTTCTTCGAGGGAAATTAATTTTCTTTTCAATTTTGGTTTTTCTCTTTCATTGCAGTTTGTGGACATTGCTATAAAAATATTTTTTTACATAAAAAAAAAAAAACGTTACATATTAATTATGTATGTAACTCACCAGAAAATAAAGTGCTCAGCTTGAGATTAACACATTTTTGATTTTTAATACACTTTCCTCTCAGAAAACGAAGGCAATTTTCAATAATAAACTTTATATGGTAAACAATTGACGTACATGTTTGTAAAAGAGTATTTCCCCTAATATAAATTCACTACTTATTACTACATGCAGGATACAGGCAGACACAAATTTAACGAAGATAAAATTTTATTTTTAAGTCGCACGGTGAAAAACATATGAAAAGATAAAGGGTTACTACAATTTGTTGACCGTGTTTTTATCGAAACCGCGTTGAACGAGGGTTACTACAATTTGTAGACCATGTTATATTGAAACCGCATTGTATAAGTGCCACGTTATACGATGGTTACCTGTACTTGGTTTAACTCTTTATCCAAGTGTAAGCAAACAAAATTTGCACTTGAAATAACTTTGACTGAGCAACTTGTATATAGAGGCTAATGACTTCACAATACTTGCCTTAGTATTCCATAATGCAATGCACATATCCTTACAGACATGTATAATGCTATTCATTATGGGAAGGGTCACTACCCAGACTGATTTTGACCTTTATTGAGGTCTCATCAGCAGGAGCCAGACCCAGAAGTGATACTAAGGTCGAAGTAATGCAGAAGTCATATTACTATATACAAGCAGCCTAAAGGTTTCACATTTTATTACTAAAACACTCTGGATCTAGAAATAGATGTTGAAAGTTTTTCCACTTGGTTATACTATAAATTAAAGATTCAAAGAAATTATATTCTTGGTTTCATCCAGTGCAAGCAAACTTTGCTTATGCTTGGAAAAAGATTAAATCAAGTATGTAATTTCTAATCATCATCATCATCATCATCATCAAATTCCTGATATGTATCCTCAAGGGTTGTAAAGAATATGATAGTAATACATGAAAAACTTACATCCCTACTGCCTATTTACAATTTTCCTCCAAATAGTATGTTAGCTGTCAAGACTCCAACATTATCAGATCTTATATTTCTGTCTTCCAAGGTACATTTTACTGTATCAATCTACCTATATCTTGGTCTTCCTCAGAGTCTTTTTCCTGACAACCTGGCAGAGAACACTTGTTTTGCTAATCTTTCCTGTCCCATTCTGATTAAATGACCATACCACCTGAGATTAGCTCTGCTAACATATTCCTGAATGCTATCAATATTAAGTTCCTTCCTAATATCCTCATTTTTAATATGATATTGCTGCTGATGCCATCCATTCACTCCTCTAATCTTTCTCATTACTCTCATGTCTGTGGTCTCTTGTCTTTGGTCAAGTGTTTTATTTCTAACCCATCTCTCAGATCCATAAGTTAAAATTGGTTTGAACACTGTCTTGTATACAGCATATTTAGTGTTTTGACTAATTTCTCTTTTATTCCATATAAATTTATTTCGTTGACTTCCTGAGCTTTATTCATTCTGTTGTCTATTTCCATATTTCATTTACCATTTTCACTAAAACTCGTGCCTAAGTAGCTGAAATGTTTTACTTGTTCTATAGTTCTTCATTCACAATGCAGTTGATATTTTCAATACTTCGGCCTGTTTTCATTGTCTTTGTTTTGTTATTTCTAACCTTCATACCAAATCTATTATAACAGTTATTCAGTTTAGTCAGGGTATCTTGCAGACTTGTAGTGGATTTATTTAGAAATATAACATTGTTGGCATAAAGCAAAGAGCTGAGATTAACATCTCCAATTTTGATATCAGGTTTAATACCACTTTCCCTTCATAATGTGATTCATATAGATAATGAATAATAGAGGGGGATAACGTACATCCTTGCCTGACACCAGATTTAACATTAAACCATCATACTTTCTTCATTTCTAACTGCTGACTTACAACTCAAATAAAGAGCAAGTATTACTTGATATAATGCTCTATTGACGCCATGCAACTGTAGCATTTTGAATAGCTTTTCTCTTGGCACCTTGTCATATCCTTTTCCAGATCTACAAAACTTAAATACAGATCTTTGTTATATTCCCATGATTTCTCAACTATTTGTTGTAAAGTGAAAATCTGATCCTGACAGCCACTATTTGGCCTGAATCCAATTTCTTCTTCACCAAGCTGTTCTTCCACAATCCTTCTCAACCATTTTTCAAGCATACTTGCATAAATCTTACCAGGAGCACTCAGTAGGGAAATTTTGGGTTGGCAAATAAGTTTGTTCGGTTTATGCTACAAGTTTATGCCACTTCACCTATTGCACTACTCGCAACGCTGTTGCGCAGTTGAAAGGCGACATTTCACATAACCTTTCAGTGAATTTTCGTTCGGCCTACTTCAGTTGTGAGCGTGTAACATATTTTTAGAAATGGAAGGGAATAATGTACATTACTGGTATAGTTTGCTTTTTTATTTCAAAAAAGGTAAACGAGCTGCGGAGGCTCATAAAAAAATATGCAGCGTATATGGGGATGGCGCCTTAACAGAATGCGTATGCCAAAAGTGTTTTCCCAAATTCTGTTCTGGAGATTTCGACGTCAGTGATGCGCCTCTCACCCGACCGAGGATCATTCGAGTGTTGTGAAGGATATCGTTGACAAAAATCCATCACAAACAGTGCGGGAGATTGCTGCAGTACTGAGCATATCCCATACAAGTGTTGAAAATTATTTTTACAAGCTGGGATATGTTTTAAAACTCAATGTTTAGGTGCTGCATGAATTGACTGAGTCCAATATGACTGTTCGCATATCCATCTGTGAGTCGCTGCGACGTCACCACAAAAATGATCCATTTTTGAAGCGGATGATTACAGGAGATGAAAAATGGGTCGTGTAAGATAACTTTGTACATAAAAGATCATGGGGGCACAAGAGCGAACTGCCGCAAACAATCTTGAAAGCAGGATTGCACCCAAAGAAGATCATGCTCTCTGTGTGGTGGGATTATAAAGGTGTTATCTACTATGAGGTTTTACCGTCTGGCAGAATGATTGATTCAACTGTCTGTTGCTCACAGTTAATGTGACTGGCCCATACAATTTGCACAAAACATCCTGAATTGGCAAATCGGAAAGGAGTTGTCTTTCACCACAACAACGCCAGATCCCACACATATCGTTAACAACCTGGAGTATATTGTTACATCTTGGCTGGGATGTTTTGCCGCATTCTCCATATTCACTGGACCTGGCACCTTCCGATTACCACTTATTCTGATCGTTGCAGAATTCTTTGAACGGGAAAACCTTTGCTAATGAGGAGTCTGTCAAAAGACACCTGGATCAGGTTTTCGCCAGTAAACTGCAGGAGTTTTATGAACGCGGTGTAATGAAGTTGGTGGACAGATGACAAGAAGTCATTGATAAAGAGGGTCAGTATATAACTGACTAGTATGTATTATATATATTAAATAAAATGTGTTTCATTCTACTCTGAAAAACTGAACAAACTTATTTGCCAACCCACTACCTCTGTAATTCTCACATTCAGTTTTATTTCCTTTCCTTCAACATGAGCGCATACAATTTACTATTAAAATTTATATTAATAAATTTCATTTCGGCAGATTTAACATAAAACCATCTTCCAGTACTTCCTTCGATTCTAACTGCTGACTTACAACTCAAATAAAGAGTAAGTATTGCTTGATATAATGATCTATTAACACTCTACAACTGTATCGTTTTTGAATAGCTTTTTCAGATCTACAAAACTTAAATTACAGATCTTTGTTATATTCCCATTATCAGTTTGTTCGTGATTTCTCAACTATTTGTCATAAAGTAGAAATCTGATTCTGCTATTCTATTTGGATTGAAATGAGCTTGTTCTTCACCAAGCTTCCCTTCCACAGTCCTTCTCAACTGTTTCTCAAGTATACTTGTATAAATCTTACCAGAAACACTCAGTAGGGAAATACTTCTGTAATTCTCACATTCAGTTTATTCCCCTTTTTATATATGGATACTATGAGTGCTCTACTCTAATCATCTGGAATTCGTCCCTCTGCCCAGGCCTTCTGAACTATGCAGTGCAGCCACTGTAAAATTTTATACCTTCATACTTGAGCATTTCTGGTCGAATATCATGTACTCCCACTGCGCTTCCACATTTCAGGCTTTTGATGGCTTTTTCTGCTTCAAGTATGGATATGTACTCCTGATTGCATGCCTTCTCAGTGTTTTTTTACTACTGTGCTGTAACTGATTGTTTTGTTTGGCAGTTTTTCAGAATAATTACGCAATACATCAAGGATATCTTTTTCACCAGTTTTCATGTCATCTTTATCATCTGTAATTCCTTTTACAGCACTCTTTCCTCCATTTCTGAGCTTTTTCAACAGCCTCCAGAATATTTTGCCACCTTCTTGATATTTATTTTCTATGTTCTTACTGAAGTCTTCCCATGACTTTTGTTTAGCTTTCTTACATCTGTCTCTGTATTTTCTAAAACAGTGTTTCTCGAACTTCAGATATCTGTGTATCCCTTCTTAAATTTTCATTATTACCAAGTATCCCCTTATCAAAACAATAATAATAAATAAATGAATAAACAACATATATTTCATTGTAAATGTCTTTTATTTGAATTTATATGTTCATGTAAATAAAAAATATGATTTATTTTTAATAGAAAAAAATTTATATAAAAAAAAAAAATTTAGCTAATGCCTATTTGTTCCCGTATAGGGAGTAGGCGGGGCCATTTACCCTATCTAACTTTTGGAGACTGAGTGGGCAGTTCAATCTCCACTGATAGCCAATCAGAGAGATAGCTGGCCCAAGGCTATCACCGATTCATCGGTACGCAGTGAAGAAAGCGGCAAGCTAGTGCTGCCATCTTGTGGTCTCTAACCCTAACACAATATTTTTAATGTCTGAAAATAGTGTGGGTTCGAAGGTTGATTTTGTTGAGTTTACGGGACAAAAAACCCACGTTTCCAGGAGAAAAAACCCGCTAGCCTATGCCAGAGATAGACTAACTTGGGAACAGGTCGAAAAAAGGCTTAGAAAAATTTCCTCTAGTCAGCGACTAGATTTGAACCACCAAATCCTTTCTTTGTGCAGTCAAGCGCCGTAGAGTGCAAACGCCACTTCTACTGAGCTACACAGGCTCATCAAAATTTATAAAGATACTTTAATTTTTAATTACCGTATTTTTCAATAGATAACGCGCGCATATCTAAATTCGTTAAAAATGAACATGCGCGATATACATTTGAAAGGTATGAGAGGTAAATCAAATGTAATAACAAAACTAAGGTAGAAGTATTAGTTAATATTTATTGAACATTACACTATTCAAATCCAAAAATTTCTTCATCAGACTCAATATTGAAAGAATCGACTGCATTAAAAATTTTGTTTGTTATGTCTTCAGCTTCATAGTCAGTGTCAGCTGACACCACTGCATTCCCTTGTGCTTTAATGAAACCATTTCTAACACAGTTTTCACTTACAACAGCCCAACTTTCTACAATCCACATAACTATATTTTTATATGACGTTATTTTCATCTGCCCTGTTTTGTTATATTCATGGATGCCATTCATCATCCATCTTCCCACTTAGCCTGCAAATTGTCTTTGAATGGTTTGTTTACTGCAAGATCAAGGGGCTGGAGTTTTTTTGTTAAACCACCTGGAATGACGGCAAATTTGGAATACTTACTTACAATTGTTTTAACTTCTGCTGTCGTGTGTGCCGTACACGAATCCAACACTAACAAAGATTTTGGGTTGAAAAATGCCATTTTTCTCTTTCGCCACACATTCTCCAACCAAAATTTCATACCCTTGGAATTTATCTAACCTTTATCATTAACAGTAACAATAATATCTTTGGAATCGCAACCTTTTGGAACAGTCTTTCTTTTGAAAATCACCATGTAGGATTTTCTCCGAGAGGTACTTCTGTCTTCCATGTCGACCACTGCTACTAGCAATGCACGTCTTTTTAAAGAATTTCCTCCGTTCTCTGTCTGTACTTCCTAACTGTACCGCTAGTTGGCGTATGCTCGTTATCCATACAGAAAAAGGAGTGACGAAAATGGTTGGGGTGCGCGTGATCTATCGAAAAATACGGTAATTTAAATAATTTATCATCTGTGAGAGAAGTGAAATTGCTTATGTTGGGATAAAATTTTCATCAAAATTTGGCTCTTTAATTGTTAATTTCAATATCAGATGTGGTTTGACATCTATAATGTGGTTCCTCTTCGTAATATCTACAAGGGCCCAAAAATCCAAATTCACATAGGCATGAACCTTAGAGTTTTATCAGTTAATTCAGGAAATTCTTTTGTATTTGTAGCCAAAATGATGCGTTGTTTTATTTTTCAGGAAACCATCAGAAGCTAGTTCTAAAAGTTTATAATAAATTTAGTTTAAGCCTTTATCCAAGTGTAAGCAAACAAAGTTTGCACCTGAAGTATCTTCAGGACTGAGGCAACTCATAGTAAAAGTGGACCAAGCTCTCCTCACTCCTTGTCTCAGTATCTCTCATAATGCAAAGCACATCTCCTTCTGGACAGGTATAATGCTATGCGTTAGGGGAAGAGCCACTACCCAGACTGGTTTCGACCTCTATTGAGGTCTTGTCAGTGGAAGCCAGACCCAGAAGTGGTGATACCAAGGCAGAAGCAATGGAGAGGTCATATTTACCTATACGAGTTGCCAAAAGGTGTGACACCTCATTATTAATTACTCTGGATTTAGAGAAAGATGTTAGAAATTTATTTTCCACTTGGTTAGACTATAATAAATTTAGTTTAATCCTTTGTCCAAATATAAGCAAACAAAGTTTGTGCCTGAAGTATCTTCAGGACTGAGACAACTCGTAGTAAAGGTGGACCAAGCTCTCATCACTCCTTGTCTCAGTATCTCCCATAATGCAAAGCACATCTCTTTGCGGACATGTAATGCTATGCATTAAGGGAAGGGCACTACCCAGACCGGTTTCGACCTTTATTGAGGTCTTGTCAATGGGAGCCAGACCCAGAAGTGGTGATACAAAGGTGGTACCACCTAATTGGTGGTACACTTTTTGGCAACTTGTATAGGTAAATATGACCTCTCTATTGCTTCTGCCTTAGTATCACTACTTCTGGGTCTGGCTCCCACTGAGAGAAAAGTCTGGCATTTAGTGGACGGCCTTTAATATAATTTATGATTTTTACAGCTTCATCCAAAACTTTTCGTAGGTCTGTAGACATCATATGTACAGGGCCGGCGCTACCATTTAGGCAAACTAGGCAACCGCCTAGGCCTCAAGCCATGAAGGGGGTGCAAAACTTCAAGCTGTGCTTTATTTATACTTTACTAAAATATCAAAATGAAATAGTGATATATGATTTAGGTATCGATTCTTTTTCCTTATCCCTCACATATCACACTATTTTACTATTTAATTCTTGGTTCTTTTTTGTTCCTTACCTAAATGATTTGAACTTACCGCTATTTAAATTTCAGTTAAGATAAATATTTTAAAACGTTAACATTTTAAAATATTAAATTTCGGTATTTTATAACTTTTTTTTTTGTAAATGAATTATAACAGAGAATTTTGAAATTAATTAAAAAAGAAAATAAAAAAAGCCGTATTAATTTACCTATTAGTTTAACCTGAAAGACAATTTTATTTTGTTTTAATGTCAATTAGAAACATTTTAGTTTATGAAATAAGGGGCGCACTTGTAAACTTTGCCAAGAACGCCAAATAACCTGTCACCGACAGTGCATATGTTTAGCCAAAGCATCCCTGTGTATGCAGCAGTATGTCGACTGCTGCATACACTAGCACCTGTTTTTTAGATCTGACCATGGATTTCACTCCAACACAACTTTTCCAATCAAGCTTGTTTTGATGTATAAGTCTACATATATTGTTGAATGTTTCTTCTCCTATTGTATGTTCTGGCAAGGATTGACAATATATAAGGTCATCATGAAGATTTTGATTTTTTTTTTTTTCGTACCTAACGGACACTAGAAGATTTATAATGTAAGTGGATTCATTGACCTGCATAATAATGACTCTTACGTATATCGGATAACACCGTTTGTTTTATATTTTCAGCACTTTCAGTGATTCTTTGATAAACAGTAGTATTTGAAAGGCAAATCCGATCAAAAGACCTTTTTGCATTATCTCTGGTCATAATTTCTGCTATTATTTTTGCTGCAGGCTTCACCAAAGTTTACCCAATTGTTTCTGCTGTGCCACTTTTTGTTATTAATAGCGACACACGATATGTAGCTTCTATAACCTTCATATTTTCACCTCCTGACACCATTGACATCATTTTTTGAGATTCTTTTAAATTTTTAGTTTATTTGAAAAAATTCTACAGGTTTGTCCTTGTAATCATTATTTTTCTATTCAAAATGGCAATTTAAATTAGATGGCTTCATGCTTTCATTTTTTAAAGTTTCACCACAAATGACACAATAGGTTCCTCTTCATTTCCTGTTCATGAAAATCCACATTTCAAGTAATTCATTTCATACAAAGATTTTTCATCTTCTTCCTAGTTGGTTCTCTAGAGATCAGATGACACACCTTTATCAATTTCATTTAATACAGATACAACATCAACGTTTTCTTGTTGCTTACAACTACTTGTATTTGCTATATTGCTCTCTTTTGTGTGTTCTATAAATCTATTTATATAACGTATTTAAATTGTATTTACTCAAATATAACTCGCACTTTTTTCCCCAAAATTAGAACTAAAAAAATCGTGAGAGATATATGCGGGAAATTTCGGAAACTTTAGTTTTTCAGAAAAAAACTGAAAACGGTGTGACTTACCAAGAAGCTCCTATTCGCTATCACTACTTTTGGCATCGAGAACAGTTTCCTTGTGTGCATTGTCAAAGTCGTCTATCCAAATAACTTCATCTTCTTTCCCATTATTTCAAGCAAAAATTACCAGTTATTTACAAGACTTGAGATACGTAATGAACAATCCTTCACAAATGACTAATAAGAAGTAAAAGCAAAGTGCGAAACAGACAGCAATGGTAGGTCAGTAGAGATAGAGCAGCTATGAAGCTGCTCTATCTCTACTGACAAAGGTAAGCCAATAGTTGAGTTGAAATGCTAATTCTCTTTAACTGAATTCCATAATATCTGAAACACATTCACTATATATTTCTTAGTTTTAATACATTCACGATGGTGTGGTGTTAAGCAAAACCATATGTTGCACCGACAACATATGGTTTTGCTTGAGCCTATACAGCAGTTTCATTTGGAAGGGAGATGTGATTCATTAGTTAGGGCCGTTTTTATCTCAGTTGTCTCTAATTGCACTATTTATTGAGAAATATGTTACACAGACTGCAAATGTCTCTGTACCTTATTCAGTGAAGTGATTCAATAAAACTACTTGTTTTTCTTGCATCTTTAGTATAGTGATGCTTTTGGGGAGGGTGTGTTGTTTTCTGCAGGGAGCAAATTACTATCGCGATGTGAGGGGGGGGGGTGTGATTATCGTGGCGATAGTCACTCGCAATTTGAGTAGGAGAATTCATACATAATATATAATTTATTGAGAAATATATACATTTAAATTAATTTTTTTTTTCTTCTTTAACTTGTGTTCACCATGGAATTCTGATTTTTCTATCCTTGCAGACAACCTCATCACATGCCTCTCTGACTCAATCAATCATTGTTTTCTTCAGGATTTACCACTGAATCTCCAAGGTTCCTGTACTTAAACTCTTTTGTTTTCTTGAATAATGTTTGCATTTTAGTCTACAGTTCTCATCTGAGAGCAAACTTGTTTGCTCTCAGATGAGAACTGTAGACTAAAATGTCCTGTACCAGTGAGAAAACATCACTATCAATGATAACATAGCCAATGAGACTTTTCTTATTCTTTGCCTCTTCTCTCCATGTGAATTTGTTCACATTTTTATGTTGGAACATTGTGTTAGTAATAACCAGTCTGTGTCCTGAGCAGAAATCTAAACAAATATTTGCCATTATTATTGGCTTTGCTCTTTTCTCCAAATTTTCCCAAAATATTTTTATATGTCTGACAATCACTTCCTACTTTGCTATTTAGATCCCCAACAAGGACCAACCTTTCCTTTTTCATTGTGTCAGCTGCTTTTCTGTGGGACCATAGGCACAAATAAGTCTCATTGTCCAGTTCCCCATTCTCATATTTGCCACATCACTCTGCTTGAGACTGTCTTTCATTGATGAAGATTAGCCTCGTATTTAACGTTGAATAATATGGCTACTCCTTCTTTTGCCTGAATATAATATTTTGTATGTATTGCTCAGAAAAATCTCACCAGATTTTATCTTTTTTGTTTCAGTCACCCCTATTATATCGATCTGGTACTTAGTCAGTTCTTCTCCATTTCTTTGCTATTCAGGCTTTAAAACCTGAATACCAAAGAAATCGGTACTATCTTATCTTGATAGTACCGATCTTGAACTCTGTCGAGGTTGAGTTGAGGTGTATTTCAGGATTTCTTCCAGTAGCTGACTTTTGGGCTGTTTGCTCTGGTGAAAACAACAGTGGCCATGTTTAACTGGGCAACGCCCCAGCTGGCATGAAATTTTGTCATGCTGTACCATCATTTTATATTTTGGTTTAAGCCAATAAGAATACAATTTGATTGGCTAAATCCCAAATTGTCAGCCCATCCTGGTTCATTCATTATCTAAGTAGATTCCTAACAGGGTGCACCACGAGAAGTTGAGGATTGGACATTAGGTAAGAAACCATGGTTGGTTCTCCGCATTCCTTTAAATGCTGTGTGGAGGTGTCTCCTTTCAGTTATACAGCTTTGACCCTTAAGCAACCCATATGTAATTTCTTATTTCTTGGCATGTTTAATTTATAGTATAACCAAGTGGAAAAACTTTCAGTATGTATGGCTAACAACTGTTTTCTCCCACTTCATATTGAGTTTTTTTTTTCACTGAAATTTTTTCTTCACTTTATTGCTAATAAAAAAAAAGTTAAATTTTTTTTTTTTTTGTTGAAATAGTTATGACAACATTCAAAATTTAGTACTTAACTTTCATGAAGTTCTTTTAGTTTGAGCTATGATTTTTATAATTTTTTAAAAACCTTTCTAGAAAAGTTTTACTTACCTATATAATAAACTCATTTTTTGTTTAAAAAAATGCTGGTATTCATTTTTTGCTAGTAGGAAATATTTTAAATTAAAATTATATGAAAACTAAAAAATTGTTTTCTAATTTTTTAGGGAATGACAATATAAACTAGATTATTAATTATAAAAACTTTAATAATTACCTATATTTTGGCAGTGTACCATTGCCATCTTCAGGGATCAGAAAACAATGATATGTGTATGCAGGCACTCACACTATGCAAATGAGGTTGAAGAAAGACAAAAGAAGTCGCTACTAGAGTCTTAACCCCCCCCCCCCCTCCTTAGTGGGCTAAATTGGGTTGTCTTCTTGGTTGTTGGGCTTATGATCATAGAATATCAAAAAAAAAAAAAATCAGCTAATGCCTTTTATTTCCTTATAGGGAGTAGGCGAGGCCTTTATACCCTGTCTAGCTTTTGGAGACTGAGTGGGCAGTTCAATCTCCACCGGTAGCCAATCAGAGATAGTTGGCCCATGTCTATCACTAATTATAGCAGCCACCGATGAAGAGGCTGGCAAACAAATGCTGCCATCTCTTGGTACCTAACCTTAACAAGATATGTTACTGTCTGAAATAATGTGGGTATTATGGTCGATTTTCTTGAGTTTACGTGATAAAAAACCCGAGTTTCTGGGAGGAAAAACCCGCTTGCCTGTGCCAGAGATCGACTAACTCGGGAATCGGTTGAAGAAAGGCTTAGAAAAAGTTCCTCCAGTCGACGACTAGACTTGAACTTTAGTCTGACTTCGAGCAACCAAGCACAGAGGACACAAGCGTCACAGGCCTTGTCTTATACACTTCCCAAATTTGGGGCAGTCTTATGCACCCAAATTTGTTGAAGTTTGGAAAGTTTTCACAGCTGAGGCAGAAAGGAATAGTCTTTCATACTTGTATTTGCTGCGGTTTAATAAAGCCTTCTTCCAGCATATCCTGTAGTAGGTGTACAAAAGCATGGCCAGCAAGTCCTGAGTGGCTGTATTGGTGGAACAAGATGTAGTTCTAGTGATCCACAATTTTAATGATTAATGAAGAAATTGTTTTTGTTATCGATGAAGTTCTGGTTATGATAATGATCATATTTGTTTGTGAAAATCCTCATTCCCTTGTTGAAATTGGTATCATACTCAGAGTGTTCATCGAAGGTTTTAATACTTTTGAAACTGTCTGTTCAGTTAGGTGTTTTCAAAATCCACGAATTTTGAAAATCTTTCATTTCTAACTTCACTCTCTTACCAAATGTCACTTGAGAGTTTAATATCTGCAGGCCACGGCATTTCTTATCAAGTACTCGAGTCATCTCTGCTAAATTGGCATTTGTACTATCCAATATCCTACTTTCTTTCTTTTCAAAGTTCTATAGAAAATGCTTGGATCGATTGGAGAATAATTTCTATAATCATTTCATGAAGATCTTGTACCACAACTTCCATTTTTTTTAATTCATTCTGTAGAGATCTCTACAGCATTCCTGCAATTAAGAATGTTATAATTTCTTAAAGAGCATCCCACATTAAATATAAGTCTAATATAAAGTTTGTATGTGCATCTTTAATTTTGGTCTCAATTTGAATCATTCTTTGCTTCTTGAATATGATGAACTAATTGCCTCATAGTTATTCCAAACAGCAGAAACTCGATGCTATCCATCATGTAATTAAAATTTGTGAACACTTTCAAATCTGGCATTTTTTTGCAGTGCACTATACTTGACATAAAGTTTATCAATAAATGCTTTAAATCTATCAATACCTGCAACAGATTTCATATTATTACCAAATGAAAGTTCTGATCAGTGATTAGTGTAATGCCACACAGTTAATGAAGGGAATTTTTCTTTCATTAGTTTGATAATTCCATTTTTACAATCCATCATCATAACAGCTTGCACCATTACATGTGATGCAAACCAAGTGAGATTTTAAATGGTTTTCAGGCATACCATTCGGCTGACGACACAGTTGAACTGAGAATCTGGTATCCTTTTTGCAGTAACACTTTTCAGTTTGAGTGAGTCCAAAAACAAATTTATTGCCGAACTCATTTCATTATCCAACATACACTGCTTGAAAAGGCGTCAACTAACACCATAGTGTGAGGAACAAACAGCCATGGCACCCACCTTATTGAGATATAGGATCTTCTTTCACTGCATTGACTGCAGCGGGGCATACCTTCTACATGTGTATGATAGTGATCAATGGGAATTTTGAACCATTCTTCCTGTAGGCATGTAATGAGGTCATGGACTGTTGTGGGGTGGATCCCTTGACCTCACCCAGGGCTCTGTCGAGGCCATTCAAGTGTAGTGACGTTCATGTCCACAAATCATGCAGTTACAGCAGCAGCCTTATAACATGATGCATTGTCTTTCTGAAAGAGATGATGGTTCCATAGAAACTCAACAAAGTAGGAAGTATTGCATTGTCTAGGATGTTCAGATACTTCTCAGAGTTCAATTTCTCTGAAGTTATGCACATCTTGTAAGAGATGTTTATCAGCCACCTACACCCATCCATCTGCTCAGCAGAGGATATAGCGTGATTTGTTACTTCATAACCACGTCCCAAGTGGGGCATGCATATTGCAGTTTTACCCTGGAAACTCATGTTGTGAGCCTCATTTCAGAATGTTTTTATGCAGATTTGTGTTCAGTCAATGCCTGGAACTCCACTCCCAACATGTTGGCCAACGAATGTAGTTTTTACATATTATCCTTCTTAGCACCCAACAGTCACGTTTGGTGAGTGTCATGGGTTGTCCACTGCAGGTAGCACTTGCAGTTGCCTCCCTGTGTTCCTGCAACATGGCATCCTATCACAATGCCTATTTCAAACTCTGTCAGTTCCTTCTTGCAGCCATTTCACCCAGGCACAGTTGCACTGACTTGGGAGCATCATTTCATATATTTCTCAAATTTCTACAAACATGTGACTCATTACATGACACGATACACCTTGCCCAAGGGGGGGGTGGAGGTCCGTTGACTTCTTTCCAAGCAGTGTACAGGTTCGAATGTATATGATTCAAGTGGATTTGTTACACAACATGATCGAATCATCGATGTAATTTTACAGTTCAGTATAATTAGCCAATTTCTTTCTCATTTCATAACTCATGTTATGGAATGTTTGTTCATGTTTGAAATGTTTATCTTTCAATGAGTTTGAGGAGAAGTATGATAGAGACATAGTGTGAATAATGGTCAGTGTGTCAATGTAGGATTTTCGCATTGTCTTCATACTCCATGGAGACACCATTATAATAATTACATGGAGACATTTTGTAATAATACTAATGTGGTTCAGAATGTTAATAGAAGCATTAATTGAATGAAGAATACAACTTATATCAATTCCATTTAATTCTTGAAGGTCAGTCTCTGATTCAAAATGATGAAAGGACTGATTTCCTTTCTCTACCTTACATGAATTGCAAAAAATTTTTATTTTTATATAACTATAAAATTATCTTTTTCACAAGATAGTTTTTAAATAAGATTTTCAAGGGGTTCATTCTTGGCTTCTGCAAGAAATTTTCTAATAGCTTTATGCACTGATGTTTCCTTGTAGTTGAAAATTTTCTTAAGACACTTTTGTCTTAAGTCTACTTTGTTTACTTTTGTCTACTTTTGCCAAAATAGGTAACTTATTGTTTGTACATTTGTTAGAAATCTTCATGCCTATCTTTTCCACTCCAAGGGTTCCAGTTCACTTATTCACATAATTCACATCTATGTCTCTTATTTTGACAATTTAGTCACATTTTGCACAGAAGCCTTTGATCAACAGTACTGCTACTTGGCCAGTCATTTATGCCAGTCATTCCCTGCTGTAAGACACAGACATTATCAGAAACAAAAACAGTCTTTGACGACACAAGCCTCTGCAGTTCATTCTTTGCTCATTGTTTCACTTGCTTTTAATTTCTTAACTGTGGCAAGGAAAAAGAAATTTGTTTCTATATTATTCAACAACTTCTTAGATGAACATCTGCGAAAGTCCAATAAAACTAGTAAAATGATTTAACATGTTTGCATTGGGTAATGACAAATCATTGCCTACTGTACTTCACCTTGAGGCTTAAAGTAAAATGATCCTGAAAAATATCCTTCCCCTACTGTGCAGATGTAAGCAAAACAAAATACTTTTATTGTAGCAAAAACAAATACATGGATACTGTATTTAAAGTGGAAAATTGAGTAATTAGAGTATTTAGCAAATCAGAAACAACTGGAATGAAAATGATCCTCTATAGTATTAAAAAAAAATACGACACCTTAATGCATAGTCATAATTACACCAAACAAAACAAAAGTTTTATTGTAGCACTAAATACAGTCTAGCATAGGTGCAATTTGTGCAAGACACAACCTGGCATTGAAGGTGTTAATGTGTAAACATGAAAGTAATTTAATTCTAAAAGTATACTTTTATATAGCAAATATCTTAACAGACTTAATGAAAAATACAAATTTCATTAAATATAAATAAGCTTATTTGAATAATAGGTGAGTAAAAAAAAATACTGACTATATTACACATTTCTAAATGTGCTACTTCATACAAATGTATACCATCCTACAAAAAACTGCTTATAAATTATTGAGTATACTTGTGTAATTTTTTTTTGTTTCATTTATTTCTGCTGATTTTAACATATTGATTGTAATTGTATTATGAAATCCTTTTGAAAAGGATTTTTTTTTAGTATTGATTATTCCAGCTAGTTATGATTCAAAAAATAAATATTGTATGTGCATGCAGACATTTATGTTATGAATCTTTTAAATTGTTAGTCAGTTCTTTGTATAGTAACCTTCCTTTAAAAGAGAATGATTGCTTTGGTTTAGATTTTTAAGTAATCTGCTATAGTAAGTTGACTACATTTGCCATGGACTATATTAGTCCATAGGTAACAAACAAACCTTTTTAAGAGTGTGTGCCAAAAGATATTATTTCACAGATGCTTTAATGAAGGTATTAAAATAAAATCTTTCATCTAAAAATGTAACTTAAATGGATGACTTTACATATGATCTCAACATTCACATAAAGTTATTATTGCTAATATCCTACATTTATTTAAAAACGAGATTAGAAAAAAAAAATGAACAGAATGAAAACATGCAACTTCATTGACTTATGCCACTATTCAGATACTAAAATCGAAAAAAACTGGGTGTAGTAATAAATGTTTCACAGTTTTCTGCCTTTAGAAGTTTAGCGAGTTGGGGCATTGTGTGAGGCTAGACAGAGAAAGAAATATTTGATGAATGTTGAGCAGCTGCTATTGCTGCCTACATTATTACAGGTTTAGCAGAAAGTGAAGCAATATAATTCAGCGGAACATCGTGGTAGAACCTGTAGAAAACTGGAAGTTAGTGGTTGGATTGAATCATCACTAGGCTAAATTGTCTCTTCTGATTAGTATTAACCATTTTTAGGAAGGTTTTTGGTGCACTATTCCAAATCTGAATACAGTGTTTTAAGATTGGGCAGCAGTGAAAAGAAATGTAGAAAAGGACACAAAGCATTTTTGGAGGCTGATTGAGGTGGTGGATTTATACCAGGAAGTCTAGAGATGTATTGGACTTTGAGTCACATGGCTGCAGTTGCTATATAAATTAGGCAGACAGGTATCCAACTATTCTTTTTTTTTTTGCATTTGGTGCATCAGAATAGATAAAAGGTGTGACAGTGTGGTATGTTTGTTGGTATCAGACGTGTTGGTACCAGTATCTCACAAATGTCTACTCTTCTGAGCTTTTCATGCACAACAATGTTTAGTGTACCATGAGTGATGTAGTAACCAGATAACTTCAGGCCAGTGGCAGTCCTGTGGATGGAAACAGCTCATTGATGTTTGTGAAGTGAGAAGAATGGCAAGGATTGTGAAACTTGACAGGAGGGCCACAACCAGTTGAGTCACAGCTTTGTACAACAGTAATAGTGGTCAGAACATTGTCTTGGAGTGCACAGTTCATTTGCATGCTGTCATGGATGGGTAAGGATAGCTAAGAACTGGAAGATGCAGCTTCATTGGTCATGTGATCACCAACCCTGGACAGCTGACGACTGGAAAAATGTTGCCTTGTCTGAGTCCCAGTTTGTACTGTATCATGCTAATGGCAGAATTAGAATATGTAGTAACAACATGAAGCTTTGGACCTTTCCTGCTTAGTGGCAACATCTTAGGCTGCTGGCAGGGATGTAACGATGTGGGGAATGCTTTCCTTAGCACACGTTAGATCCCCTGATACCAGTTGAATGCCATAGCCCATCTTAACATCATCTCTGATGTTGTTCACCCATTCATGGCTGCAATTTACCCATTGTCAATTGGTACCTCCAGCTGGACAGAGGAGCATGTCAGTGAGCTTCCTTTATTTCAGTGGCCAGCTCAGTCCTTTGACCTTAACTTAATAGATCATCTCTGTGATGAGGTGATTTGAGCAGTTTGCAGCAGCAACATGCCATTGTCTAATTGGCAACATTTGGGTGATGCCATTGATGACAAACATCCCAGAGGAATGTTTTAGATACTCAGTTAATTCAATGCCAAAAGGAGGTCCCCCCTCATTATTAAATGCTGTCCTAATAAAGTATCCACTTTATTAGTCCAAGAAGAGACATCTGATCTTGTATAGAGATCTCAGTATTAATCAGATATAAGGGGAAGTGAATTGAGAACTTCACAGGGAAGATAGGATTTTGATATAATTGAAAATGACCAGGTTATTGTCACCCAACTGAAGAATGCTTGAAGTTACTGTTTGAGGCCTTAGTTGTACAAGATCTCAAAGTTTGTTTGAGCACTGTTGCCAAACGTAAAGCAAGGAGGGAGGAATGGCATGTACTGTCACAGTAAAACTGTAGAAACTATGGATAGGATGTAAAGTCAGTGCTAAAAGATCGTTTTTAATAAGGGGGGAAGGTAATTGAAAGAACCTGTTGATGTGCCTGTATTGGTTGAGAAGTCAGAAGAGGTAACCTTTCATCACAACATTGAACAGCCAGAGAGGAAACTGGTTACCTAATGACAAAGAGAGTAGAAGATACGTTGTAAAATAGCAGTTTGTTGAACAAGTCATGATAACCCAGATGTCTTGGAAATGTCAAACTGCTGTAAGGTAGATGTGCTGCACATCTAGTAACAGAATCCATGTTAGTACCTTGAGGTGGCGAAGAAGGTGACTTCTTGACTTTTTTCATTGTTTTAGAGAAAGAGTGAGAACTGAGGTTAAATGAGGATAGTGGCTATTTTGATGGCAGACTTTTATATCTCCTCTTTTGGAATGGGCTGAATAGTCTCTTTCTTGTCTGAGGTAGATCTTACTGAATATGGGGAGGGAATACTGTCAAGACCAGAAGTCTTTTTTTTTTTTTTTTTTTTTGGTATATAGGGTTATTCAAGATTATTCTAATATTTCTCTAGCAAAATACTGTAGAAAGAATGCAGTGCAGTATTTGCTATTGTAGGATCAGATTTACTTTGATCCCTGCAAGAGTAGGAAAAGAAGAATAATTGCAGGAGGTCAGTTTAACATTTGGGTAATGTTCTCATGTCATCTAATTGAGAGAGGTATAAGTTGCACTTAGTGGTTTTTTGTGAGAAATTAAAAGCCACATTTTCAATGTTTAGTTCTTTAGATCATATTTGGATTTATTGGTTGTTTTACATTTGTTATGGGCTTCAGTGTTGTCTGAGAATAAAACTGGAATTTGTCTCATCACCTATGATATGCTGAATTTTTTTTCTTGGCCAACTTTATCATCATCATTAGTGTTCTGTCTCTTGACAGGTCCAATGGTATAACTCAGCAGATTCTCTTCCTCCAATTTCCTCTGTTTCTTGCTTCCTCCTTCATTTCCTGATATCTTCTTGTTCCCATTATATCATCAAGCATCATGTTTGTTTCTTCCTCTTGGTCGCTTTCCTTCAATTTTCCCTTCTATCATTCTTTTCAGTAGGCTGTCTCCTCTTAATTCCTATCCAGTTATGCTTTCTTCTTCTTATGGTCTGTCTCTAGTAAATTCCTTTCTTCTTCAACTCTTTATAATACTTCTTCATTGGTGATTTTTTCAGTCCACTTTATTTTGTCCATTCTTCTCCATAACCACATTTCAAATGCCTCCAACATTTTAGCTTCTTTCTTCCTAATTGTCCATGTTTCTGACCCATATAAGGTCATACTCCAAATATAGCACTTAATAAGCCTTTTCTTTAGATTTTTATTCATTTTATTAATAAACAAATTTTTCTTGCTATAAAAGGCATATTTTCCTTTCTTAATTCTTTCTTTTATTTCCATGTCACATTTTCCATTTTCTTGTATTATACTACCAAGGTATTTGTATTGTCTCACTTGCTCTACACTTTCTCCATTCATCATTACCTTGATACTTCCTGGTTTCCTGGAGACTCTCATCACTTTTATTTTCTTTGCATTAATTTTCATACCATATTTCTTGCATATATTTTCAAATTTTTGCATTAGGTGCTGTAGTTCATCTTCGGTATTAGCTAATATTGCTTGACCATCTGCAAATCTAATATTTTGTATTGTTCTTCCTCCAATAGTTCTTCTTTTCTCTTCATCAACTGTCTTCTTTTATCATTTCTTTTGTGAATATATTGAAGAACGTCGGTGACAGGCAGCATCCCTGTCTTACACCTCTGCCAATCACACATTTTTTAGTTTTTCCTACTTTTGTCTTTATTATGGCCGTCTGATTCATATATCATTCAGTTATTAACCTTCGGTCTCTCCAATCTAAACCTATTTTGTGCAATATTTTCATCAGATTTTCCCATTTCACCATGTCAAATGCTTTTTCAAGGTCGATGAAACATATATAAACTTCTTTATTTACTTCTATATTCCTTTCGCATATGGTCCTCATTACTCCAATTGCATCTCTGTCTTTTCTAAATCCAAATTGATCATCCCCCAGAAAACACTCCACTCTATTATACAATCATTGATTTAATATTCTTAGCAGTACTTCGGAGGCATGCGAGAGTATACTTATAGTTCTGTAGTCACTGCACTTAGCAGGATTGCTTTTCTTTTCAGTTGGTATAAAAATACTCTGTGAAATCTTTAGGCCATACTCCTGTTTTGTAAATGAGGTTGCAGAGTTTCCATGTTTCTGTTATACCTTTGTTCTCCAGTTGTTTTAGGATTTCACTAGGTATTCCATCCACTCCTTCCATCTTTCCACTTTTTAATTCCTTAATTGCTGTTTCTACTTCTCTCTTTAGTATTTCAGGACCTCTTTCTTCTGTTGAGATTTCATTTTGCTCTTCCAATTCAATTTTTGTTGGTCTTTCATTTTTTGCTTAAAGTTCTTTGATGTATTCCTTCCATTTTTCACCCTGTATTTCAATATCATAAATCAGTTTTCCTTGCTTATCTTCTAATGGCAGATTTCTTATGCTTTTTTTAATATTTGTAATTTCTTTTTCTTTTTCAAACATTTTATATTATCGCCCCCTTTTTTCCATTTCTTCAATTTCTTTACATTCTGTTTTTAACCATTCCTCTCTTGCTTTATCAGTTTCTCTTCTCAGTTCATTATTTAATACTTGGTATTTTCTTCTTCCCTCTTCAGTGTTTACATTTTTCCATCTTCTTCTTCTTTCTTCCATTTTTCTTATCATTTCATTTGTAACCCATGGTGTTTTAATTCTTTTCCTTCCGCAAAACCTATCTCTTCAGCAGCTGTTTCATATATCAAGTTTGTCAGTTGATTCCATTTTGTATTAACATCCATAGTTTCTTCAGATATATTCACTTTGTTCCTTATTTTATTTTCCAGTTCTTCTCTGAATTTCCTACCTGCATCTCCTTTGAGTTTTTCTAGGTTCCACCTTTTCTTGCTTTCTTATATCGTATTCTTAATTCCATAACAAATAAATTATGGTCTGGATATGTTGATATCCTTTTTACACTGTTTCTGTACCTGTTTTGTATTAACATATAATCAATCTGGTATCTTGCGATATCACCTGGCATTTTCCATGTATATCTTCTTCTCTTTGGAAGTTTAAACCAAGTATTACCAATGATTAGTTTGTGTCTTTTACAAAACTCTATAAGTCTTTCACCTCTCTCGTTCCTTTTTCCAAGGCCATATCTTCCTGTTATTCCCTTCTCTACCTTTTCACCTACCACCGCATTCCAGTCTTCCATCCAGATGGTACACCTTTTAGTTCTGTCTTCTTCCATTATCTCTTCTATTTGATTATATATCTCTTCCACTTCATTTTCATCATGGTCACTTGTGGGCATATATATCTGTATAATCATCATGTCCACAGGCTTTGCTTTCAGTTTGATCATAATCACCCTCTCACTTTATATATTATTTTTTCTACTGAATTTTTAACCTTTTCATTCAAAACAAATGCTACTCCATTCCCCCCCCGTGTTCTACAGGAATATATAATTCTATAACCATCATTTTCAAAATCTCCTATATCTTCACATCTGAATTCACTTAGACCAACCACATCCAATTTATTCCTCTCCATTTCTTTCTTCAAGTTCTCTAATTTACCAGCTCTTAACATTGTTCTTACATTCCAAGTTGCAACATGTATAGTTTCTATCTCTTGGATGTCTTATTTTCTTTATTTACTTTATCATAGCTGTTAAAAATCCAATCCTCTCAACTATCCATGGTTTGGAATTTTAAATGGAGTGGGGAATGAAAAATTTTGTTCCAGCTAAAATAGTTTCTTTAACTTTTGATCACAGCAAGTTTTTGGAACAGGAGAGAATAGGAAAACAGCAGTTTGATCATGTGGAAAGGGGGTGGGAAGTAGCTATTCTGGAAGCCATCTTATTTGTTTCTTCTGAGTATAATCTTTACCACGGCTCAACAAATATGCTTGCCCTTTCACCCATGGCAAGTAGCTGCGGACAGTTGGGCAAATTGAATATTTTTATTTAATAAAAACAAAATTGCTAAACAATCTTTTTTTAAAAAAAAAACTATATACACCATCACTAATCACATTATAGAAGATCTATTTTTGGGACATATTAAAAAATAGGAAGGGGTGAGTAAATTTTTTGCATGGAAAATAGGGTTTTGCCTAATTTGTCGAGCCCTGATCTTCACTCTGTAATATAACTTGAAGAATGATTAAAAAATAGTGATAAGTGTTGAGAAACAGTGAATGAGTGGAGGAGGTTTATTTGGTAACTGAAAGTTAAAAACATAATTTCAGATTATGAACAGATGTAATTTTTTAGTTATGCAGAGGGGAAAAGGAAATCCACAGTATAACATCTTTCTACAGTAAGTCCCCAGTTTACACAAATTCGAATTATGTGGATTCGTACATACACCAGTTGCTGAATGTACCAAGTGCTACTTTTTACATAACAGATGACTTTCCTAGTAAGCTGATGCACAGCATCATTGCCATTGTGTTTGTTTCTATTTTGAGCAGAAGTTATGTCTTATTAATGAAGCTACACTCATGTTCATATAAATCGCATCCACCTGCGGTTTATATGAACCACAGGTTCATATAAAAAAAACGTGTAACCATGTTTTTATGGTAATTAAATTTGAATTCCTATTTAAAAAGGGATAATAATCACAAATAATGAACAAGGTAATATAACATTTTTAGTTTTGATTAATATTTGGCTCTTTTTAGTACAAGATGTGACATAATTAGGAAATTACAACACTTATCAAATTTGCAAATATTTCAAAATGGAGTGGACAGCAATATTTTCACTGAAAAAAACAAATACTGGTACCAAATTTAGTTCAGTTTTATTAACATTCAAAGCTAAAAATTAACTTTTTGCTGTTTAGTACTTTGTGGATCCTTCTCTTGCCTTTATTACCTTTGAACACAGAGGAATATACACCTTCCTTGCAGTGAGCAGGTTGCAATCTTAAAGTGGAACAGAGCTTAGTAAAAACCACAGGAACAGCTTATTATAGTGAATTTCTCTTAGAATAGCATTATATCTGTGAGGATTTGGTAAAAAATTTTGGGCAATTTACTATGGTAAGAGTGAGATTGTTATAATGCTGTTTTAGAAAGTATAGAAAGAATATATTATATCAACTAGAATCCAGCTGGGTACCACAGCCTTTTCTTTTTGTTTGCAAGTAAGGCAGCAAAAACACAAATTGTGAGTTGACATGTAATTGTCTACTAAACTTTGAAATATATACTAATCTTAATTGCTAACCAGTTTATCATTTATTAAAGAAATGATCTAAAAATCAGAAATCTTTAATTATGGACAACACTGAATAATTGGAAAGAAAAAAAAAGAAGATAGATACAGCAATCCTCGATTTATGTGCCTAATGCATTTTTAAAACAGGCGCATTAATCGAAAACACACTAATCGAATATAGTAACCTATGGGAAAATGTATAATTCATTCCTCGGATTTCTTTTTTGACCCTTAAGTTTTTTTATAAAAGAATTAGGGTATGTCTCAGGACCTAGTTAAAGGAAAATCATGAAGCTGAAAGACAATAAAACATAATCAGAATATAAATTTATTATTTTGCTTCTTAACAAAGAATTGATCTAACGTAGTTTGGCAGGCATTCTTTTCTATCTTTCATACAACTGATGGTATGGCCCTATTGCCTCTTCTGCAAATTTTACTGGTTCTCTCTTCACCAGGCTCAGCCTCTAAGCATTGCTGCTTATATATACTAATATATATAAGCAGCAATGATTGTATGAAAACTATTTTCAAATTATTAATTATATGAAGAGCCAAAGGCTTCAATTTGGCGACACAAACTTATTTAAGTTAAGGGATATTACATCCCATATTGTTTCATAGCCGAATAAGAAACTCAAAGAGCTTCATGCCGAATATAGAGACTATATAAAGTTCGGCGAGTCCAAGCGTAAACAAATACCTGGATAGTGCAACATCTGACCCATTTGGTAGTGCTACACTGAGGAAACTTACAGTAAGGGTGGAGCAAGCTCTGATCACTATTCTTGGTATTTACCCATAATGTCAAACCCAGCTCCTAGGAGCTGTATTACTGTTCTACATTATGAGTGACAGAAGGTCACTACCCAGACCAGTTTCAACGCCGAATTGAAGCCTTTGGCTCTTCATATAATTAATAATTTATTAGGACACCTTCTGGCCAAATTATTGAGGTCTCATCAGTGAGTAGGTAGACCTAGTAATACCTACTCACTGATGAGACCTCAATAAAGGTTGAAACCGGTCTGGTTAGTGACCTTCTCTCATAATGTAGAACAGTAATACAGCTCCTAGGAGCTGGGTTTCACATTATGGATAAATACCAAGAATAGTGATCGGAGCTTGCTCCACCCTTACTATGAGTTGCCTCAGTGTAGCACTACCAAATGGGTCAGATGTTGCACTATCCAGGTATTTGCTTATGCTTGGACTTGCCGAACTTTATATAGTCTCTATATTCTGCATGAAATTCTTTGAGTTTCTTATTCGGCTATGAAACAATATGCGATGTAATATCCCTTAACTTAAATATTTTCAAATTGTTTCTGTGAAACCTCTTTGGGCTTGTCAGTGATTAAATTTTCTTCATATTCTTCAGGATCTTCATTATGTGCATCTAAATTTAGCATGTAGGAATCACTCAACTTCTCAGAATGAGATTTAATTAACTTAGATTCATTTGAAAAGCCTCTAAAATTATTTGCACAGTGTGGAAGAATGTGCTTCCAAACAGCTCGCATATTGCTAGCAGTAATTTCATTTGACTTTATAACCAGGCTGAGATTTCTCTGATTTAGTTAGAAAAGTCTTGGAAGGCATTCACTTCCAAAAAAAAAGGCCTGTTTCATCGACATTAAATATTTGTTGATCCCCTTCTTACATAATTTTCTTCAAAAATCTCTGGATATCTCTTTATCTGCACTTGCAGCTTCGCCTGTGATTAGAACATTATGTAGGCTATTTCTCTTTTTGAAACCCTCAAATCACTGAGCACTAACGTGGAATTCTTCTTTTCCAACATTGATAGCCCTTTCTTTTTAGGTTACAAAGAGACAGTGCTTTTGATTTAATAAAGCTAGTGTTTAGTGGGATCCATTTTTGGTTACAATCTTCGATCCATGTAAAAAGAAGTCTCCTAATTCAATCATTATAATACGTTTGATTTTCAGTGCATGCATGCATGATGAACTTTAAGCAGCCTTACTTTTCTCTTTGTATTCAGCAGTTGATTCGCCCATTTTTGTGTTCTTGTCCTATCTTTGCTCTGGACTCGCCTTGTTCATTTTTCTTTATTACTTCAAGTTTTTCTTCCACTCAGATTACTTTTCGAATCATTTTCACACTTCTGTTTTTTGCTCACTAATTCTTTTACTCTTGATTAAAGGTTAGGAAAATAATTTAAAATAAAAGAGTATGGAAAACAATTGCGCGAGATATGATCAGCAAACTATGTAAAGCAGACAACATAAATTTTTGAGGTAAATTTGGAACATAGCATACATGGAAAGTGTAGTATGCCATTAAAAAATAACTCTGTAAAATGTTTCAAATCGGTAACTAAATTATTTCATCCTGGTGAGTGATTTTTTTAAATAGTTAGCCATAAAAAATGTATAGATCGAACATTTTTAAAATCTGTAACATATATTTTTAAGACATATATAGGCACACCAATCAAATTTGGGTATCGAAAAAAAATGACTCGCTTATCGGGGTGCATTAATTGAGGGATTACTGTATTAAATATAAGGATCTGGATATTGCTGATTGCATTAGTAGTCACACACTTCTTTAACCTCCCTACTGCCCGAGGTGGATGAAATAGTGAGACCAAATTGCATTTCTTATCTGTTATTCAATAGGTGTTACAGAATCGTATCCACATTTAGCTTCATGTCTCTGTAGTCGTCATGGTCGTTTGGGGAATTAACTGTTAGCGAGTTAGACTTGCTTATCTGATGCCTTTTGTGACACCTATATCCAGGGCTCTAGAAATCCATTCACCTACCCATAGACTAGTTATCAGAGACAAGTGGTGAATGAATTTTTAGCCTCATGTTCAAAATAATTGCCTCATTTTCTTTGCATAATTTACTTTTTTTTTTTAATTTTAAAACATTTCATTCACTATCAAGTTATTTGATCACGTCAGCCTCCAATGAATATAATGAAGTTTTATTTTCAACGAGGGGAGATGGTATCTTATGTAATTAATTTAATTAGTTAATTCTTTCATAGACTGTTTGTCCCTGCCAAAAGTTAGTTTGCACAAAGATACTCTCAAAGATATACTTCACTGCTACTTCCAAAATATAAAGTCATTCCAGCTTATGACAATAGGTAGAACTATTTATCTCTCACCCTTTGTCCACAGATTAATTTTGGAATAGTCAAATATTCTCAAACAACATTTTGTTTTGCTTAACTTGCAAGTCATCACCATTCTTATACAAATCACATATACTGTTTTACACACACACACACACAGTCCCTGGGTTACAGACAATATACATTCCTAAGAACGTTTTTAGGTTGGATTTGTATGTAACTCAGATCCCTGATGAACAGTACATATATGATGATAATAATAATACTATGATGGGGTGCTTAAGGGTCAAAGCTGTATAACTGAGACGAGACCTACACATAGCCTTTAAAGGAATGCGGAGAACCGACCAGGGCTTCTGACCTAATGTCCAATCCTCACCTTCTCGTGGTGCACCCTGTTGGGTATCTACTTTGATACGGAACGAACGAGGATGGGCTGGCAATTTGGGATTTAGCCGACCAAATTGTATTCTTATTGGTTAAACCAAAATAAAAAATGGTGGTACAACATGACAAAATTTCATGCCAGCTGGGGCGTCGCCCGGTTAAACAAGGCCCCCGTTGTTTTTGCCAGGGAACCAGGGCAAACAGCGAAAAGTCAGCTACTGGAACAAATCTGAAAACAAACCCCAACTCAACATCACCAGAGTTAAAGATCGGTACTATCAACGTAAGAAGCCTGAATGGCAAAGAAATGGAGCTAGCTGAGGAATTCGATAAGTACCAGATCGACATAATAGGGGTGACTGAAACAAAAAAGACCAAAACTGGTGAGATCTTTCTGAGCAATAAATACAAAATGTTATATTCAGGCAATGACAATCAAGGAAAAGAAAGAGTAGCCATAGTATTCAACACAAAATACGAGGCTAATCTTCTTGAATGGCAGTCAGTCTCAAGTAGAGTAATGTGGGCAAATATGAGAATGGGGAACTGGACAATGAGACTTATTTGTGCCTATGGTCCCACAGAAGGTTCTACTAAGGTAGAAGTGGAGGAATTTTTTGAGGCTTTAGAAAAAGCAACTGACACAATGAAAAAGGAAAAGTTGGTCCTTGTTGGGGATCTAAATAGTAGAGTAGGAAATGATTGTGAGACATACAAAAATATTTTGGGAAAATTTGGAGAAAAGAGCAAAGCTAATAATAATGGCAAATATCTGTTGGATTTCTGCTCAGGACATGGACTGGTTATTACTAACACCATGTTCCAACATAAAAATGTGCACAAATTCACATGGAGAGAAGAGGCTAGGAATAAGAAAAGTCTCATTGACTATGTTATTGTTGAATGTGATGTTTTCTCCCTGGTTCAGGACACCAGAGTGTACAGAGGATTGAAATTGGAAGTGATCACTATTTAGTCTTGAGCAGGATAAAATTGAATTTCATATTGAAAAGAATAACATTTAAGAAAGTTTTAAAGCGAATAAAAGTTGAGCAGCTCTCAGATGTCAACTGTAGACTAAAATACAGAAATATTATTGAAAAGAAAATGAAAGAGTTTGAGAACAGGAATCAAACCTTGCAGATTCAGTGGCAAACTCTGAAGGAAACATTGATTGATTCTGCCAGAGAGGCATGTGGTGAGGTTGTGTGCAAGGATAAAAAAATCAGAACTCCCTGGCTGGCACAGGAAGTTAAAGAGGCAGTGAAGGAAAAGAAGAAAGCATATCAAAAGTTCCTGGCAAATAAGTCAGCTTTTACTCTTACAGAATACAGAGACAAATGTAAGAAAGCTAAACAGTGTGTAAAACTAGCTAAACAAAAGTCATGGGAGGACTTTGGCAAGAATATAGAAAATAAATATCAAGAAGGTGGCAAAATATTCTGGAGGTTGTTGAAGAAGCTTAGGAATGGAGGAAAGAGTGCTGTAAAAGGAATTAGAGATGATAAAGGTGAAATGAAAACAGGAGAAAAAGATATCCTTGAAGTATGGAGTAATTACTTTGAAAAACTGCTAAATGAAACAAGCAGTGATGACAGCACAGTGATAAAAAACACTGACCAGGCATGCAGTCAGGAATACATATCCATACTTGAAGTAGAAAAAGCCATCAAAGGCTTGAAATGTGGAAAGGCAGCAGGAGTAGATGATATTCGACCAGAAATGCTGAAGTATGGTGGTATAAGAGTCTTACAGTGGCTGCACTACATAGTTCAGAAAGCCTGGACAGAGGGACGAATTCCCGATGATTGGAGTAGAGCTCTCATAGTACCCATATATAAAAAGGGAAATAAAACTGAATGTGAGAATTACAGAGGTATTTCCCTACTGAGTGTTCCTGGCAAGATCTATGCAAGTATACTTGAGAAACGGTTGAGAAGAATTGTGGAAGAAAAGCTGGGTGAAGAACAAGCTGGATTCAGGCCAAATAGAGGCTGTCAGGATCAGATCTTCACTTTACGACAAATAGTCGAGAAAGCATGGGAATATAACAAAGATCTCTATTTAAGTTTTGTCGATTTGGAAAAGGCATATGACAAGGTGCCAAGAGAGAAGCTATTCAATACACTGCAGTTATATGGTGTCAATGGGGCATTATATCAAGCAATACTTAGTCTTTATTTGAGTTGTGAGTCAGCAGTTAGAATTGAAGGAAGTACAGGTAGATGGTTTAATGTTAAATCTTACATTATCCCCTCTGTTATTCATTATCTATATGGATCACATTATGAAGGAATGTGGTATTAAACCTGATATCAAAATTGGAGATGTTAATGTCAGCTCTTTGCTTTATGCGGAAGATGTTATACTTCTAAATAAATCCGCTACAAGTCTCCAAGATTCTCTGACAAAATTGAATAGCTGTTGTAATAGATATGGTATGAAGGTCAGCAATAAAAAGACAAAGACAATGAAAATAGGCAGAATCATTGAAAATGTCAACTGTGTTGTGAATGGAGAACCTGCGGAACCAGTAGAACATTTCAGCTATTTAAGCACAATTTTTACTGAAGATGGTAAACTAAATATAGAAATAGACAACAGAATTAGCAAAGCTGGTATCGTGGGAAGTCAATTGAATAAATTCATATGGAATAAGAAAGAAATTAGTCGGAACACTAAATTAGCTGTATACAAGACTGTGTTCAAACCAATTTTAACTTATGGATCTGAGAGCTGGGTCAAAAGTAAAACACTTGACCAAAGACTAGAGACCGCAGATATGAGAGTCCTGAGAAAGATTAGAGGCGTGAACAGATGGCATCAATGGCAATATCATATTAAAAATGAGGATATTAGGAAAGAACTTGACATTGTCAGCATCCAGGAATGCGTTAGCAGAGCTAATCTCAGATGGTATGGTCACTTAAATAGAATGGGAGAGGAAAGATTAGCAAAACAAGTGTTCTCTGCCAGGTTGGCAGGAAAACGACCCAGAGGAAGACCAAGATATAGGTGGATTGATATGGTACAAAGTGCCTTAGACGATAGAAATATAAGATCTGATAATCTTGGAGTCTTGACAAGTAACAGACTGATTTGCAGGAAAATTGTAGATAGGAAGTTAGTAATGATGTAATTTTTTCATGTAGTACTGTCGTATCCTGTACACCCCTTGAGGGTTCATGGCTGGAATTTGATGATGATGATGATAATACTATGATGGCTCCTTTGTGGCAATAATAATACCTCTATACCGTAATAATAAGTTACAGAAACTGTTGTGCTCTTTCTTTTAATTCAAACAAACAGAACATAAAAACAAACTCATACAAAAAAGTTTAGATAGAAGACGAGAGAAATTTGAAAAAAAGAATATTAAAGGTTAAAAAGTTAACTCTCACCTAATGTTGCGTGAATGTCTTGCTTACTGGAAGGGGCATTTTTGAGGCAAAAAGGTGGGCTGATGTTAATCAGAAGATGATGATGGAGTGGGTGCTGAAGAATCAGGATCTGATTCTGTTGCTGGAGGAGGAGAGCTTACCACTGAAGTCAGTTTCTTAGAAAAGGTATCTAGAGTTGTTTGCACAGCGTTTTTCTTTTTTTCATCATAAATGGCCTTGTAGCAGCTGATATTCTCACAAACTGCATGGGAAATCTTTGTAAACCACGTTCCCGAATTATGGGGAACCTTGGGAACCTGTTGGTAAGTACAGAACGCCGTAAACCAGGAACCGCCTGTGTGTGTGTGTGTGTGTGTGTGTGTGTGTGTGTGTGTGTGTGTGTGTGTGTGTATACACACACGTACAGGGGTCCTCGACATGCGTCGTTTCGACTTTACGGTGGTACTCTCATAAATAAGCAGCTGATATTCTCACTAACTGCATGGGAAACCTTTGTAAACCACTCAATGTTAGGATCATGCTGCTCCAACGAACTGCTTACTCCATGCAGATTTGTTTACATGCATGGAAGACACTAGTTTCCGAATTATGGGGAACCTGTTGGTAAGTACAGAACGCCGTAAACCAGGAACTGCCTGTGTGTGTGTGTGTGTATGTATGTATATATATATATATACACACACACATATAGGGGGTCCTTGACATGCATCGTTTCGACCTTACGGTGGTAATCTCATAAATAAGCAGCTGATATTCTCACTAACTGCACGGGAAACCTTTGTAAACCACTCAATGTTAGGATCATGCTGCTCCAACGAACTGTTTACTCCATGCAGATTTGTTTACATGCATGGAAGACACTAGTTCCCGAATTATGGGGAACCTTGGGAACCTGTTGGTAAGTACAGAATGCTGTAAACCAGGAACCGCCTGTGTGTGTGTGTGTGTGTGTGTGTGTGTGTGTGTGTGTGTGTGTGTGTGTGTGTACAGGGGTCCTCGATATGCATCGTTTAGACTTTACGGCGGTAATCTCATAAATAATTAAAAAAATAAATTCCAGCTTGAAGCAGCGCGATGTAAAATTCAAACATCGCGGGCGAACTTGTTTGTGAGTGTGGTGCCGTTTGTTTGGGAGAGGTGGCGTCGCTTGGGTATCGTGTGCTTTGTTTACATCCACTCTCTCGCTTTTGTGTTTTTTTTTGTGACTTTTTACCCTTCAATATGGCTCCCAAACGTAAGGCAGACTCTTCCGATGGCAGTGTGTCGAAGAAAAGGAAAGCCATTATATTAGAAGTGAAATTAGACATTATTAAAAGGGCAAAAAAGTGAGAAACGCCAATGAACATCGGCCGCATCCTTGAACACGTGAAAGGATTGGCACCCATGAAATTGACTGTGATTACGAAAAAACATAGTAGGCTCATGATTGAGATGGAAAGGCTTCTTGTTCTTTGGCTGGAAGACCAGCATCAACGCAGTATCCCAATTAGCCTCATGTGAATTCAAGAAAAAGCGAAAAGATTGTTTGAGGCATTGAAAAGTGAAAGGTTTATGCGGTTTAAGGCTCGGGGAAATTTACATAACCTTAAGGTTATGTAAATTGCCAAAGTTATCCTACAATTAATTGCATTAGCAAGGTGAAGCTTCTAATGGTGATGATAAAGCAGCTGGTGAGTTTCCTGAGGGGTTGGCTGAGATAATAAGGGAGGGGGGGGCTACAGTGCTCAACTTTTTGTTTCATTTTTGTCCTTTTTCTGTACTATACAGTATTTATGTTCTCCCTTTCATTTTCCTATGGCCTAGTTCTGTTTCTTGATATACACGTATAACTAGGGTGTTTTAGGTTAGGTCAGTAACTTAGGCTATGGTAATTCTGACTTGCATCGAATATCGCCTTACGTCAGTCCATAGGAATGGATCTCTAACGTAACTTGAGGACCCCCTGTATATATCGGGCAGATATTGCAGGTGTGCAGTGCTCATCCACCGAATAGCAATATCACCAATATTATAGCTTTATGAAGAGGACACTTTTCATGTATAAACATTGTATCACATTGGCATTAATAGCCGGGGTATGCGTTCAAAATACATACACCTTTAGCCCTTTGAAGAGATGTACAGGTGGTGCACTGGGTCAAATTCTTAGTGTTTTAGAAGTTTTAAACCGCTCTGAAGGCGAGGCAGGGTGAGCTCTGGGACAATAGCACCTAGAGGCTGTGATTGGTTATTGTGTCAACTAATCCAATTGGATGTTGTCATGAGTTGCTGTTTTTGTTTTCTGAGTTTCATCTGTTTTGCATGTGTGAAGCGTGAACTGATGTGGTAGGCAAGTTTTTATATATAATATAGACAAGTTTTTAATATATAATTTTCAATAAATGTATAAATTTTTTGCCCATACATATTTACAATGAGAAACAGTACTGTAGTTGAACGAGGTAAGACTCATCCTCCTCTTCCAAATTTTACACCTTTTGAGTAATTCATATATACCAACCAAATATAGCATTCTTCTTCATTATTGTTTTCTAATATACAATATCTTAAAACAAACACATTGTCCCCCACTCTGCACAGATTTGATTACAATTGATTGGTAAATTAAAGTATTCAAAGTTATCCTACAATTAATTGCATTCGACTAATTAAGATGAGCACTGATGTACTATACACTCTTAAAACTTGCATATATCCATAAAAATGCAATCATAAGGTCAAACTGATGCAAATTTTGTATATGCCATGACAGTGTTATTTTTTATATACTTTCTATATATATTCCCTCTTTTTTTGTATATATATATATAGTATATTAACTATTTAGTCTACCGGCTGTGCCTTTGTTAATAATTATACTATATACTTATGAGGTGATTTATTATATAAATCTCTTTTACTAACAATTATTTTTATTTTGACTCCAAGTGTCCCTATATGTTAATGTATTGCACAAAAGTTCACTCCAATTGGTGCAATGACTTTAACTATCTCTTTCAGAATCCAACTAATCATTGACTCAAAACCAAGTACAAAATCAACACATTTAATAAAACTAAAACAATATATATACACTTCTAGCAATAATACATAACTATAACTACAGATTATATGGATCCAAGGCCTTATTTAAAAATATAAACTTACTCTTAAGACTAAACACTTTTTCTTTCACAATCACAAAAAAATGTTCATAGTCCTTTTCTCTTTCTGTTAAGGCTCTTTTCCAGAAGTTATACAGCTCTGTACTTCATTTTCAGGATCCTTTTCATCAATCAATGTAACACACATAAAAGTCTTCTTGACTAAATCTTGTTTCCTTTTAGTAGCAATACTCATCAGATCAGGCATCCTTAATACCTATAAATCTTCTTAATCAATATATTTTCTAAACATTCACTTTCAGGCATCCTTAATACTTATAGAACTTCCTTATCAATATTTTCTCTAAGAAAAACATTCACTTTAGAATGTAAGCAACAAGTTCTTCTTTCATTCACAATACTAAATGACAGTCTTAACTTTTTCCACTTAAAAAAACTTACAGTTTCAAGATTCTCTTTTATTCATTACTTATTTCTCCTTGAAACCTATTATTTTCACTATTCCTTTTTCAGAATACACTATAAAATTTCTTCCGGCTGCCACACACAAAAAAAAAATCAAGTTCCTTCCAACTTGGATATTTACTGGCCAGTGTTCTAAAAACTTCCGAACGCTCTCTTGTTTACAGCCGTTTCTTGGATACGCAACGCTTTCCTTGTCAGCTGTCAATCACACATCAAATCCTCTCCGGGAGCATGCGCACTCCACAAAAGTCAGAAACTACGCACTGCAATAAAATGGCTGACTCGCTGTATCCATTAGCGCTAAGAGAAAGTCTTTCACAAAACACAAAATTCGACATTTTTAAACCACAACAAACTTTCTTATAAGTAATACAAATATTCAGTTTAGTAAGTATATCAATTTTTTTTACTTCTTTACATGTTACTTCTAATATAACATTTTCATAACGAGCACATCACAAGTGCAGACACTGCGTGTATGAAAACAAAACTAACAAGCATAATTAATACGTAAAAATATTCAGAATTTTTAATATGATTATTTTTACAACAGCACACCCAACCGAAATAGGCATATGTAAATGTGTAAAATGTAAGAAGAATGATTTTCATTTGTTTCATTGCCAACTGCAATACGAAATAAGGCAAATTTATATTCTTATTTTCCTTACACCCTGTTAAACCCTAAGAAGATATGAAGTTGTAACGCAGTATTGGCGTTAGCTTATTTTCACAATTCACAATGAGAATTAGCTTGGACTAATTATATACTTGAGCATTTTACATATTGATGAAAATCCTTTTTTTAATTGTGTTATTTAAAAAAACAGTTATTTTGTAACAGAGACTGGATTGTGTTACTGACATAGCATTGTTAAAGTTATGTGGCTCTTCTGTTGTGAGTGTTGGCCATTTTCGGTTGTTTTTGTAAACCTCATTATTCATCTTTCCTATTCAATTATTTTGCTGGATAATTTATATTAATTCACTTTTTGTTATGGACAACAAATGAAAAGAAACGCAAACTACACTTTTTAGTTTTGTAAAATGGTACAAAACTAAAGGCAAAGATAAGTGACCAGAAATTATTGAAAACACTGGAGGAAATAGTCCTGTTATGTCATCAACTAAAAATTATGTAGTTTCCAAGACGAATGGCTCAAGGAATTGAAGTGGTGGTGTGCAACAAAGTTGCATTCTGTAATGTATAAAAATATTCTAGGTTGTTCACAGAAAAATTGTAGATTACTATAAGATTTTTGAGACCCTTTTTAAAGTGGAGACATTTAGCTTTGTATGTTAATTTTTCACAAAAATGCTCTGCCATAGCATTTTCATGAAAATGCTATGACAGAGACATTACCAGAAATCATCTGGGTTGATGATTTCAGAGAAAGGTGAATTCTAAAATATTTAAACACCTGAAGTGCCTTTTCTGTATAGCCTATTATAAAAACTAAATTCAATAAACTGTTTTAACTTCCAAAAACTCTATAGGCCAAGTGCAGAACAGTATTGAAATAACTTGAAATGTAAAGAATTTGTCAGTTATTGCTAATGTTGTTAAACAAAAATTAGTTAAGGAAATTAGACTTCAGTAGCGAATCTTCTGCTACATACTTTATAGATATTTCAAATGAGGAGAGACTTGTCCATTATATGAGATGTATAGATAAAAATCAAAATAGACATTGTTTGCATAATTCCTCTCCAAAACCCAATTGCACTTTGGTAGTTTAGAAAGTGCAGTGAATTAACTTTTTTTGTTAGAAGACTGGTAATTGGTTAAAAGCATTGGAACAAAAGTAGAATGTAAACATGTTGGGGTAGGGAGACAATGGATTAGTGGCAAAATTAAACAAAGCAGATTTTACAAACTGTTGCATATAATTTGAATTTGGCTATTTTAAATTTATTAAATATGTTTCTGTTGCTGAAATTGAAATGATGGTATGCATGTGTGAGTATACATACGACGGTGGTCTGAAAAGTTCTTGGCCAAACAATGAAAACATGAATTTATAATTTCAAAATTATTTTTATTTTTCAACATAATCTCAATTAAGACTAATACATTTATTCCAGCAATGCTCCAGCACCATTATCCCATCCCTGTAGTAGTTCTCAGTAAGATCTGCAAATACCTCTCTACAGCTGCAATCACCTCTTGATTCGAAGAAAAATGCTGAGCAGCGAGGAAGAGGTTTAGTTTTAGGAAGAGATAGAAGTCAGAGGGAGCCAAATCTGGGGAATAGGGTGGATGTTCCAACAATTCATAGCGCAGATCCCTTGATTTTCCCATTGCCAAAACACCTTTGTGGGCAGGTGCATTGTCCTGATGAAAGATGAATTTTTTCTTCTGCAAACCAGTCTTTTCTCACAAATTTTTTTGTCTAGTCTGGTTAAAAGATCAGAATAATATTCCTTGGTTATTGTGTTACCATTTTCAAAATAATTAATAAACAAAATGCCTTTACCATCCCAAAACACCGATTTCCTTCTGATGGAACTGATTTTGTCTTTTTTGGCGCTGAACAACTGCTTCTGTCCACTCCACTGTTTTGACTGCTGTTTAGATTCTGGTGTGTAATGGTGAATCCAAGTCTCATCCATAGTAATAAATCAATTCACAAAATCAGTTTTATTCTTGTTAAAACACCCCAAGCACTGCTCAGAGATTTTAATGCGAGTGCTTTTTTGATCTGCTGTGAGCAAGCGCGGCACACATCTTGCCAAAGCTCTTTCATATGCAATTCTTCATGCAAAATATCCTACAAGTTCTTTTGAAATGCCTATAGTCTCGGCAATTTCACACACTTTGACTCACTGGTCATCCAATACCGTATCGTGTACTTGATCAATGATTTCTGGTGGTGTTACACTTTTTTGGACATGGATCATCTTCAAGGCTGGTACAGCCACATTTAAACGTGACAGCCCATTTCTTAATTGTCAAAAATGAAGGAGAAGAGTGCCCATAAACTTTTATGAACTTTGAATGAATTTCATTTGACATTAAACCTTCTTTTACAAAAATTTTATAACTGCACAATACTCAATTTTATCCATTTCAAGGGGAGGAAATACAGACTTTAGCTTCAGAGAGCTGTATACACAAACTATTCGATAGAATGACTTGCAATTTCACATGAATGCTTATGACAGATGTACTAACTTAAAAAATAGATCTTGCCAATAGTTTTGCCATCTAAGGTTGAGGCCGAGAACATTTCAGACCACCCTTGCATATACCTTTTACCACAATTCATAACTGTGGGTGAATAAAATATTTTTGTGACCACCATCAGATTTAAGAGGTATTTCTTGAAGCCTGCTTATATCTATGATATCTAAACTTTTGCACAAAGCAGTCAAATTACTATATGAAGTGGTTACTCAGTTCACAAAAATAAAACATTTGCAGGACATTAAGTAATAAGACCAGGGGTATCGAGAGCCAACGCTGGGTAAAAAGCTCTTACCATACCCCAAAAATAAATAAACAAAACAATTATTTTTATACTTTCCTGTTTTATTAATACCAATAATAATAATAATAATAATAAACATTAACAGACTAGAAAAATCAAAATTGCACACACAAAACTTAATATAATAGCAACAGTATTTATTATTATTCCTGACACCTCCAAGGAGTACGAGGACACTTACAACTGTCTCAACCACTACGGCGAACCTCTACTACAAATCATCTCCATCAACGGCATCTACCGCCCACCACAACAAGTGTCTTTTGTCTTGTAAATTGCGTGTGTTCTGAAGGGCCGATTTGTCTGTATGCGGGGAAAAAACCCGAGGTTTCCGGGAGAAAAAAACCCTGCTACCTCCGTATGAGATCGGCTAACTCACCTTCAATTGAAATCGTCCAGATAAAGATTCCTCCCGTCGCGACGAGAATCGAACTTAGGCCTATTCCAATCGAAGGGAGCAATGTACCATCGTTCTTCCAGTTGCGCTATGGAGGCACTTTTATTGCTTAGGGAAAAAAAAAAAAAAAAACTTTTGGCAACTTTACTATATAACAAATAAATGCATTGTTTTCCTGGCATTTTCACTTGCAAACATTTGAATCATATGATCAAAATCTGTCTGGCTAATATTGTTTCAATAGCCAAAGTACTAAGACTATTGAGACGATTTTGGCACATAGATCTTAACACATTCTTGATTCTTTCAAATACACTGAATGGCCACAGTTACAGGTAGTGTGCAAAATATTCTGAGACCAATGCAAATGTTGAGAAACGCTGTTTCAATATGTAATTCTTTTATTTTATTGAATGGCTTAAGGGGTAACAATTGATTCTCACTAAAATTGCAGCTATATTTATTGCATATAATTTTAGCATTCTGCTTTAATTTGTTGTCATTGACTATTTAATTAATACCATAAAAATCCAAATGAACTATGTATTTCATTATCAGCACTATATCGGCAAGTAAAATTTCTGATAACGAAATCTAGAATTTTATAAAATACGTTAATTTTCAATTGTTCCTTCAATATTAATTTCTGAATTATTACTATCCTGAATGTTTTCATCTGCAAATATTTTTCTAATATTACATCTTTTGGCAAGCCAACTTGTGGAAGGTATTTCAATTTGAAAATTTTCAACAACAAAATTGCATTCACTGAAAACTCACTGGTCCACTTTTCTCTAATATCTTCATGTCCAAAATTAAGTTTTTGATGTTGGTTTCTTCAATATCAATTATTGCAGTTATTTCCTGTAAAATTTTTAAATGCTAATATTTTAAACTCACACCTTGGCTAAAATTATGCTCTCATGAATTTCTGCAGTTAAATTTAAAGACAAAATTTCTTCTACTGGTTTTTTTAATCCACCTAAATAAATTATTTGTGAATAGTTTTACGGCATCTATTCTTGCTGACCAACTGTGCAAGGAACTTCCAATATTTTGTTTTAAAATATCTCATCTTTGTTCTGTTAAACTAAAAATATTGTACAATTGTTGAATGTTCCCAAAAAATGTAATTGCTTCAATACGAACTTTTGCAGCTTATATACCACAAAGTGTCAGTGAATGACAAACACAGGGAGAATATGTTGCCAAAGATTTTTTTTTTTTCCAAAATAAAACTGAGCACCTTTATAAGAGCCATTCATATTGGCTCCGTTGTCATACTCTGGCCAGCAGTCAGCTATTGGGATTATATGTTCTTAAAAATTAAGTTGCCAATTGCTTCTCCCGTTTTCTGGTTGCAGTCGACAAATATCAAAAACGTTGTTTAATTTCATACTTTCCAGCATAATTCACTTGCAAATAATGCAACATGAAAACTGTCTGTTCAATATGAGCTGAATCGGGAATTGTATCTACTATTACTGAGTAATACTTTGCTTTTGCTCTTTTCTCGAGAATTATTTTTGTTACATTATCTGCATAACATTCTATAAATTTGTTCTGGCTTTCAGCTGATAAGTAATGTACTTCAAATCGGTTACATGATAATTGGGATTGTTTTAAATATTGTGTCCCAAAAAGTTTCCATTTCTGGGATCACCTAACAAATGTGTTTTACCTGTAAATGCTAAGCCTCTTTCTTCTAAAATAATGTAAAGTCCAAAATTTTGTTCAGTATTTGTTTCCATTCAGGTACTGATTCTTGACATAATCATGAAGATATGAATTTACAGTTGTTGTGTTGCCAAGATTTTTCTCTAAGTTTTGGCATTGATTTTCAAATGTAATTCAGTTTTATGGTTATTATTTTGATGTTCGGGATTTTTTTCATACAATTTTTTCGATTTCTGTTTTGTTGAATATCCAGATTTCAAAGGAAAACTGGCTATATGACACGTCAAAGCTTTATTAAAAAGTCTGCTGGGAAAGCAGAAGGCTTGTTTGCTGTCACTCCAGATGAACCAATCTCGAGCTATTTGTTCACCGTTCATAAAGTTATTTTAAGTAAATTAATTGGAAATTTATATCCATGAATGTCATTCGGAAATTCTGTAGGATGCTTTCCTTGACCTAGACATGCCACCTCCTCAACTTGAATTGATGTACAATATTCCATTTCAGTTATACCTCTATCATAAGTGTTTGTTTTCATTAAGTCTGAATTAGTATTGCTCTCTTGCATTGTTGTTTATTCTCTTCTTTTCTCTCTTTGTTTTCCAAATCAAAACATTGTACATTTACTGCACTTATGCTAACTACAAATACTAAGTTCTCCAGAGTTATTTGATTTTTTTTTTCTTTCTTGTTCTTTCCATAATTTTTCTTTCCATTTTGTTGCACCTGATTTGTGATGTAGCTCATTTTTGAAAATTTAATTTCTAAAAAATAAATAAAAAGTAATAATAAATAATAATATATAGAAATTGAATTAACAATAAAATTACATTTACATAATAAACTTCACACGTTGTTCACATGTATTTGTTTACGTTGATAGTCTCTTATAAATAAACAGACCATACGCTGACCAAAGTCTAAACATATCCTTACTGTGAACAACTCCAGGCACTCATACTGCAGGGAAAGCATTTCACCAAGTAACCAAGGATGCTATTTATTGCAATCCTTAACACACTAAAAACAGACAATCAAATAAACATTGCTGGGTATTTAAAATTATATGCAGACAGCCCTCGGTTTATGCCTCACTTCTGTTCCTGAAAAAACTGACGTAAAACAAACCCAATTTTAATGGGAGGTACAAAGTTATGTTTCGCGCAGTCAAAAAATATGCACATGAAGTATGTGTAACATTATTATATTTAAAATTTGGTAATACATACATATACAGTCATCCCTCGACTTATGTCCTTTCGAAGATACGTCCGTGATCCCATAAGGGAATAAATAACATTTTAGCTATACTTTCGAACAAGACACAAGAGAGCATAAGGTAAAGCATGCACAGTGGGAAAAAGTTTTTCAGCGACAACCTCCCTCAGCAGTCGGCACGTGTCTTCAACCATTCCTCTGTTGAATTTATGTTTGAGAAATTGGTCTATTTATTGTTTATTTGCGATTTATTGCGAATAATTTGTGATATTTTGTGCAACATCGCCCCTGTACGCCCAATTAAAAGGCTTAGTGACGAATCACAGAAAAGAGGTGAGCAATTGATCTTGAAATGAAGTTTCAAGTTACAAAGCAACATGAAGCTGATAAGCCCGTCGATGTGATTGCACATGACTTCGGATGGTCTCATTCTACAGTGACGACCATTTTGAAAAATAAGGATAAAATCTTCGAGGCTTGGTAAGGATCTGCTTCCATTAAATCGACGAGAGTGACGAAGCAAAGACAAGGTTCTATCGGTGATAAGGAGAAGCTAATTGCATCATGGATAGAGGACCTGAACCAAAAATGATTGCCCCTTAGCACTGTGACCATTACCGCTAAGGCACTAAGTCTCTTCAACATGTTGAAGGAGAAAGCAGGGCCCAATTATGACTACAAATTCAATGCTTCCGGTTGGTTCATGAGATTCAAGCAGCATTCTGAGCTCATACTATAAAAATGTATGGGAATCTGTAAGTGCTTAGAAGGCTGCCAAGGAGTTTGTGGAAAAATTGGATAAAATTATTATGGAGGAAAATTATTTGCCCCAGTAAATACTTAATATGGATGAGATGTTCTTGTTTCGGAAAAAAAATGCCCCAGCAGACATACATCCACAAAAAACTACAATCTATACCGAATTTTAAAGCTCTTAATGCCCGTATTATGATTCTGTTATGGGTATAAACAATGTGGTTGGATATAAACTGAAACCATTTGTGATATGGCATAGTGAGAATCCACGGATCTTCAAAAACATTAGGAAGCACACTCCCAGTCCATTATCGGAGTAATAAGAAGTCGTGGATGACTCAAAAATTGTTTGAGGATGCCTTAATCAACTGTTATGCGAGTGAAATGGAAAGTTATTGTGTGAAAGAAAATGTAGAATTTAAAATTTTATTAATTCTAGTAATGCTCCAGGTCATCCATCTTATACGTCTTAAAGTGGTGATCTTCACCAACTTCAAGGTCATGTTTCTCCCTCCGAACACTACTTCATTGATCCACCCGATGGATCACAGAGTTCTTGCTATGTTTAAGACTTATCTACGGAGAACGTTTTCACTAGCCAGTTCTGCTACTTAAGGAAATGACCAGACTCTCGTGTAATTCTGGAACGCATTCAATATTTATCATGCTATTAAAAATATTGCTGTGGCTTGGGACGAAGTGACCTCTCAGTCTATGAGTGGCATATGGCAAAAGAATCATGCACAAACATTAAAGGAAGCTTCCCCCCCCCGAAGAGTTGATGAATGAAGGATTGGTTGAACTGGAGGAACAACTGTTGTAGAATAGGAAAAACGAAAAGGAAGAGGGGAAAAGCAATAGTTAATGTACAGTGAAGGGTCTTGAAGAAATGTTCTTTGCAGTTAGCATTGTTCCCAAAATGGCTGAAGACATGGACCCCGAATGTTGAATAGAAACGAAAGTGCATGATGCGTTTCCTTGCTATGAACAAATTTATGATGAAAAGAAGAAGAGGAATAAGTAAACTTATTGAACATTTCCATCATAAAAACAAAGGCTACACCAGAAGAGCGACAGCCTGGTCCTTCACACAGGGAAGGTAATGAGGATGTGATTGTAGAGGGAGATTTGGATGATTTATTCTCCTGTTTTATAGTGGCACTAACACACAGTACAGTTTGATAATAAAGTTTAAAAATTAAAATGGCAGTATACTTATTAGGGTTAAGTCCCTAACCCCTATAATTATCGATTTAATGTATCGACTTACGTCCTGCCGGATGGAACGGAACCCGGACGTATGTCAAGGGATGGCTGTATATTTATTAAAATAAAATTATTAATAACGAAAACAAAATTATATACAAAAAATATGAAACTTCGAAAAGATATTACATAATTCTATGTTGAAATTCTTGGTTTCGGATCACCTGCATTTTTTTTTTTTTTAAAGTATCCGGTGTTACTGCCTAGATTTTCTTTTTCTTTCTTTAAGGAGTTCAGTGTAGGGTCAAATAGATGCAGTTACACTCCTTTTTACGTTCACATTCTGTTCCCAGTCATGGCCCATTTTGCAGAATTCATCAGTCAATGTCTCTATGCTCGCAAGGATACACTGTAAATCGGCTGTTTTCATATCTCTCGGAGGACCTTCTTTGTTTTCTTTCTCCTCTGGATGTTGACTTAATTGTTCAGTCTTCATTGGAAAGCAGTTTATCACGGCTCTCTAAGACTTCAGCTGTAATATCGTCCAATCCCACCTTTCGTGCAAGCTTGGTAATGTCTTCAATAACATTATCCTCTTGCTCTAATTCCTTGAAGTCATGCATAAATGCTGGAAGTAGGCCATTCTCCTTTTGAACACTTTGCTGACACTTCGTTCCAAGCTGCCTTGATGTTGTTAATGCCCTTCAAAATATCGAATGACTGCCAATAGTCTTTAATAGTTTTCCTGAAGTGTCCAAGACTCTTACCATTTCCATAAATGTTATACGGAGGTAATAGGCTCTGAAGATTGATATAATCCCCTGATCCATTGGCTGTAGAAGTGATGTTGTGTTTGGGGGCATGTAAACAACTTTGACATCCAATGGTGTTCCTACTTCAGCAAGGTCTTGAGGATGTCCAGGGGCATTATCCAAGAGAAGCAATGCTTTGGCTGGCAAATCATTTTCTTTACAGAAGCAAAGCACAGTAGGACAAAAATAATTTGTGTACCAATCTATAAAAATGTCTTGTGTAACCCAAGATTTCTTGTTCCATTTCCACTAGATTGGCAGCATGGCTTTTAGACCCTTGAAAGCGCGTGGTGTCTGTGAATGGCACACCAACATTGGTTTAAGCTTCAAAGTTCTGGAGACATTTGCACCCAACTAAAGCATAAGTCTTATCTTTTGCAGCTTTAAAACCTGGAGCTGAACGTTCTTCACAGGAAATGAAGGTGTGTGATGGCAATTTTTTCCAGTAGATCCCAGTCTCATCAACATTAAAAATGAGATCAGGAGGATAATTTTCTTGTCCTACACAGTCTTGAAATTCTTTAGGAAAAGCAGCTGCTGCTGCAACATCTGCACTTGCCGCCTCACCACATAATTTGACACTATGGCACTTACTTCGAGACTTAAATCTCATGAACCAACCTTTGCTTCTTAAAAATGTTTCTTTGCCTCCATCTGTCTTTTTAAGTTCCTCAAAAATTGTTTTTGCTTTCTCAGTTATAACAGCCTGTGTTAGAGGAATGTTTTTCTGATTCAAGACATCAGCTCATAATGATAATAATTTTTCCATTTTTTCATGAAGTTTACACCTGCTATAACTTACATGTATTCTATCTGCATTTTTCATAATTGTAGTAATAGTTGATGGAGGTAAGTTCATACTTCTACAGACATTAGCACGTGTCTGCCCATCTTCCATTCTTTGAATTACCTCCATCTTCTTTTCAATGTGATTGATTTCCGTGCCTTCTTAACACCAAGTTCTGCTATCTCTTCTGCACTTCTTTTATCAGACATGGTATGTAATTACGTACTTTATCAATTTAAATATGTATATATGTAAAAAAAAAAATTAAATAGAACAATTAGGTAAATTCAACAGTAAAACTAGGTTTGATACATATACGTCATAGTAGCTCGGTAAACACTAGAGTGCCTGCTAGCATTGTTTCTCAGTCAGACCACACTACAGTAAGAAAGCACGCACAGGCATCTGGCGTTATTGTGAATCGGCATAAATTGAACTGTCTTAAACCAAGAGCTGCCTGTATTTTGAATTCTCTCGGTAACTTGTTAGTCATTTAAGAATAGTCGAATGTTTTCTGAGAGCAATACTATATTAAAAGATTATATTAGTACTTACCTAACTTGACCCTTAGAAATTATGGACCACTAAGAATCGCATATCTGGGTAATTTTAACCCCCCCTTTATTGATAGCCCTGAATAAGACACACTTCATGCATTAGGCTAGCCCAGTCCTTCACGGTTTTCTTTTCAGTATATTTTGATCATGTATGTAAACACCTATTAAATTGGTTTTGTTTGTCTATCATCTCTGTATAAGTTATTTCTAGACTGGTTCGATGGATTTTCTTGAAATTTGGAATTCATATAAAAATTTGTAAGGAGTTAAAATTTGAATTGCTTTTTCATCATCATCATCATCATCATACGTATCAAGGATTTAGGCCTAGCATGGCTTGTTCCGGCCTTAGAAGTCATCGTTGAATCGTTTAAGAGGACGTCCTGGTTTTCTTTTTCCTAATGGCTTGTACTTTAAGGCTTGTTTTGGTAATCTTTCTGTTTTCATTCTTTGAACGTGTTCCATCCATTTATGTTTATATTTTTTAATTTTTTCTATTACTGGTTCTTGGTTTAATTCTTTCATAATATCTTCGTTTCTTTTGTGATCAAATAGGGTATACTTTGCAGTTTTTCTCATAAACTTCATTTCTGCTGTTGTTAATCTTTGTTTGTCTTTTTGTTTTATTGTCCAGATTTCGTTTCCATACATTAAGACCAGTAAGGCTAATGTATTGTATACTTTTAGCCTGGTTTGTTTTTGAACTAGGTTTGGTTTAAATATAGAGTTAATTACACCTGTTATTTTTAAATATTTTGCAATTTTTACGTTTATATCTTTTTCATTTTCATATGTGATCATACATCCTAGGTAGTTAAATGAATTCACCTATTCTAAGATCTTGTTATCTATTACTATTTTAGTTCTTGCTGGATCTTGTCCTTTAAAGGCCATAGTTTTCGATTTTTCTGTTGATATTATCATACCATAATCTTTGGGTATCTCATTTAGATTTAAAATAGCTTTCTGTAAGTTATCTTCAGAATTAATTTTACTATTAATTTTAGGCAAAAGGCTGGGTCTATACATGATCGTCCTTTTCTAAATCCATTCTGTACCTCTAGAATAAAGTTTTTGGAATGTTTCATTGGTTTGTTATTTAAGATTCTGCTATATATTTTGTAACAGGAATTTAGTATACTGATACCTCTATAGTTTTTAGGGTCATCTCTATTACCTTTCTTAAAGATAGGAATCACAATTGCTTTTTTCCATTCTATTGGGGGGATACCAGTTGAGTAAATTTTATTTAAAAATAATAAGAGTCTTTCTTTGAATCTTGTTCCTGCATATTTATATAGTTCTGAACCTAGCTTATCTCCTCCTTTGAATTGCTTTTTAATTGGAGTAAATATTTAATTATATATAGACTGCTCTGGTTGGATAGATTTTAATAAAATTGGGTATTTAGGATACACCCTACAATATATTCTTGTTTTGACTTCATTCAATCCATTTTTGTTAGGAAAATTAGACAAAGCAATTCATATTGATAGAATTCTATATTGGCTGAATGGAATTTAATGAAATTTGTTGATCTGCTGCACTTTATAGTAATAGAATTAGGCAAGACCAAGATTGTTTACTTCACATAAGGAGGGGGGGGGGGGAGTTTGTTTCATGAACTCACTGCACTATACTTTTGACACTTAGAAGATTTTTATAAAGGTAAAATTTGCAAAAATCTTTTAGGTGTCAAAAGTTAAATGGAAGAAGACATTTGTGATCATATGATAATAATAAATTTAGTTTAATCCTTTATCCAAGTGTGAGCAAACAAAGTTTGCGCCTGAAAGTATCTTCAGGACTGAGGTAAGGTGGTACACACCAGGGCAACTCGTTGCAAAGGTGGAGCAAGCTACCAATAATCCTGTCTCAGTATCTCCTATAATGCAAAACACATCTCCTTGCAGATATGTCTAATGTTATGCATTAAGGGAAGGGCCACTACCCAGACTAGTTTCGACCTTTATTGAGGTCTCTTCAGTGGGAGCCAGGCCCAAGCTGAGATACCAGGCAGAAGCATTCGCAGGTCATCTCTACCTATAGAAGTTGCCAAATGGTGTGCCACCCATTTTTAATAAATTACTCTGGATTTAGAGAAAGATGTTGAAAGTTTTTTTTCTTCACTTGGTTAGAATATAATAAATTTAGTTTAATCCTTTATCCAAGTGTGAGCAAACAAAGTTTGCGCCTGAAAGTATCTTCAGGACTGAGGTAAGGTGGTACACACCAGGGCAACTCGTTGCAAAGGTGGAGCAAGCTACCAATACTCCTGTCTCAGTATCTCCTATAATGCAAAACACATCTCCTTGCGGATATGTCTAATGTTATGCATTAAGGGAAGGGCCACTACCCAGACTAGTTTCGACCTTTATTGAGGTAGAATGGGAGTTCATGCCTTTCATCACTGGCCTCTTTAGATTTAAAAAAAAAGTTGTGCTGAGAGTCAGCTTGATAGTGAGAGAGGAGAAGAAAGATAGAGTGGATAGTAGTAGGTAGTTAAAAGAGGCCTCAGTCGATCCACCTGGCCTGACTTAAATGCCAGCACCAAGCAGATCTCCGACATTATCTCCCTCCATCCGTTCTCCTCCGCGTTCTCCGGCCAGCCACCTCTTCAGATGTCTGGCCGATGAAAGAAGTGAAAAAAAACAAATGCAGGAAGACACACATAAATTGAAAATCAAAAGAACTAGGATACACATAAACAGAAACAACAAAGGAGCTAGAACACGCATAAAGAGAACAACAAAAACAGAAACAACAAAGGAGCTAGAACACGCATAAAGAGAACAACAAAAGTCGGTGAATTAACACAAAAGTACTGCAAGAACGGGGGAAGAGCCTGGCCCGAGTGATGCAGCCCGCAAGGAGCTGCACCGCCTCGCTGTAAGCCTTCGCCGCTCGGGTTCTCAGGTCTGCCCCCTCCTATGTGGATTAAGCATGAACATACAAAAACAGAACCAAGAAACTTAGAAGGGGCTTTTTTTTTTATTATTTTTTTTTTTATGTCATATTTGCCCTGCTATCTCTTACCGCTTCCTCATAGTCTTTTACCACGTTTTCCATCACTGTGAGTACGTGTACTGACTCTTCATCATTAAGTTGCCATATTCTCTTCAAGCATTCATTCCATTCCGCTCGGCCGTAAGTGACTTTCCCAAACTTGAGCCATATTCTAAGACTCTCTAGCTCACCTTCACATTGCAAAGCCACGTCTCCCTTTTCCTGTACAGCTGTGTGGACTTTGTTTTTTATCTCGGGTTTATTCCTAAGATAGAATAGGATTCGTTCTGTTACATTCGAATATTCATATCGGGGTTCTTTTCTTTTTACCGGATTTGTAATGGCGTGAGAAGAACCGGTGTTTGTATCCTGTTTATTTCGTTTCATTTCTCCTTCTTCTTCCGGCGTGATGGGTCGTTTTGTTGTACTGGTGTTGATTTCCATTTCCTCTGTTTCTGTACTGTTATTGTTGCCTTCCGATTCATTGGTGTAAGATTTCATAGTGTTCTGTTTCTTTTTCTTCCTAATTCTCCCTTCTGCGTTCCTCCCAGTTATTGCCTGATTTCCTAATGTAGTCGTTGCGGTAACTGGCGGTTGGAGGGCTGGAAACTCTTCTGGTTCAGTTGTTCGTGGTTCGTTTACTGTTTGGCCGGTAGCTCGAGAGTCCTGTGTTGTGAGCTTAGGAATGGCTACTGCCGCAGGTGTTATGGAGCCTCCTGCTCTTTCTGCAAGGGTCCTATTAGGACAAATATCTATTTTATGGGATGTGTTCCCACATTTACGGCACGGTGACTCACATTGATTCAATGTGTGTTCTGTCGATAAGCAGTTGCGGCATGTGTTGTTTTTCGGGCAGTGAGCGCTAAGGTGACCCAAAGCGGTGCACCGAAAACATTGTTTTCTTACGCCTGGATAATTGACTATTACTCTTGCTGAGCCTAAAAAAATCAAGTTGGGGACCTCGGTTTTCATCTCGATTGAAATGCTCACTTCCCCTGATTTCCACTCTGGGATATCCGCGTCTTGTCCGAATGTTACGTTTCGGACAGTCCCCCACTTGGAGAAAATGGTTTTAATGATTTCCTCCCCTTTCTCTAGATATTCGAGTGGAAACCTGTCAATTTTTATGGATTTTAAAATACTTCCGACTAGGAAGGGTAGGTATTTTTTCCCTTCACATTCTACACCCTTAAGGAGCGTTTCTCTTGTTTCTATGTTGTTTGTTACTACTTGGAATCTACCCCCCCCCCCCCGTAAGGGGTAAGCCCATAAATACTTTCTGCTTTGACGACTTTGAGAAGAGCTCTCACAAATGTCGCTTTGTCGATGTTTGGGTCAATTTCGATCCCGAGAGTATGAACTCTTGGCAAGAATTTCGACATTGTTTAAAAGCAAATACCTTACCAACGGAATAGCAAATTTCAGTCCCCAAAAGGAAATACCCTAAAACGGACCTGCACCGATTGGAACGAGGCCCCAAAAAATAAAAACCAACAAAAGAAAAACTAGAAGGGTTCTTACCAAACAATACTGGAATAGGAGCTCTCTCTCGGGATCTGGTAACTGGCAACTGGAATCCAAAAGAAGACTGGAACATGGAGCTTTCTCTCGGGGCCGCTAAATCTGGAACTTGTCTCATCAGTGGGAGGTCTCATCAGTGAGTAGCCAGACCTAGTTCTCTTGGGCCTGGCTCCCACTGAAGAGACCCAGGTCTCTTCAGTGGGAGCCAGGCCCAAGCTGAGATACCAGGCAGAAGCATTCGCAGGTCATCTCTACCTATAGAAGTTGCCAAATGGTGTGCCACCCATTTTTAATAAATTACTCTGGATTTAGAGAAAGATGTTGAAAGTTTTTTTTCTTCACTTGGTTAGAATATAATAAATTTAGTTTCATCCTTTATCCAAGTGTGAGCAAACAAAGTTTGCGCCTGAAAGTATCTTCAGGACTGAGGTAAGGTGGTACACACCTTTGCAACTCGTTGCAAAGGTGGAGCAAGCCACCAATAATCCTGTCTCAGTATCTCCTATAATGCAAAACACATCTCCTTGCGGATATGTCTAATGTTATGCATTAAGGGAAGGGCCACTACCCAGACTAGTTTCGACCTTTATTGAGGTCTCTTCAGTGGGAGCCAGGCCCAAGCTGAGATACCAGGCAGAAGCATTCGCAGGTCATCTCTACCTATAGAAGTTGCCAAATGGTGTGCCACCCATTTTTAATAAATTACTCTGGATTTAGAGAAAGATGTTGAAAGTTTTTTTTCTTCACTTGGTTAGAATATAATAAATTTAGTTTCATCCTTTATCCAAGTGTGAGCAAACAAAGTTTGTGCCTGAAAGTATCTTCAGGACTGAGGTAAGGTGGTACACACCAGGGCAACTCGTTGCAAAGGTGGAGCAAGCTACCAATAATCCTGTCTCAGTATCTCCTATAATGCAAAACACATCTCCTTGCGGATATGTCTAATGTTATGCATTAAGGGAAGGGCCACTACCCAGACTAGTTTCGACCTTTATTGAGGTCCCTTCAGTGGGAGCCAGGCCCAAGCTGAGATACCAGGCAGAAGCATTCGCAGGTCATCTCTACCTATAGAAGTTGCCAAATGGTGTGCCACCCATTTTTAATAAATTACTCTGGATTCAGAGAAAGATGTTGAAAGTTTTTTTTCCTCCCTTGGTTAGAATATAATAAATTTAGTTTAATCCTTTATCCAAGTGTGAGCAAACAAAGTTTGGGCAACAACAAAGTGTACCACCTTACCTCAGTCCTGAAGATACTTTCAGGCGCAAACTTTGTTTGCTCACACTTGGATAAAGGATTAAACTAAATTTATTATATTCTAACCAAGTGAAGAAAAAAAAAACTTTCAACATCTTTCTCTAAATCCAGAGTAATTTATTAAAAATGGATGGCACACCATTTGGCAACTTCTATAGGTAGAGATGACCTGCGAATGCTTCTGCCTGGTATCTCAGCTTGGGCCTGGCTCCCACTGAAGAGACCTCAATAAAGGTCGAAACTAGTCTGGGTAGTGGCCCTTCCCTTAATGCATAACATTAGACATATCCGCAAGGAGATGTGTTTTGCATTATAGGAGATACTGAGACAGGAGTATTGGTAGCTTGCTCCATCTTTGCAACGAGTTGCCCTGGTGTGTACCACCTTACCTCAGTCCTGAAGATACTTTCAGGCGCAAACTTTGTTTGCTCACACTTGGATAAAGGATTAAACTAAATTTATTATATTCTAACCAAGTGAAGAAAAAAAACTTTGTGATCATATGAAAAAAAAAAAAATCTGCATACTGTGACAACACAGGCATAGTTCTTGCAGAAGTAACGGAAGTTTCAATTCACAATTTAAATCTGAATTATTTCAAACTTTTTCCAAGCAATTTGCCTATTATATCGTTGGCTAAAAAAAAAAAGTCTCAAATGTGAGTTTCGTGAAAAAAGCTGTATCGTTAGCACAAAAAATCCTGTTTTGTTGTGTGTGTGTTTTAAGGATACCATACCGTAGATGGTGATGTGACCGGACCTTCCAATGTGCATTGTTTCTATAAACAGAAAAAGGTAATGAACCATTTGGTAGTTATGTAGCTAATTTGTCTACGAAAGAAAGTGAAGCTTCCTTTCATAGATAAGTTCTCGACTAAGAAAGGAAACTTCACTTCCTTTTCTTAGAGGTCTGCTGGTCCTGGCAAGTGTCAGGACCAGCACTTCACACTCTGGATACTCCTTCACATAGGATTGAATGGAAGAAAATATTTATGTTGCAAAGAAATTACTGTAGATCTTGAGAGACTATTTTTAGAATCAACATCAGCTATGAAATACTCCCCAAACCTTCAATAAATGTAGCATTAATCTGCTTAAGATTTGGGAGACAGTCATTCCAAGACCGTAATTTAGATTCACTTCCCTGAAGTGAACTTCATAATTAACTTCGTTTTTTTTTTATCTCGCCCCTTGAGGGCACCTTGATAAGACATTGTTATGTTTCAGTCATGGTTTGAATTGTTTCTGCAATTTTAATTTGCATTCTGAAGATGCAGGTTTGAAATCGAGCAAAATCTTAACTATTTATTTTGTTCTTCTGACATATTTATTTTAGAACAAAAATACTTGAGGGAAGGTGACAATGGTGATAATCTTTAGTGTTAACTGACAGGGACATGCACAGCTCTGAACTGTTTAATATAGTCAGTGATGGCCATGATGTTAAAAAATATGAATACAATATCCATTTATCTCCTTGACATTGCTGAAAAACTGAGTGTTAGTCTCAAAATTTCATTTTTTTTTTTTTTTTTTTTTTTTTTTTTTTAAGCAGCATAAACCAGAATATTTTGGTTACTTAAGGTACAACTATTTATCTGTCTAAATTATTATTATTAGAATCATGAAAAAAACTTATGGCATTTTACTTGAAAACACACTCCTTCATGGGCTAATAAAAAAAATTTAGATGTAATTATTACTGATTGTGTGGTATTTACCTAAATGTCAATGTTTCCTTTAGTTTTGTACTATACTTTAATTGTTTCCATTCTGTTACTTCTGATACCCAAAAGTAATACTCAGTCATATCAATTCACTGCATCAAAATTTTATTACTGATTTTCAAATGCACTTTTGTGATGCATTCAAATTTTATGACCGACTACCTAAAATTAGTTTGAAGTTTTTTTTCACTTACTTGGTTATACTACAAATTAAATTAAATTTTTTTCACTTACTTGGTTATACTATAAATTAAAGATGCCAAGAAATTATATTCTTGGTTTAATCCTTCATCTAACTGTAAGCAAATAAAAATGCGCACATGAAGTAACATCAGGGCTAGTTATATATAGAGGCTAATGACTTCATGTTAATTGCCTTATATCCCATAATGCAAAGCACATCCTTATGAACATGTATAATGCTATGCATTATGGGAAGAGCCACCCAGACCAGTTTCGACCTCTATTGAGGTGAAAAAGTACAGGGGTACTCATCATAGGCCTCTAGTAGTTAGTATAGAGATGCAAGACAGGCTGATAGTATTAGGAGAAAAAAACGACAGACAGATAGTATGAGAGATAAAGAAAGGGCCTCAGCTCTTTTATATCATCATATAGCCAAAGACTATATGATGATATAAAAGTTTTCCTTTTTCACCAATCTCATGTACATGAACAATCAAAAGACCAATTGAAACTAAAGCACAAAGATGACTGATACCCAGGTGGTTAGCCTTATCTGAGTTAACCACATTTAGTTGGCCTTCTCTGCGTGGGATTGCTCTCCAGTCATCCCTGCAATTGACGATAAGATCACATTGAATTAAGAGCAGGGAACTATTTAAAAATTCTCTCATAGCAAAAATAGACAGAATTTTATCTCTCCCTGGTAAATATTGCATAATGTGGGTGGTCTTCACCATCTAGTCAAAAATTTCATATCACCTAGAATGCTTTTTTCTAAAATACAAAACTTGTTTGACTGAACAATAAAATTTCCATAATACAAGATTATAAGGCTTCATATTTATGAATTTAGGAACACAAAACACCCGTGTTGAAAAGATTATTTTACTGATTAATAATAAAATAATAACTTGACGTTTCGATCCCTGTATTGAGGTCATCATCAGAAGGATACATGTGTATAAGAACCAAGCTACATGCTGTTGCACTCTATACAGGTAAATTACATCTATGTTGTTAACTAATCTTTTTTCTTAGCCTGCCCTCTAGTGATAAAAAAAAATTTACCAATAAAAACTACAATAAACTTTCCTAAAGTCCTTGCGTACTAGGATTCTTCTGGAATTATACAGTTTATATTGTTATACTATACAAATTCTAGTATGTGATGACTTTAGTAGAGTTTATTGTAGTTTTTATTGGTAAATTTTTTTTTATCACTAGAGGGCAGGCTAAGAAAAAAGATTAGTTAACAACATAGATGTAATTTACCTGTATAGAGTGCAACAGCATGTAGCTTGGTTCTTATACACATGTATCCTGATGATGATGACCTCAATACAGGGATCGAAACGTCAAGTTATTATTTTATTATTAATCAGTAAAATAATCTTTTCAACACGTGTGTTTTGTGTCCCTAAATTCATAAATATGAATGCTGATCACCATGTAACCTTAAAAGCAAGATTATAAGGCATTTGGAAGTCATATTACTGGTTTTCAAATTCATGTTTCTTTCTAACCTTCCATAAATGGTATTTTAATTCGTTATTTGTAAAAATCAAAATTCTCTTCTCATTGCTGACAGGTGGTGGGTACTGCAAAAAATAACCTGTTCTTTTGTAAGTAATGGAATGCCAAACGCATTACATAATCTGTTCCAAATGCGCAGGGCAAGAGGGCAGCTGTAAAATGTATGTTCTACTGTTTCCAATCGGTAACAGATGTCACAGATTGGATCTCCAATGTTAAAGTAACTCCATTTGATGGTATTGACTGGAAGGTGGCCATATGCAATTCTTCAAGCAAGATTCCTCCTGATAGAGTATTCTTGGAACTTCAATAAGTTATGAAACTAAGTGTTATCAGTACCAAACTGTGAAAGTTTGTGGCAAAAGAGATTAAAGATTTCTTTATATCAAATTTTACTTTTTTTGTAATGGAAAGAATGTCAATGCCAGAGCTTTGTAGTAGTCTTAGAGTTAAGCACAGAGTGTTGTAGTATTCAGGAACAATCTCAGCTTTTGACCTTTATTTATAATCATTTACTCCAAACAAGGGAAGATGAAAACCCAGATAGTATAGAAGGTCTGCCCATATGTGATTTGTCTACAATATTTTATGGATTTTTGAAGCTGTATTTCTTAATATTAAGCAGAATTTTAAGACTGGAAGCTCAAATCTTCCATGCTTCTTTGATGGTTGAAGGAATTCCTTTGTAACTTCTTGGATCACCTAGACCAAAAAAATTGCACAGGCTTGCTATATAATTGCTTTTCTTCTGCTTCTGTGATGTCTCTAATATTTATTATGTAACTGAGCAGGAAAGATTATGGTTTTGAGTATTATAACTTTAGAAGAAAAGGAAAGTGGCCCTATTTTCCAGTCTAAGGTTGCAGAGTTCTTGTATACACGTTCCTGAACTGGCAATATCGGATAAGTGGAGAAGGGAATTCAAAGTATAATGAAGGATTAGGGAATAACCTCTTAGGGGTTATTCCAAAAGGAATGCCTCGAAGATCCCACTTTCCAAAAACTTTTGATTTTCTCTTTTCTGCATTAGTAGTTAATCCACTGATCTTGCTGAATTTTTCCAAAATACCAAAAAAGATTATCCTTCAAAGTGCCCACTATATCATCATTATATGCTAATACCTAATTTTTCTTCATAGTTGAAGAAACTGTTATTCCTTGCACAGCATGTGTATCATTAACTTCCTGTAAGAAAGGTTCAGGAACCAATGCAAAGAGCACTGGACTAAGAGGGCAACCTTGCTTGACTATTTTTCTAATTTTGGCCGGGTCTGACAGGAACCCAACTAGGAGGCAGGTAGTTGAATTGGCATAGGCTCCTTTGATAAAAGATAACAGCTTTTTACCTAGCCTAATTTGCTGGAGGATATGGAACAGAAAGGGATGTCAGACATTATCAAATACTTGAATAAGGTCTACTGATAGCACTGCAGTCAACTGCTTTTTTGTATTAACTAAGTGGATTAGATCGCATAGCAGAACCAGATATTATCAGCTGGCCTAGTTGGCCGTGTGGTTAGCTTATCTGCTCTCCAGCCCAAAGGCTGTAGGTTCGAATCCCGCCATGGACATGGATTGGATGATTGTGAAAATACTAGTGGTGGGGGTGGTAGATGGCATTGGTATAGATCACATATGGGCAACCTGCAGGCCGGATCCGGCCCTAATCTATTTCAGCGAAGTTTGTCTGATTCATGGTGTGTTCTACTAACTCACATTAAGCTGATGTCATATGACTTGCGTAAAACACACTATGTTTTCTCCAACCAAGGTCTCTTTCTCACCTTGACTAGCGGCGTGTGTGAACGTGTTACAATGTGTCAGTTCGGTACTTGCATTGGTGTTGTGCTTTGTTCAGTGCCTGCATTGATGTTATGTTCTGTTTGGTGGCTGCATCGATGTTGTGTTCTGTTCAGTGCCTGCGGTGTAGAAGACAGTTTTGTTTGACAGTTCTGAATATCGCTTATAAATTTGGGACAATATCAGGGGTTATTGAAAAAAAAAAAGTAGATGCAGAGAATCGTCAATTTCAAGACAACTGGACTGAGGATTATTATTTTATTCTATGTTTGTTGTGCAATGAATCCGTATCTGTCAACAAAGAATACAACTTGAAGAGACACTTTACTTCGAGATATGTGGATCACCCAAAAATTGATGGACAACTACGAAGAGATGAAATACAGAAGTTGAAGACTAACTTGGATACCCAGTAGCAAATGTTCAACAAGCAAAGAACGCAGCACCACAGCTTTGTGGTAAGCGAAAAAATCGCTAAGCATGCTAAGTCATTTGGTGAAGGAGAATTTATCAAAGAATGCCTGCTGGATGTTGCAAGTATAATATGTCCTGAAAAGAAAAAAGACTTCGAGAATATTCGTTTGTCGAGACGTACTATTGTCCGATGGATAGAAATTCTAGCTGATGATATTTAAAAGAGAAGATTTGCTAGATTGGAAGCATTTTCAATTGCTTTGGATGACAGCACCGATGCCTCCGATACAGCACAACTAGCAATGGAGGAGTTGATGTGTATTTCAACATCACAGAAGAATTATTGGCACTTCAGCCATTAAAAGGAACAGCTACCGGTGAAGATATATTTGAAACAGTCAACACAGTCTTCGAGAGCTTTGGGCTTAAATGGAGTTCACTATCTGGCATATGCGCTGATGGAGCCCCTGCAATGGTTGTTGCACAGAAGGGATTCATTGGAATAGTTCATGAAAGAGCAATAGAACTACAGGTCCATCTGGAAATTTTAACAAATTTTCACTGCATTATCCACCAACAAAATCTGTGTGCAAAATCGATTAAATTCACAAATGTTATGGAAGTTGTAGTAGCCAGAATTAACTTTATTAAGTCATGTGCACTTAATCACCGCCAATTTAAGGAGTATTTGGCAGACCTATTTTCGGATTATGAAGATATGTCTTATTATTGTGAAGTGAGATGGTTGAGTAAAGGTAAAATGTTAAAACGATTTTATGAGATGAGACAAGACATTGCAGATTTTATTGACATAAAAGGAAACACAAATAACCAAGTAAAAGAATATGAGTGGGTGTGTGATTTAGCATTCCTTGTAGATGTCACCGGATACCTAAATGAACTGAATCTTAAATTTCAAAAACAAGGACAATTGGTTCATGAACTGCATGGACATGTCAAAGCTTTTTGTAATAAACTAAGATTGTTGGAAAGTCAGATAAGAGCTAAAAATTGTTATCATTTTCCTACTCTAGCAGCTCATAAAAATATCCCTTATGGAGATGAACTGAAGGCACTTATAGAGCAATTTGATACAAGGTTTGCCAACTTCAAAAACAAAGACTCCACATTCATTATATTTGCTCGTCCGACGAATGCTGATGTAAATAATGTGCCAGAAAACTTATAGATGGAACTTATTGAGTTTCAGGTTGATTTAGTGCTAAAGAGCCTGTGTAGCTCAGTGGATGTGGCGTTTGCATACCACCGCGCTTGGCCGCACGAAGGAAGTCTTGGTTTCGAGTCTAGTCGGCGACTAGAGGAAATTTTTCTAAGCCTTTTTTTCGACCGGTTCCCAAGTTAGTCGATCTCTGGCACGGGCAAGCAGGTTTTTCCTCCTGGAAACTCGGGTTTTTCGTCCTGTAAACTCAAGAAAATCGACCGTAGAACCCACATTATTTCAGACATTAAATATATTGTGTTAGGGTTAGGGACCACGAGATGGCAGCACATTTGAGCCGTCTCTCTTCACTGGTACCGCTTAATTAGTGATAGCCTTGGGCCATCTGTCTCTGATTGGTACCAGTGGAGATTGAACTGCCCACTCAGTCTCAAAAAGTTAGATAGGGCTAAATGGCCTCGCCTACTCCCGTTTACGGAATAATAAAAAAAAAAAAAAAGGCATTAGCTGATTTTTTTTTTTTTTAATTTTTTTAGTGCTAAAATCACAATTTAACAACATTGCTTTGATAGATTTTTATAAATTTTATTTGGTGGAAGAAAAATGTACAAATTTACATACCTTTCAAGAAAAATCATTTGTCTTTTCAGCAGCACATATATGTGTGAACAGTTTTTTTTCGAGGATGAAATACAATAAATCAAAAATTCGGACAAGAATGACGGACGAAAACCTCAAAAATTCTATGCGATTGTCCTTAAGTAATATTAACGTCAATATTGATAGTCTCGTAGTTGAAGTACAAGGCCAATCTTCACATTAAATTGTTATGTTGTTCATTATATTATAAAATTTATGTAGAGCTTTATACCAAAGCATTATATTATAAATAAATGAAATATGAAGTAGCAACTTGTTTTAATTCATTTATTATTAATTTATTTTATTTAATAATTTGGTCCGGCCCTTGACTCGGAGACAGAATGATAATTTGGCCCCCGAACTAGGAAAGGTTGCCCATGCCTGGTATAGATGATGATGATGGTTGTTGCGGTTCATTGTAGTTGACAGATTGAGTGGTGGAGACAAAGTTGTAGAGTAGGTCCTCTCCCTCAATGAGTCTTTGGACTCCCTGGAGGTGTGACAAAATAATAATTATCAACTGCTTGAGGAAGGTCTACTGATAGCACTGCCATTGACTGCTTTTTCGTATTAACTAAGTGGATTAGATCACGTAACAGAAACAGATTAGATTCTACTGCTCAGCCCTGGAACTCCATACCCCTGTGTGCTTTTAATTATATTATTATTATTATTATTGTTCCGGGAAACTCCAAGGAGTCGACAGACTCATCGAGGGAGGCCCTAACATCATGTCAAGAACAACTATTCAACATTCACACAGTATCTATCATATCTTGCCTTGAACTCATTCACGGTCGTAGCACCCACAACAGACTCTGGAAGCTTATTCCACTCATTTACCACTCTCCAAGTAAAGAACCTAGCTCTAACACCCTTGTTCAACCACGCTCTTGCCCAGCTTCCATACATGGCCCCTATTCCTCCCACCACCAGTCATATTTTCAAAAATATCTTCTGGATCAATCTTATAAAAACCCTTCAGTAATTTGAATGTCTCAATCATATCACCCCTCCTTCGCCTATCGTCCAATTTCTGCAACCCACAAATCTTCAACCTATTCTCATAAGGTTCATTCCACAGACCTGCTATCATCCTGGTCACTCGTCTCTGGACCCTCTCCACTTCCTCCCCATCACGAAGAATTATGTATCTCATTTTCACTTTGAGCCTGTTATTGATAATGCAGAAAAATATCTTGTAGTCAGTATTAGTTAGAGAAATAGGTCTCTAGCTGCTGATTAAGGTGTGATCTCTATTAGGTTTTGGCATGAGGACAATATGTCTTGCTACAAATTCACTTGGTATGTGTCCTGACAAGAGAAAAGAATTAAATAGTATAACTAGAATGGGAAGAATAAAATCCCAGGCCTGGCAGTAAAGTTCTATCCCTAGACCATCAGGTCCTGGGGATTTTCTTGTCTGGCATTCTTTATAGGCTCTGGTTACTTCAGATGCTATAATGGGTCAGTCAAGCCCATCTTAGATATGAACAGGAAAGCCATTAATGTTCCAAGAGTTATAATTTCCAACAGTATTGTTGTTTTCAAACAGATTTTTGTAGTGTTTTTGAAAGAATTTGAGGATGTGTTGAGTGGTGGACATGTCTTCATCATCAACACAGATTTGAGTGATATTCCTTTCTTTGCCGAATTTAATGAATTGTCTATTGAAGAATGCAGCTGAAGTGCTATCTGCTAAGTGCCGCTATATTTTCTTGTTTTAAAATTCCTTTCTTCTACTTGTTTCTGCCTTTCCACTTCTATCTATGTATCAGTAGGAGCCAGACCTCGAAATGATACCAAGGTTGAAGTAATGCAGAAGTCATATTTCCATAGACAAGTAGTCAAAAGGTGTCATAACTTATTATTAAAATGCTCTGGATCAGACTAAGATGTTTGAAATTTTTTCACTTGGTTATACTATTAATTAAAGATCCCAAGAAATTATATTCTTGGTTTAATCCTTTATCCAAGTGTAAGCAAAAAAAGTTTTTGCCTGAAGTATTTTCAGGACTGGGCAACTCGTATATAGAGGCTAATGATTTCACATCACTTGCCTTAGTATCCCATAATGCGAAACACATATCCTTATGAGTATATATAATGCTATGCATTATGGGAAGGGTCACTACCCAGACTTTTCACTTGGTTATATATAAATTAAAGATACCAAGAAATTATATACTTGGTTTAATCCTTTATCCAAGTGTAAGCTAACAAAGTTTGCTTACACTTGGATAAACTGAAACTTTATCCAAGTATTTTGTTTGTAGCTTTGCTTATACTTGGATAAAGGATTAAACCAAGTACAGTCATACCCCGAAGTTACACAGTAGGTGGGACCAACAAAAAGCACGTAAGTCGAATTCGCATAACTTGGGTATAATTTTGCATACAAACATACAAAATATTAGTTAATTGGGACCAAAGGTTTACAAAAACACCTATATTTTTTAAGGAATATAATCATAATTGTAGTTTTTCGTACATAAAAATAAAGAAAGTTATTTCATTGTCAATGGTTTTATAAAATCTAATAGATTCGTCTGACGGCATAATGTCTTTTTCCTGTCACCCAAATTTCTTCATTGCAAGCTAATGATTTTTTTTATTCCTTACCTTGTGGCTACAATTCGTTCCTCGTTAGAATCTATGTCCTCCAAAATCTGTAAACCTTTCTTTTACGATTGTTCTTACTGTGGATTCCTGTAGATCAAACTTCTTTGCTAGCTTACAAATTTTCATTCTACCTTCAAAATCCTTAATAATGTTGAGTTTTGTTTCCAAAGTCAATGTTTTTCTTTTCTTGTTAGCTGTAGAAGAATTGGACTTGCTTCCTTTGGATGACATTATTATTTTTTATGTGATAAAATTTTTTTCAAGACCATAACATTAAACAATCGCAAGGTTTGTAGACTATAAAAATCGTGTATGAATGGAGCATGCGCAAAACACATCAGTGCTTGTTCACAGCATGTGCAACACTGGTGAATGCGGCCGGCGCCGGAAAGATATGACTAGTGGTGAGGCGTGAAGCGGGACGGGAATACGTACATATAAGAAACCGCGTAACTCCAGATTTGTGTAAGTCAGGGTATGACTGTATATAATTTCTTGGTATCTTTAATTTATAGTATAACCAAGTGAAAAAACTTCCAATAACATCACGACTGGGCTACTTGTATATAGAGGCTAATGACTTCACATTAATTGCCTTAGTAGCCCAGTCGTGTTGTTACTTCACATGCAAATTTTTATTTGTTTACACTTGAATAAAAGATTAAACCGAGAATATAATTTCTTGTCATCTTTCATGTATAGTATAACTAAGTGGAAAAAACTTCAAACATCTTACTCTGATCCAGAGTATTTTAATAATAAGGTGTGTGACACCTTTTGAGTATTTGTATAATGAAATATGACTTCTGCATTACTTCAACCTTGGTATCATTCCTGATCTGGTTCCCACTGATGAGGCCTCAAAGTTCAAAACTGGTCTGGGTAGTGGCATTATTTACATTCTCTCTATTCATTTAATATTAATATATATATATATATATATATATATATATATATATATATATATATATATATATATATATATATACACACACACGTACACGTGGGCTGTTCAATAAGTAATAAGATTAATTTTACTGTGGCGAAACCACTCATCACAATATTAATTTCTGTGAAATAAAGAAATGTTACTGTCTGTATTAACAAAAGAGGTTGATAGATGGCGTATACGGGCTGATGTGCCAGAGTGTCACGTGACTAAACATGATATGCGAAGCTTTCCACAATGAAGCAGTGTCGAGGGCAAGTGTTTTTCGCTGGCATTAAACTTTTAAGGAAGGAAGGCAAAATGTGGAAGAGCTTGAACGTGAGGTAAGACCTTCAACGTCCATCACAGAGACAATGATCAACACAGCAGCAATTATCATCAAGCACGTCAAAAGGAAGCGTCCATTGCTGAAGAATGGCTTCTTACTGCACCACGATAATGCAAGGCCACATACACACATATTGCTGGTTGTGTAGTGGAAGTTTTGCAGAAGAACAACACAGATATCCTACCACACCCTCCATACAGTCCTGATCTCGCAACGTGCAATTTCTGGCTGTTTCCTCAGCTCAAGAAACCACTAAGAGGCCGCCATTTTGAAAGCAACAAAGCATGTGTAAAAGCTTCAGAGGCGGTTTTGAAAGAACTCTCAAAAAACGGACTTTCACATGTGTTTAAGAAGTGGATGCAACGTTGGGACAAATGCATCACGTCTCACGGTAGTTACTTCGAAAAAGACCATGTAAATGATGATGATTAAAGGTAATCTGTTTTCTGTATAAATATAGTCTTATTACTTATTGAACAGCCTACGTATAAACCCAAATTTCTTAATTTGGGAATTTTTAATTCCTTGATTTTGATTTTCCAACCTATGATATAAAACTGAGATCGAGTTCTTTATTCATCAATTTAAAAAAAAAAATAGGGATCATCTTGCACTGATCCAGAGGACTAGTGTATAAATGGAGTATAATCTAAAAATAAATTGAAAGCAGATTGAATAAATCACCTTGCCCTACATGAAACAGTTATATGAACCAGCTGGAGATCTATTAAAGATGAAAACATATTGGAGATAAATCAGAATGTATATAGTTCAAGTGGGATAATATTGAAATGGGACAGGTGTAGGTCGAAGAAGCATTAAAGAAATTGAAGAATGGAGTATCCTGTGGATAAATGAGTTTTCCATTTTATGTTTGAAAAAATAAGTATTCAAAAATAAGATGTTATTAACTGGGTCATATTTTGCTTAATTTTAAACCAGCATCTTCAAAGTACAACCTCAACCTTGGCTTTGAAATTATAATTCAAATGGTCATGGACAAAAAAACTGTAGTCCTAACTTGGTTCACTCTAACATTGAATAAATAGAAGTTTTTACTGTTATTGGGTTGGAGTTGATCTTAAAATGATCGGCTTTCAAATTTTAGCAAACAAATGCAGCCATACATGATAAGGTTAGTAGACTTTCTTTGCTATTATTGACTAATAACAGTTACATTTTTGTGCATTAGTTTTCTTTTATCTGATCCACAGGATAAAATGGATTCAAAGAAGAAAATAGTAGAAAAGTGTTCTTCCTTTGAACTGAAGAAAAGTAAACGTGCTATGTAAAAGTTGGTACAGGTTGGTGAGACTTGAATCAGATTTTCCAAATCTAGAAATGCCTATTCATGCATTTTTGGATTTGGAGAGAAAAAAAATAAATAAAAAATAAAGCCTCTGATAGTGTTTGAGTAAATGTTGGGGAAAGTAATAGAAGGATTACTGAAGCATAAATATTTTGTATCTCCTATCTTTCTTCTTAAGTAGCTTCTCCAATTTGGAGGTTAGCAATCATGGTATGCCAGTGTGTCTGTTCCTCTGCCACCCATTTTATCTCGTAATAGCTCTCTCTCTCTATAAACTATCCATTTCTTTACATCACCCAAGAAGCTTTTGGTCTCTTTCTTCTTTTGTCTTGATTCATTTGTTGGGGTCTTCTTTCCTTTCAATGTGCTATATTATTCTTAAAGTCTTGGTGTCAATGTAATTTAGCTGTATTCCACTTGAATGTTCTAAACCTTAGTGCCTGACTTCAAAAATTCTGCAATCATAACCATTTATAATTTTATATTAAATAAAAGTTAATGTTGGAAATATAATATTGCTATGTCATATGAAATAATTTATATATCTCCTTTTATATTACTATTAAATTTAGGCCCAAGAATGAACAGCAGAAGCTTGCTTCATTAAGACAACCGAAAGCAGAACCAGAGGTAATGCACATACATTCAAATATTTGATGCATAGAACTAAAATCAGTGTATTGTACGAGAATGCAATTTCTATACCTTCTACCTTTCTCCTCCCTTTCTTTTATCATCTTGTTCTTGATTCACTATGAGAAAGCAATTAAAGAATTCTTTTTCCATCATCACTATCATTTTCTGACATATACCCTCTAGGGGTGCTGAATATTATGAGAGCTCAGCATATAGGTGATTGAATTTATTAGGTCCATAAATGTGGTAGTTTCTTATGTCGATGTTGTCTAAAATATACTTCTAACTACATCATTGAATCTAAGCTGTATCGCTTGTTCTTTTCCCTGTCCTTCAATCCCTCTTGCTAATCTTTATCTCCCATTTTTGTTCAAAGTTCTACAAATATCTCTGATCCAGATTATGTTATTAATATGGGGATACATTATTCTTTACCTTATCTTGAATTCATTCATGCTATCTGCACTCATTTTCCAAAGAAAGCTATTCCAATCACACATTGCTCTGTGAGAGAAAAATCTAGCTCTCACTCCTTTCTTGACTGCATTCACCCTCATCTTTAATGGATGTTGTCTTCTCACCTTGCATAAAATGAAAAATTCCATCCATAGGTATCCTGTATGGCCCTTTCAGAAGTTGTTTGAAGATCTGTCATATCGTCTTTCTCCTCTTTGCTAGTATCTGCAGTCTTTGAATTCTCAGTATTTCTGCATAATCTATATTCCACAGTCCTGCCAACTTTAGTACACTCTTTTGCAAGCTCTGGCTGCAATTACATTATCTTGGAAAGCAGGAGACTAGATATGTGTACAGTAGTCTAGTTGAGGTTGTATCAAAGTCCTTGTAAAAAAAAATGGAGAGTCAAAATGACCTCCAAGTCATCAGTTAACACATGTGACATTGTTTTCTATGAAACATTTATCTTTTGCAACATCACTTTCTGCTCTTACAGGATTATGGAGGCATGCCTTTCTGTTCTTACAGCGGCATGCCTTCACAGCCCTCACAAGGTGTTGCATCCTAACGCAGTGTGGTTGACCTGTTCTTTGGCAGTCAGATATCGCTTCTGTATCATTATAATGGTTAATAGTGCAATACACAAACATCTGACTGGTCTTGAGCATTTTTAGTGTTGAAAATAACAGGTGGCTACATTCCAACCTTGCAAATTGCTATTACAGCTACACAGTTATAATCTCTCCACTGCATGTTAACTCATACAGTTAGACAACTCACATTCAGTTTTTTTCCTTTCCTTCAACATGAGTGCATACAATTTACTATTGAAATTGAAAATCACAACCTGAGGGAAGACGTGTGACATGTCTTCCCTCAGGCTGTCTATCCTTCACCGTTTACCACAAACCTACACATACCGGCCAATATATACATGCTAACTCCAGTCACACCCCTTTGCAAAAATTTGGAGTCATTGACACCCTCTAAAACAGAGCTGTAACAATTGCACTAATGAACAATCTCTTAAACAAGAATTAAAAATTATTAGCAATATATATAAATAATGTCTATAGCAAAAATACTATTAATAAAGTTCTTCATAAAACTTCATCAAAAACTAATATAGATAGCTATCCCATACATTAAAGGGTTATCAGAAAAAATTAATAGACTCCTACACCATTATAATCTTAATGCCACTTTTAAATCACCTTTAAAATTAAAAAACATACCCCCCCTCCCATTGTCACATCCTGGAGTTTATTGCATCTATTGCACCTGTAACTTACCTTATATTGGAGAAACTGGATGTTCAATCCCTATCCATAAAAAAGAGCACAAATGACACATTAAATTTAACAATTTTGGTGAAGCAGGCCTCTCAGATCATGCTCTTAACACCCTACACCATATTGATTGAAAAAGTACTTGCTTGTTACATCATATAAAAACCTGGTAGGAAAAGAAATTTAAAGAAACCTGTGAAATTCTGATTAACCATCCTAATCTTAAAAATAATGATGGCATAAAAATCCCAAGAATTTGGATGGCACACATTCATCCCACTTAGTTTCCAGCAAACCTTGACTTTAGGACAATAAGCAATTTTTTAACTTTTATTGCCCACTATCCATACCAGTTGGTTGTAATTTATACGTATGATTATATAGGTAATCTTTTATTTCATTTATTATTTATTAATTTTTTCCATTTTGTAACATGTCGCCCTCCAGCTTAATTTAATTTTGTAACCTAGTAAATAACAATAATAATAATAACAGGACTACCTTTGACGTAGTGAGTTTTTTTTTTCCACCAGAGGTCAGGCCAATAGTTGGAACAGTTAGTCAGTAACTTGAGCATGCCATGTAGATTGTAGTGCAGCTTGTTTTTTTGTATACATGTGTATACTCCAGATGATGACCTTAATGTGGAGGTCAAAACATTGAGTGTTTATTTTGGTTTATATTAAACTAAAGTTTTAGTCTAATATGGTAGTTTCTATAATTTTCATGATGTATGCTGTTTTATTTCCTTTTTTATATGGGTACTATGAGAGCTCTACTCCAATCATCTGGAATTCATCCCTTTGTCCAGGCCTTCTGAACTATGCAATGCAGCCACTGTAAAACTTTTATACTTCCATACTTGTGCATTTCTGGTTGAATATCATCTACTCCCACTGCCTTTCCACATTTCAGGCTTTTGATGGCTTTTTCTACTTCAAGTATGGATATGTATTCCTGATTGAGTGTTTTTTTACTACTGTGCTGTCACTGATTGTTTTGTTTAGCAATTTTTCAAAATAATCAGTGACAGCATATCATCCACCAATTGGTGAGAGTGACCATGAGGTGATTACCTGGGTGGTTGCCAGCAGTGTGAGGATCTCTGTGAGAAAAGGGTATATGTGGAACTACAATGGGGGTGATTATGAAGAGCTCAAGAGACAGCTTGTGGGCGTAGCATGGAATGAGGAGTTAGCTGGAAAAGAGATCAGTGCAGCTTGGGGGATTTTCAAAAACTGTTTAGTAGATGCAATGTCTAAATGTATTCCAAGGGTGAGAAGGTTAAATGAAGTGGATGTGAGATGGATGAATAAAGAGATTAAGCATGCGATACAGAGAAAAAGGGCATTGTGGAGGCAGCATAAGAGAAGTGGAAATAACCAATTCCATGAGGTCTACAAAGACCAAGCAAGGAGGGTGACTTGTTTGGTTAGGGTAGCTAAAGAGAGGTATGAAGCCAAAAAAGAATCCTAAGGAATTCTTTCGATATGTAGCTAGCAAAAGAAAGAATAATTATGGAAGGATGACATTGATTGGAGAAAATGGTATAAAGACAGCTGATGCAGAATGTGTGGTGGAGATACTTAATGAGCAGTTCATAAAGATCTTTCAATCTTGTGAATGTGACTTCATGGAGGGATTGAGAGCAGTTAATGATGGGGAGGAGAAACTGACTGTAGGTGAGCAAGAGGTGTATGAAGAGTTGAGTAAACTAGATGTTAATAAGGCTGTGGGACTTGATAATATATCACCACGTATTCTTAAAGAATGTGCCAGGGAGTTGACATCTGCCTTGACATTTTTTTAATATGAGTCTTGCACTCTGTCAAGTTCCTAAGGAGGGCAAGATTGTGCCACTTCATAAAGGAGGTGATCGAACTCAAGCATCAAACTATAGGCCTATCTGTGTGTCAGGTGTTGTGATTTAAGTTGTTGGAGAAGCTTGTGAGAACTAGGATCCAGAGTTGGGTTGATAACAATGGTATTATCTTTGATGGACAGCATGGATTTGCTAAAGGGAGGTCATGTTTTAGTAATCTATCAAACTAGAACAGATGGGGTTGGATATTAGATTGGTGCATTAGGTTGGAGACTGGCTATCTGATAGGTATCAACAAGTTGTGTATGGGGGAGCAATATCCAGGAAAAGGAAAGTCACTAGTGGAGTGCCTCAGGGGTCTGTTTTAGATCCATTGCTGTTTAACTTGTATATATTAATGATATAGGTGAAGATTTGATGGAGATATTTAGTTGTTTGCAGATGATGCAAAGTTGGGACAAAGCATGAAGTGTAGTGAAGATATTGTGGCCTTACAGGAAGACTTGAATAGATTGAGCGATTGGGCACAGAAATGGGGATGTGAGTTCAATGTTGCTAAATATAAGGTTTTAAAATTTAGAAAACAAAGATGGGATGCAGAATTTATGCATGGTGAGAATATATTGTTAGAGGTAGAGGAAATAAGAGATCTGGGGGTGATAGTGGATAAGGATCTAAAATTTAGGGGACACATCGCCAGAATTGTGAAGACAACACAAAGGCTTCTGGGAATGATGCAAAGGACACTGACGTGTAGAAGTAGGGAGATTCTTGTTCCGTTGTATAAGGCTTTGATTAGGCCACACATGGACTATTGTGCCCAGATTTGTTCAACGGATTTTCAGAAGGATGAAGAGATGTTGGAAAGGGTCCAAAGGAGACTGACTAAGGTAGTTTCTGACCTTTGGAATGTCGAGTATGAGGAAAGATTGAGAAGATATAATTTGCAGAGTCTGGTGGACAGCAGGAAGAGGGGAGATATGATAGAGACCTACAAGTTGGTAAGGGGTTGTTATAGGATCAATGCTGGAGAAGTTTTACAGAGAATAGCGGGAGATCAGGGAGAACCAGAGGTCGACCCTGGAAACTGTATAAAGAGGGTGTGAGTAGGGGAGTGAGAGGCAGGTTTTTTTCGTGCAGAGTTGTGAATGATTGGAATGCCTTTCCTGAGAATGTGGTGTCTGCAAAGAGTTTGAATGAGTTTAAAACACGGTATGCTGAGCTGTGTGTGTGCATATGATAAAAGGACCTCCCAGATGAGTCTTTGACTCCATAAGGTCTTGGGGTGGTAATAATAATAATTAATCAATACATTAAGAATATCTTTTTCACCAGTTTTCATATCAACTTTATCATCTGTAATTCCTTTTACAGAACTCTTTCCTCCATTTCTGAGCTTTTTCAACAGCCTCTAGAATATTTTGCCATCTTCTTGATATTTATTTTCTATGTTCTTACCAAAGTCTTCCCATGACTTTTGTTTATTTAGCTTTTTTTACACAGTGTTTAGCTTTCTTACATATGTCTCTGCATTCTCTAAGAGCACATGCTGACTTATTTGCTAGGAGCTTTTGACTGCTTTATTCTTTTCCTTCACTGCCTATTTAACTTCCTGTGTCCACCATGGAGTTCTGATTTTTCAATCCTTGCAGACAACCTCACCAGATGCCTCTGGCTGAATCAATCAGTGTTTTTTTCAGGGCTTGCCACCGAATCTCCAAGGTTTGGTTCCTGTTCTTAAACTATTTCATTTTTTCATGAATAATGTTTTTGTATTTTAGTCTACAGTTCACATCTTAGAGTGCTCAACTTTTGTTCCCTTTAAAACTTCCTTACATGTTTTTCTTTTCAATATGAAATTCATTTTTAAGACTAAATGATGATCACTTAAAATTTCAAATCCTTTGTACACTCTAATGTCCTGCACCAGGGAGAAAACATCACTGAACAATAACATAGTCAATGAGACTTTTCTTATTCTTTGCCTCTTCTCTCCATGTGAATTTATGCATATTTTTATATTGGAACATTGTGTTAGTAATAACCAGTCCATGTTCTGAGCAGAAATTCAACAGGTATTTGACATTATTATTAGCTTTGCTCTTTTCTCCAAATTTTCCCAAAATATTTTTGTATGTCTGACAATCATTTCCTACTCTGCTATTCAGATCCCCTACAAGGACCAACTTTTCCTTTTTCATTGTGTCAGTTGCTTTTTCTAAAGCATCAAAAAATTCCTCCATTTCTATCTTAGTAGAACCTTTTGTGGGAGCATAGGCACAAATAAGTCTCATTGTCCAATTCCCCATTCTGATATTATCCCACATCCCTCTACTTGAGACTGCCTGCCATTCAAGAAGATTAGCCTTGTGTTTTGTGTTCAATACTATAGCTACACCCTCTTTTCCCTAAATGCCAATGCCTGAATATAACATTTTGTATTTATTGCTCAGAAAAATCTCACCAGATTTTATCTTTTTTGTTTCAGTTACCCTATTATGTCGATCTGGTACTTATCTAATTCCTCATCTAGCTCCATTTCTCTGCCATTCAGGCTTCTTATGTTGATAGTACCGAACTTTAACTCTGGTGATGTTGAGTTGGGGTGTGTTTCAGTTGCAGTAGCTGACTTTTTTGCTGTTTGCCCTTTTTCCCCCTTGCAAAAACAACAGGGACCTTGTTTAACTGGGTGATGCCTCAGCCGGCATGAAATTCTGTCATGTTGTACCATCATTTTATATTCTGGTTTAAGCCAATAAGAATACAATTTGGTTGGCTAAATCCCAAATCGTCAGCCCATCCTCGTTCATTCAGTATTCAGGTAGATACCTAACAGGGTGCACCATGAGAAGGTGAGGATCTGACATTTAAGTCAGAAGCCCTAGTTGGTTCTCTGCATCCCTTTAACCCTTTGACATATAAATTATCTTTAAAGTTGGAACAGATCAAACCACTATTTATTTAATTCATGTGATTTATTTCATTAGTTGTTACCTTATTATAAAGAATATTAATAATTTTGCACGGTATGATACTTTTCGAAGCACTTAGGTAAATGTAACGGTATCAAACATTTTTTACATTGCCATTTAGTCTCACTTCTTACATTATGCTTGGCACATACATGGCATCTCTTTGCTGGATGTTGCTTTTTATCAGTAGGGATATGTGTTCAGGGAAATGTGCCCAATTTTTTGCCTGCAGTCTAATTGGGCAGTCCTTTTGCGATGGACATCCAGGGGTACTATAATTGTGCAAAGATATATTTGACAACATATCTTCTACTACGTTCAAACGGAAATTGACTATTGTTAGTTTTGATGTATTGGGTAGTTTGGAATATAAAACATAGGCATTGTAAATAGCGATATCCATCAAATAGAAAAATATTTTCTTGTAACCTTTGACGCATTTTCGCATAATTGGAAAACAAGCAAGTAGTTGGTCTTGCCTAACGACACCGCCCATTCTGCAATTGTATTCAAGAACACTTTAGGTTTTATTACTTTTTCTTCATCACCCCTTTTCCTGTACTTTTCCTGTATCTACCATTTCTTCTTTTGAATGCTTTGTGCTTATCATGTAAACATCCTTCTTATCCGACAAAATTCTTCGAGAAGATAAAGTTTTTGATTCTCTTTTTTTATTTTATATGTCGTCAATTTTTTAGGCATATTCTTGCGATTTTTTCTAACTGTCCCCACAACATTTGTACTATTTTTTCTCAAGAAATAAAATAATTCTGGTGACGAATACATCTAAGAATAACATATATCCTTTCCCTAAAATAGGTTCGGCCAACTCCATGACGACATTTTGAGATGCAGGTGTATCGCTTCCCGCAATTTTATCCTTTCCTTTATAAACCTTGAACAATATCCAGAGTCTGATTCACATAGCTTGTAAAATTTTATCCCAAATCGTGCTCGTTTGCTAGCAATGAACTGTACATAATTTAGTCAACCTCTATATTTCATAAGGGATTCATCAATTACTACATTTTTATCTGGTGTATATAATTGCTGAAACTTATTATTCAGGTAGTCGACTATATTTCACACTTTACATATTTTGTCATCTTTCTTTATTGTTTCATTATCCACGAAATGGAGAAAATGAGATATAGTCAAGAAGCATTTACGAGCCATAATTTTTGAATATATGGGTGTCTCGACCACAGCCCTCTTTGACCAATACATGTCTATATTAGATTTTTTTTCTTTGACATAATTATACATAATGCAAAATATGCCTGCAATTTGTCACTTGTTATTGGATACCATTCTTCAATCTTTTTTTTTTTTAGTAATTTCCTCATTTATTGCTTGAGCGCATATCTATTAGTTTCTGTAACTATCATGTCAAAGAAATCATCACAAAGTATTTGTTTCAAAACAGAAAGAGATGTCGGATTTGCATCAAATCTTAGCAAAGCAATTGCATTGATGCTGGGAATTTCCTAAATGGTTTTATAATAGGAATATTTTCCTTTTCTCACTAATTCCATTCGTTTTGTGTTACATCAGAATCATTGCTACTAGACGATATCGGTGTCAAACGTTTACGAACATTGCCTCGAACTGAACTTCCACTGCTACTGTCGTTATTGTCACTTGACAAGTCAAAAATGCCAACACTTTGATGATATAAATTTATCTCACTGTTTTTATCCAAACTGTCCTCTCCGCTTTCAATATCACTTTCGGCTAACATTGCAGACATATTAGGGACGATAATAAATTGCAACACAAACTAACTAGTGAATAGAGTTTATATGCATATATATTCACTGCCTAACACCCTAAATTCGTTTGAAATTGACGCGAACTTCGTAACGTCTGCAATATGTCAAAATCAATTTTGGTGCAATAAACAAAATATGTGTCACAGCTTTGTATGTTAGCTCTAAATTCGTTTGAAATTGGCGCGAACTTTGTAACGTCTGCGATACGTCAAAATCAATTTTGGTGCAATAAACAAAATATGTGTCACAGCTTTGTATGTTAGCTCTAAATTCGTTTGAAATTGACGCGAACTTTGTAACGTCTGCGATACGTCAAAATCAATTTTGGTGCAATAAACAAGACTTGTCACAGACATCTTTGTATGTTAACGGGTTAAAGGCTATGTGGAGTATGCTTTATGTACACACACTTACACTCATTCACTTCTGTAGTCTGAATGAACCAATTGGACACTTTGCAGATCTGTATTCTTATCTAATGTCTAATTTATGCTGATCCTTGCCCCATTCTTAATAAGTCTGTACTAGACAAATACACAGTCACTCTTTCCTCAATCATTTCACCAGATCATGTCACTAGAGACAAACTAATGTTCAGTTTCAAGATGAAAAACCAACTGATCACTCTCACAACTGGGAGCCAAGTTTTACAGTGAAATTAAGAGATTCCCACTGGAGTGTATAGAACCCAATGAAATTGTAAATCCCACCACTGCCAACATAGAAATCATGTTGGTGGATGTCCAAACTGCAAATAGAGGTCCCTGAAAATATATTCAGTATATAACTCTCCAAACAGTTACTGGAAGCAGAGTTAACTGAACTTCTAGAAACCGAGAGTGGTAGTAGTAATAGAAGACCTTAATGCCAAGCATACAGCCTGGAACAGCAGGACTATAAATTGAAAGACTCGAACTCTCAATGACTTTTCTGGCACCAGGAAAATCGTGATTATAGTATACCTCCAGAACCCATATACAGCAATGTGCAGAACTCCTTGATGTGTTTGACATAGCGATACTACAAAATATCACATATTGACAGCAAATAAGTGCAGTGGACAACCTCAGCTCTTATCTAGTTTTGCTCTGAGCTCACAATAAGAAAATCCCCCAGATAGGTTTCCACTCATCAACTGGACAAACTGTTGACCACTTGAACTAGTTCCAACCTTCAGTTCAAAGAAAAAAATTGACTGCTTATTTTCAAGCTTGGAAAATCAGATAACTGCATTAACAGCTGTAACCATAGATGTGCCACACACAAACTCTGACTGAATTCCAGATGAGATTAAGAAACACAATTGTGAAAAGAACAGAGCCAGGTGACAGTACCACAGAATGCTGACAAGCACTCAACAGAGTGATGAAGGGAGTTTAATGTGCACTTAAAAACCATTGAAATCAATAGTGAAAGACAAACCTTAGTCCTTAAACACATAGCACCAGATGCTCTGGAAAATAACTGAAGCTGCACCTCTATCCCCAATCCATGGTGAATATGGTCTAGTTTATTGTGATTAACACAAAGTTGAAACTTTTGCTGGCAGCTGCCTAGCGATGCAGTATAGTCCAGACTACTCACATTGATCTAGACTTTATCTGTTAAAGTACACTCCTGAGTATAATGTATGCTAAAATGCACAGCATACGTAAACCCTTCCAACTGATATATCCTGCTCAGGTAGGTACATTAAATCATCGCCTAGCTTAAGAATAGGAAAGCACCAGGTCCAGATGAGAACTGAAAACTTGCGAAACACAAATTTGGAATTAGAACAGTGGTTCAAAAACTGGCAAATTGATATCAATACAGGCAAGATCGCTGTAGTGCTATTCACATGAAGACGAGTATCCTTGGAGGGCAAGGTGGTAATGTTTGGCACCCCCATTCCATGGTGCTCAGTAGCCAAATATTTAGGGGTGCAACTCATTAATCTGCCAAGTTGCAAGCTACAGTGAGCAGCAGTTTTGAGTGAACCCTGCACAACACAAACATCTCAAAATCATACTGAACAGGTAAGGTTTTTCAACCTGCTGTTAGAAGCCCAAAATGGGCACACCAAAGGCTCAGTAATATTCCAAGTTCACTAGTCTACCACATTGCAGAAGAATACAATAAACAAATATTTCAGGACAGCCACACCCTCTCCCCCTCAAAAAAAAAAAAAAAAAAAAAACTGAACAGGTACGTTCTTTTCTTTTTTTGTAAATCTTATTTGTTGTCAGTAGCTCATAATGGAAAACCAAGTGCCATTGTGCACATTCTTAATCTAGCAGTTTCATGCAAATCTGACAAAGGGATATTATTTCAACACAGGTCCAATCAGTCCATTATGCAGAACAGTTAACTGTTTTGGGTTATTGAAGTCTCCCATTGATGAGACCTCAATAAATATTGAAATTGGCTAGGTAGTGAACTTTGTGATAAAGTTTTTGCATTATGGGATAGTGATGTAATTGTTGTGAAGTCAAACAGCTCTTGTATACAAGTAGAGTAGTTAGTCATGAATATATTTGATATGCAAGCTTTGTTTGCTTATGCTTGGGTTAAGGATTAAAACAAGAATATAATTTCCAAGCACTAATTATATTCTTTATAAAGAATATAATTAGTGCATAAGCCAAAAATGGTTCAGTGCTTAATAAATGTCAAACCATAAAAAAAAATGTCATTGATTACTTTTGATAGAACTGTTTGATTAAAGTAAATTTTCATTGAAAAAATAAAATATTGACAATCAAACTTCAGCTGTGAACAATTTCAAACTGTTATAAGAGCCTGCTAATCTGATTTTTATTTGATCATATGCATATGTTTAATTACAGTAATTTCTACTCTTAGTAGGAGAGTATAACTGGACCATTTTTATTGGCAAGACAATTCAAAATGATTTTTTTTTTTTTGACCATTTTGACGGCAAAATTATGTCAGCAATACATAAACAAAAATGTTCCTTGTTTGAATTGTTGAGATAATGAATGACATTACTGTATATTAATAAGATTCATCCCTGACAGTGGGCTCATTGAAAAAGAATGATCCAGTAATGCAACACCTCCTAACTGCACACCACACATTAACTTTTGGTGAGTCTCTTTCATGTTGCCACGTTTTTTGAGACTTCTCTGTACCGCAAATGCAGTTGACAGAAATCCAACCTCACATGGTAATCCTCTTCTTGTAGCATTTGAACAGTTGTAATTTTGTAAGCATGTTTATGGAGTTGTCTTGTTAGAATTCTGTGCAAAGTGGTTTTTGGTACATTTAACTCAGCAGCAGTATGTCACACTGATTTCTTGGGACTCTTATCAAATGCTCTTTCGATTTTGACCATATTCGCTCTCCTTGATGAATGCCTCCCTTATCTGGGTTTGTCATGAATTGATCCAGTTTCTTTGAATTTTTTCATTCAGTTATTAATTAAATTTCTGTGGGGAGCCTCCTCGTTATAATGGGCAGAGAATTTCTTCTTACTGCTGTTATGGACTTGAGTTTGGCAAGCCACAGGATGTAATTGACTTTTTCTTCAACATTTGTCATCTTCAATCACACCAGTCTAAAAACAAAATAAGAAAAATGTAATGAAATAATAACATTCATGCATCAAAAATTCTAATAGTTATACTTTCAAATGATATTTATTGCAACTCTGCAACTGTGTTACTTTTTGAAGCAGTTAAAGTTCAAAACTGCACTAAGAATTATGGGATGCCCTGTACTATTATTTAACTTAAAATTTCAAAACATGAGTTAATACTGAGTGTGACAGTGTCATAATATAAAATACTTATAATCATTAGTGTACACTGTTGCTAAGAATTTTTCCCTTGAAATGTATTAAAGTAATACATTTCAAGGGATAAAAGAAATATCACCTCGTCATCAATTTCCTGATATGCACCCTCAAGGGATGTTCAGGCTATCGTAACAGCACTAACATAATAAAATTTACATTATTATTCATTTCTTTCCACAATTTTTCCCAAATTAGACTATTACTTGTCAGACCAAACATTTTGTGCTTCTAAAACACTTTTGATTGAATCATTCAACCTAGACCTTGGTCTCTTGCCTGCCATCTTGGCATCGAACATCTGTTTTGCTAACCTTTCCTCTCCAATTGGCTCTGCTTATACATTCTTGAATGCTAACTAACAATATCAAGTTCCTTTATAATATGTGTTTTTAATATGATTCTGCCATTGATGCCATCTGTTCACTCTCCTAATTTTTCTCAGAACCCTTATATTTGTGGTCTGTAGTCTTTGATCGAATGTTATTTCTAACCCAACTCTGAGATCCATAACTTAAATCTGGTGTGAACGTTGTCTTGTGTACTGCTAATTTGGTGTTTTCACCAAATTATCAAGTAAAATATTTCAGCTATTTAAAATAGGCACAGTTGTTAGTGAAGATGGCAAGTCAAATCTGAATATAGACAACAGACTAAGCAAAGCTGGTATGATGGATAGCCAGCTAAATTATTTAGCTGGCTACCCATCATAATGTGATCCATATACAGGGTGTTCGGGATAAATTTGACATATTTATAATTAATTATATTTTTCCGTAAGTTACATGTATTAACACACACTTCTCTTCATTTAAAAGTTTGGACCCTTCTTCATTCATATACAAGATGTCAGAAAGGATGGATAGCTGGAACCCACCTGAATCATGGAAGAGAATAACTTGTATCATGATGATTCGTGCCCGCCATCAAAATAAGGATATTACGATGCTGCCCAATGCTCCCTGAATACAGTAAAAACAATCAGGCATGAACTAGAGACTTGCAATGGTGACTACGAGGATGTAGCAAGAAGAAAGATCCCTAGCAGACGATCTGATTGCGTTCGTACAGCAGAATTCCTCGCAAATCTGCAGGAACAGGTGTTGAAGAACCCTGGCATTGGAATTCGGGCTTTGTTCGTGGAGTTGCTAACTGTAGTCAAGCCCTGGATAACAAGGGTAGCCAATGGTAGGCCGTATGTATGGCAGCAGGATTCGGCCCCTTGCCACACCTCTGGGAAAAGTCAAAAATGGTTGTCTGAAAATTTCTACGACTTCACCAGTCCAAATGTTTGGCCTCCAAACTCCCCAGACCTTAACCCCATGGATTATTTTGTATGGGGCGCAGTTGAAAAAGACACCAATCGCACTTCCAGTAATACAAAAGCCCAGTTAATGGATAAAATTAAAACAGTTTTTGCGGCCCTTCCCAGGGAGACTGTAGCATCAGCTTGTTCGAGGTTCCGAAGCAGAATTGAAGCTGTGATCGATGCTAATGGTGGTTATTTTGAGTAAATCTTGTTGATAGTATTGTAATTAACTCTGCCTGTAATGTTTTTTTGTCAATTCATTAAATTTAATAGATACAAAGAAGATTTTCTTTTTCCTTACGAAACTGTCAAATTTATCCCGAACACCCTGTAGATGATGAATAAGAATAAAGAAAATATATTTAAGCGCCTCCGTAGCGCAATTGGAAGAACAATGGTACACTGCACCCTTCGATTGAAATAGGCCTAAGTTCGATTCTCGTCGTGACGGGAGGAATCTTTATCTGGACGATTTTCAATCGAAGGTGAGTTAGCCGATCTCATACGGAGGTAGCAGGGTTTTTTCTCCCGGAAACTTGGGTTTTCATCCCACATACAGACAAATCGGCCCTTCAGAACACACGCAATTTACAGACATAGAATACCAGTTGTGGTGGTGGTGGAAATGGGCAGTAGATGGTGTTGATGGAGACGATTCGTAGTAGAAGGTTCGGTGTAGTGGTTGAGACAGTTGTAGGTGTCCTTCCACGATGAGTCATCGGACTCCTTGGAGATGTCAGGAATAATAATAATAATATGCATCCGTGTATCCTTGTTTTACCCTTGATTTTACATCAAACCTCCTTCCATTCTAAGTGCTGATTTACAAATTAAATATATAGACTGTATTGCTTTGTATAATGTTCCGTTTACCCCATATTCTATTCTTGAGCGATACTTGTGATGTTAAATTAAGAAATATAAACACGTTAACACAAGAATATTTTAATATTTTCCAAATATTTCATATTTGGAAAATATTAAATGAGGATAGTCTGAAATTAACAGACTATCCTCAGTGGCTTGATAGGATCAGTTTTTACAAGGTGGAATACAAACAATTGATTATTCAAAAGTAGAACGAGCCATGTGATCTTACATTGCTAAGCACTAAAGAGAGGTAAATTTCATCAGGGTGATGAACAAATTATAGGTATTAATTCACAATTTCATATAATAATTAATCTTAATTTATAAATTCAATTAAAGATAACATTAGACTAATGTAGGAATTAGAAGTTAAATAATAAAGTAACACGTAAAAACCACAGTGATATCTTTAATTAGTAAAGGACATATATTTCGTACTAAAATTAATAGTACATCTTCAGTGTCTGTAACAGTAATAGGAATGGAATACAGGCAAAACGTTCTCTGGATCACCTATTAAAATACAATTGTTACCGCATGCTAGGAAATAATAGAAATAACAAATTTAATCTATTAAGATAAATGGTTTTTTACATAAGATAAAAGTCTCCCAGATCTTTGAGAGAGACATACAGTCATTTCTATTTAAATTCGGTCGGTGTAAGATAGTTTCACAACTTTCTTTGAATAAGTGTTCATATTTGAATCTGCATCTATGGAGGAGAACTGCTTTATCCCACTGGACACTATGAGTAGAGTCAATACTGTGCTGCACCAGACCAGACTTCAGAGGTTTGTTATAATCAATATAATATTGATGTTCTTTTATTCTTTTTTCCAATGAACGGCCAGTTTGTCCAAAATAAGAGACATTGCATTCGCAAGGTATTTGGTAAACGCCAGCCAAAGAGAGAAGACAGTTTATCCTTTGTAGAAGGTAATAAAGAAGAAATTTTGTTGATAGGAATATATGTTGGAATCAGTTGATAACTTTTTTAGAATTCTACCTATAGGTTCCGAGATTCCTGGAATGTATGGAATAGGAACTCTGCAGACTGTTGAAGAAACTGTAGGTGTTGGAACATAAGAGTCAAGTATCTGTTGGATTTGATTGGAGTTGTAATCATTTGATTCCATTAACTTTTAAAAAGTTCTTGTTGTTCTTACAACAAGAGCTTTCCTTCATTAAATAATGAACACAGATTTGTGGAGGCTACCATACTGTCCAGTTCCGCTACTGTATTCACAGTGATATTTTTCAGCATGAAGAATACCTCCAGTTCATCTCCCTCAATTTTCACGTCAATAGCTGCATAGTCTCCACCTGGATGATACATACACCCTTGCAAAGTGATCACTTAGTAGCTCATCTGTTTCTTCTGCTTCTGTCACCTTCCTACCATCGACATTGATTAGTCATTCTTCCTTTTACTTGCTATAGAGAAAAAAACTTTTGGGTATAAATTGGCCTGCTTAGCTAATTTTCTCTCATAATCTGATTTATCCTTCCTTAGCATACTAGTTGTCTTTCTTGCCTGCACTATGTATTGCTTACAAGCATGCTGATTACGTTTCTGTTTGTATTCCTTCCACAATGCTTTTTTTAACTCCTGCTTTATATTGCTACTTGTCCACTTAATCTCTACTCAGTTTATTCTCTGAACCTGGATATGCAGTCCCCTTAATGTCTTTCTCTCAAACCAATCCCTGACTGCTTCCCATGTACTACAGATATTCATTCCTTGTAGCTTCTTATGCCATGGCTCTGTTCCAAGCTGTCACCTAAGTTTGTGATACTTGCAGGCTTTGTAGTGCCACATAAATTCTTTTTTGATTTAGAATTCCACATGTTGAACAACCTCCCAAAATTAGACTGCTTAGTCACTTGATCTGATTGGAGGTAGAGTTGCCACTGTAGTTACAGATAGATCTTCTGATGCTATTACTAGATCTAACTTTCTCAGAACCCCTGGTCCCTTCCAGGGGTTCTGAGAAAGAATCCCTGGAAGGGATTCTTTTGCTGTTTCAGGTAATTGCTGTTTCATGCTGTTTCAGGTAATTATCCTTTTGTAACTGAATAAATTTCATTTCCATCTTGTCATGTGCTCTTTCCTCTTCCAATTTATATTCCCTTAGTTGAAGTCTTCCATGATAATTGCTCATCCTGCACTTATTGTATTAATCTGCTGATGCATAGCATCACATCTTCCTCTGAATCCTGGGAGTTCAGAGGAAGATGTGAAGTAGCAGCAACTAACAATATATTTTATCCTATTCTCATACCAGACAGCATCAAATGAACCATCTCCATCAGCTCTATAATCCTCCTTAACTTCTAATTTTGTTGGTTAAAGTTCTTCAGCTATCATTATTAATTCCCCTCCTCTTGCCCTTTTCTCTGTCTTCTCTGAAAATACAATATCCATTACATTCTATCTATGTAACCACATCATTCTTTGTCAACCAGGTCTTGCTGATGCTGATAATTTTTGGCCAAGTCAAGCTGATCGCCAGAAATTACTTTTATTTCTGATATTTCTGGCATTCATGTACATGCATTTCAACATCCCTTTGGGCCAACAGTTACTCTTTCATATACTCTCTGCTTGTATATTTCTCGCCTTCCACTTCTCCGAATTGAAATTGACATGTCTTTGTCACTTTCTCATTAAATATACCTATTATCATTGAATCTCCATACAATGCTTTCTCCTTATTTCAAGTTTCTCACTTTTATACTTTTTTCCATTCACTTTTTTTTCCCTTCACAATTCTGCCTTATATCCTTAATGTTAGTTACTTCATCTCTGCTTTTGACACACTTCTTCCACTCACAAAACATTTCCATTTCTCTGTCTCTCCATTTTCACTTTTGTAACACAGATCATTCACTCTAGGCAATGAATGCATTAAAGACACACTGCATTGCACGAAATCCTGCATACTGAAATCATTGAATATCCAAGTCTTGGTTGCCATTTTTTCTTGTATGCATCGGTGCCATGAATATAGAATGCTTTTTAAACAATACTGTGTAATAATAGTTATAATTCATTAAACACACTTAACATAGTCAAAAATAAAGAAAATACCATCAATAAGGATTAACAATATCATGAATATTTATTAAAAATAAGGACTTATCTGAAGAACATGTGCTCTATACTTTCACTGCTAAGGACGATGCTAATGCCTTCCCCCATTAGGCCAAACAGAAATGTTGCTTTCTTAAGTTAGTTGCATATATTGAAAACCTACTAACTTACATAATCATTTTGAAATTTTCTCCTCCTAGTTGAGAAATTATTCTGAAAAAAAAAAATATGTGTGTGTGTGTGTGTGTGTGTGTGTGTGTGTGTGTGTGTGTGTGTGTGTGTGTGTGTGTGTGCGAGTGTGACTATCATCTCTAAGTTTCCTCAATTTCTGGCAATTTCAAGTGTTTTCATTGACAAACAAAGACAAAACTGAATTGATATATGTTTGACATGTACTTGTCCTACCATTTTTCAATTGGATTTGCTGAATAATAATTTGTTTCTTTTACCCCCTTCTATCTTAATTTTAGTACATTATACTTGCATCCTGCTGCCTACGGTACTTTGTCTTTTCTTTCACTACTTTTTCTATAAGATTTTTGACAACACTAAGCATTCACAACTTTTTACCATTATTTCTATCCATGTACTGTGCTTGCTGGCTGCACAAAATGAATGAGGCATCAGCACAAATTGGAAATACTGCATTAATTGAATACTACCGCTACAGAATGTAAAACTGTCCAAAATATGTTACACTATATGTCACATACATAAGTAGTCCCAGACTGTCTGTGTGGACATGTGATTAAGGAAAAAGGAGTCTGTTGTGTTTCTTACACTAGAGATTATAGTCATCAGGAAAAAGCAGTGTGAGGAAGGCTGTTCCAAAGAACTGAAGTATGAGGAAAATAAAGAGAAGAACAAGAAGGTGATAAATTTGAAGCTGTGCTGTGTGCTACATGAAAATACCTATAGAAAAGGCATATCAGTGATAAAAGTGATTGAATGAGTCTACAAGAGTGGGTTATTCAAATCATTTTCTGGATAGCTTCAAGCATTTTCAGAAAATATTTGATATATATCACCTGAAATATGAGAACATTTCTAAGGTTGGGCAGATTTAGAATTTATATGGAGCATAGTTGTCTTGAGCAGAAAACAACGTCAAGTTTGTTTTTTTGGAGGCTGAAGAGGCCATGAATGTGATATGTTGGTTTCAGTAAACAGTTAGAAGTATAAGTCAGCACAAGAAGGGAAACATGATATTGTCTAGGGATCAGATATTATAAATCTAAGGGAAAATAAAGTGAGATCTTTCTTGCAAGAAATCAAACAAGATTGTGTTTTGGTAGTATATTGAAGAATGCCAGACATTGTTTAGGCACTGATTATGGAAGATCATGAAAACTGGCATGTTTGGATACTGCAAGGTTTGTCAAATGTAGAAAAGGAAGTAGTGTGCTATCTTCAAAACTAAAGATGGATTTTGAGGTTAGTAAGAAGTATTTAAATTAGAAGAAAACCTTTTTAGACATCTGCAGGATGGATGACAAAGGTCAAACTATCAAAACTTGATGTTTGATAAAATGGACAGCATAAACAGAAGGGGATGACCCAGTTAGATGATGATATAAAAGAGTCACACTGGACTGAAAATAGTGAGAACTGCACCAAACACCAGCAGATGTTATATACATAGGCATAAAAGATAAGAAGCCATTTATATATAGGAGGAAGATTATGGTTGATTGCTGGCTTATTATGACATGGGACATGTGTTAAAATCATCCATTAACATCTATGAGTAAAATACCTCTGTGAGATTGTTTATTTTATACATTGAATTTGAAATTTATATAGTTAACATTCAAATATAATGAAGCTAGTAGACTTGCTTATGAATGTCATCAGAGTTGGAGAATATTCAGATCGCTAGTAACAAAATAATTGTTTTCAAAAAGTACTTAAAATACCTTTTCTGTACAATTCTGAATATTGAACAGTTGCTTAGGTTATATTTTTGATAACATTTGTATAATATATTTTTCCTCCTGTTTTATTTTAGGCTTTATTATACAGTAAAAAGCAGCAACAAGAAGATGCCATTTGGAAGCAGATTGGACTAGGAAGAGGTTTAGTTTTTATTCTTTTTCTATAAGCGGTTAGATTATTTTAACTATTATGGAGTTTTATTTTAATTTTTTTTTTATCACATAAGCTTGAATAATTAATACTGTATATGCTACTTTGAAGTTAGTACAGCTCCTTTTCAGTTTTATAGTATGTTGAGTTGAACAAAACTCATTCCATATATGCATGAAACAGCAGAATCGTTTTATGTACATGGTTAGAATAAATGAACTGGAAATGCTTCATGAAAAATTTTATCACATTAGCAATGAATGCAACATTCCACCCTCATCTAGCAGGTAGGTATATTGCCACTAACTTTATCATCTGTGGATTGTCTTTGAACTGTTTTAACTTACCTTATTTACTCAAATACACCTTCACCCTCGTGTGTATCTTGCACCCCTGATTTTACTTTATGAAAAAATAAATTAAGTGTCGCATATACCTCGCACATGAAAAAAGTTTAAATCTAAGAAATATATACTAAATGTTGTTAAGGTACTTCGGGTATTTTGGAATTCGGTTTGAAGAGAATCAGCATTTCAAATCAACAATCGTCGACTTGCCTTTGTCGTTGAGTCACACAATCTTTTGTTAATACCGCACCAACAATATGAACATCTTCATAGCTCTGCTCTACTGACCTACCCTTCCTGTCCCTTGCACTTCTTGTTAGTATTCGTGAAGGATTGTTCATAACGTATCTCAAGTCTTGTAAATCACTGATAATTTTTGCTTGAAATATGGAGAAACATTCAAGTTACAGTGCTCTGTTACATCTGTGATAAAAGTGATTGAATGAGTCTACAGAGTTGGTTATTCAGATCATTTTCTGGATAGCTTCAAGCATTTTCAGAAAATATTTGATATATCACCTGAAATATGAGAATATTTCTAAGGTTGGGCAGATTTAGAATTTATATAGAGAATTGTTGTCTTGAGCTGAAAACAACACCAAGTTTGTTTTTTGGAGGCTGAAGAGGCGTTGAATGTGGTATGTTGGTTTCGGTAACAGCTAGAAGTGTAAGTCAGCACATGAAGGGAAACGTGATATTGTCTAGGGATCAGATATTATAAATCTAAGGGAAAATAAAGTGACATTTTTCTGCCAACAGGATTGTGTTTTGGTAGCATTGAAGAATGTTAAATATTGTTTAGGCGCTGATTATGGAAGATCATGAAAATTGGCATGTTTGGATAAGGTTTGTCAAATGACAAACCTTATCCAAAGCTATCTTCAAAACTAAGGATAGAATTTGAGGTTAGTAAGAAGTTTTTGCTGAAAATAATTAAAAGAAAACCTTTTTAGACATCTGCAGGATGGGTTTAAACCCAAAGTTTTGATAAACTCAAAGATCACATGTTTCCAAAATAATAAAAGGACAAGTAGTAATGAAACTTTTAATTTAATCCCAGATGCATTTGTCGCTAAAGATTCAAATATATTGCATGATGAAGGTGAGCTGCCAATCACATAAATAATGTTGATAAATGAAATTTAAATGTATTCATTTTATAAATGTGAGCAATTATTATGATGAATACTGAGGATTTAATTATAGACATCAATTTAGTTTTTTTTCTTTTTTCCTGAAAAACTAGTTTCAGAAAATCCCTGCATATATCTCACACCATGTTTTTTAAATTAAATTTTTTCGGAAAAAGTGCAAGTTATATTTGAGTAAATACAGTAAATAACAATGCTTCATTCTGATAACTTACACAGTGAACATAAAAATACTTCAGCATTGTAGCCAGAACATGGTCAACCATTGTTGATTCTTGATGTTGATATTAGAATGTAAGCCTTTAGGTCTACTAAAAGGCTAGTAATACACAATATACGAGGGTGGTCTGAAAAGTTTTCAACCATAGATGGTGACACTATCGAGGATTTTTTTTTAAGTTGGTACATCTGTCATAAGCATCCATGTGAAATTGCAAGTTATTTTATCAAGTAGTTTGTTTTTATACAGCTGTCTGAAGCAAAAGTGTTGTCTGTGTCCCTTGAAATGGATAAAATTGAGTATCATGCGGTTATAAAATTCTTTGTAAAAGAAGGTTTAACACCAAAAGAGTGCCCATAAACTTTTATGAACTTCGAAATTCATTCCATGTTCATAAAAGTTTATGGGCACTCTTCTCCTTCGTTTTTGACAACTAAGAAATTATGGGCTGCTGAGTTTAAACACATGATCCACGTGAAGGACGTCCAAAAGGTGTAACAACACCAGAAATCATTGATCAAGTGCACAATATGGTAAATGACCTGGAAATGCTATCTTCATAGCATTTCTGCGAGTCAAAGTTCATGAAATTGCTGAGACTATAGGCATTTCAAAAGAACGTGTAGGATGTATTTTGCACGAAGAATTGCATATGAAAAAGCTTTGTGCAAGATGTGCTTGCTCACAGCAGATCAAAAACACACCTGCATGAAAATCTTTGAACAGTGCTTGGAGCGTTTTAACAAGAATAAAATTGATTTTGTCCATCGATTTGTTACTATGGATGAGACTTGGATTCACCATTACACACCAGAATACAAACAGCAATCAAAACAGTGGACAGAAGTGTTAAATATTGTCGTCTGCGCCATTGTTATGTCATTACTTTTCCTATAATAATTTACTTTCTTTATGAATTTACCTCTCTACAATGACTACAAGACTTACAAAATTTCCCTGACTCTAATATCTGTGTTACTTCTTACGTGTTCATTCTATAAGGAAAGCAAATTCTATATCTCTAGCCGATTCCTAATTTTACTCGCGTGCTTACCCTGACTGATGAAGGTTATTCCTTGCTAAAAGAAACGAATCCTCTAATTTCTTTCTGGGATCGTCTCCTCTTCAGATATCGGCAAATTTATTTTTTTAAAGCTGTGCCAGCCAATATCTTAGAATAGAGGGGACTCTTATTCAGGGAGACTTTTCCAGATTTTTGGTGCACATAGGTGAATAAATTTAGTGCTTAAACTTATAAATTAAACGCTTTACTGTGTCTAAGTAAATTCTGATTTGCAGTCATAATCTCTATAACAACATGTTATACCTTTCTTTCAATTCCCCCCCCCCCCCCCCTTGCTATGGTTCAGATTAACGAGTGATAGTTTTAATTCACATCACAGGCAAAACTCAGGTATAGAAGAAAAAACACATTTATTGGAATCTAAAGACATATACACTTAGACCAATTTCACTTTCAGTTAGTTCAATGACATGCTAAATCAAACTGATTAATACTCTAATGCATGAACAATAAATCCTTCTTTTGAGTTAGAGATTAAACACACATAATATACACATTATACACTTCTAATCAATATTCTACCTACTGTGTTAGTCTTGCACATTAAACTAGTCACAATCATCTATGATCATGCCAGACAATTTGTCTTATGAACATTAGCCACTGCTAAATAACTGCTTAAAGTTCTTAAATACTGTCCATACTTGATTATTACACTACAATGATCTTTCCCTTTTACTGATTGGGTAATTATACAACAAAATCTGTACTTTAACATTTCTTGGGGGCAGGATCTCCAGGTTTGTTTGAATTACCTCTCGATACTTCCATAAGCCTGCATCCACTGGTATGATCATCAGATTAAGCTATGCTCTGCACCTGGCGTTTTTCCCTCGTCTATTCTCGATCTGTTTCTGGCCATCCTCGTTTCTACTGCCGGTTCATAGGATATGTCTGCGATATTATTCCATCGGAACTTTCAGTGAAGACAGCATATGCCGACATCTCACGCTTTAGTACCAGCAGAAATTCAGACATTGAAGAGAAAGGTGCACCATCCGTTATCGTACTATCGCCAAGAAACACCGTCAGGAACTTCTGGTCCACGGGAGACGTCGAATCATCATCCAGCAAAATAGGCAGAAAAAAGCCTTGAGGAAAGGGTGTAAACCCTTTTTATTCTCCCTTCACTTCCCCCTTTTTAGCACCCTGTTACTAACTGCGATAGCGCCCTCTTACTTTCTGCGATCTTTTCCTACCCGCTACTTTCTTCGTCTGTGGGAATTTCGGCACATCGCGAGATCTCTAGCAGCGTCTTCCGGGAAACGAATGTGCGTCGCTTTCCAAGATTGCCAATGCCTCAGGCCCGCCTGTGACCTTTGAACTATTGTTTACATCTAATTTACCCATTCATTGTATACATGATGCATTCATATAATACCAATTTATACACGAGAACCCTTTATCTGGTCTCTTTCGATTAAAGGTGAGTTAGCCAGTCTCGTATGGAGGTAGAAGGTTTTTTTCATCCCTGAGAACAGGCAAACTGGCCCCATGAACACACACACGGATTTACAGTCATAAAATATATATAAATAATCCCTCATTAGGAGTGCTCAACCTGCCCCCTCCAAAGGGATGAGGGAGAAAGTTGGGGAAACCCCATATGAATAAATAAAAATTAGTATGCAAAAGGACAGCTACCAACATTGTCATGTTGCTTTGTGCAAATATATTAGGAAAGGGGTACATATTATATACTGATAATTGGTACCCAAGCGTAGATTTGGCAAGAAAGTTAATTTGTGCAAATATTCTTCTAGTTGGAACACTTCGGAAAAAAAAAAAAAATGGAATTTCAAAAGAATTTAAAAAAAAGAAATAGCAAGGTGCAGAGGGAATGAGAGCTGTTTGAACAAGAAAATAAGAATGGTATTAAAGTTTCAAAATAGATAAGTGTGATGTCTTCTTATTAACCAATAAACACTCAGTTGAAACAGTTATTAAAAAACATAAATAAATAAATGATTGTACTAGGCCAGAAATTATTGTTAATTGTAACAAAGGTAAGCCTTATGTTGATACAGGAGACCATTATGCAAAAAATCAAGTATTTGACTTTCTGCTGACTACATTTGTGATAAATGCATGAATAATGTTTAACAGTATAAAAGATATTTAAATAGCAATTAGTATTTAGTGCATGCAATTCTAAGATTGTGAGGGTCGTGAACTTATGTTTAAAAATTACAAAAATAAAATGGATGCGATATGAACTGCAAAAGAAAGAAGGCAAACTGTTGAGTTACATCAAGTCCATTAAGAAGTTAAATAATTTGGTACCAAAGTTTCAAGAAACTGTACTATAAAAATAGCAACAGTCTGCGATGATTGTTCTTAACAAACCTTACCTATGTTTACGACTTTTTTTATAAATTATTTAAATAAAAAATATTCATTTTGTTGCATGCCTCATTTTTTACATCTTCTTGATAATATTTGCAATTTTATAAATATTATGACATACAGCATAAATGTTTTAAAGTATGTTTTAAAGTGTCTACAGTGTTGGTCATCGATGACCCATGTGGTGTGAATGGGCAGTCACTTGAAAATACCATGGCATGAAATGTGTTAATGAATTCCTTGTCTCCAACTCAAAATATTCATATATTATCCAAGCCTTGGTTTTCCTTAGTTCTCCACCAAGTATGTCATGGCAGGCCAAGAAAAAAAAAAATTCAGCATCCCACAAGTTGTTTAGTACCAAAACTCCAACTCTGCAATTAACATGCACTGTAGTTCCCCAATAGCCACATCACGACCATCAACAAATCCATATGTGATTTTGAAAGGGCCAAGTGCTGAAAATTTTCCTCTTGTCCAGCACTTGGCCTGAGCCTTCTAGTCCTTTGCCAACCAACTGAATGTACAACTTTTGCCCTTTTATGCTTCTCTGTCAGTATCCTAATGATACCATCATCTGAATGGAAGACAGACCCCTAGCCTTTTCCCCCCCCTGACTCTTGCCTAGACAACCATTGTCTCCTAATTTTTTTTGTCAAAGAATTCACAAGAGCCTTGAATAGTTTGGACACCAACTCCACTGGAAAAATGACAGTATGTTGCACCCTTTGATTGGAAAAGGCCTAGGTTCGATTCTTGTCTTGATGAGAGGAATCTTTATATGGGTTTTTCCAATTGAAGATGAGTTAGCTGATCTCATACAGAGGTAGCAGGGTTTTTCATCCCAGAAACTCAGGTTTTTCATCCTGCATACAGACAAATCAGCCTTGAGAACACACGCAATTTACAGACAAAATCTACTAGCGGTGGTGGTGATGGGCGGTGGATGGCGTTGGTATAGATGATCGTAGTTGCGATTCGCTGTAGTTGGTGGATTAAGTGGTGGAGACAGAGAGTTGTAGAGTAGGTTCCTCCCTCGATGAGTCTTTGGATCCTTGGAGGTGTAATTTAATAATAATAATAACACACCTCTCTCAAATGGTTCGTTATCTTTTTCTGTTTATAGAAAGCCCACACATACTGGAAGATATTTGTCACACCATCATCCAGCCAAACAGTATGGTAGCATAAAAACAAAGATGCCGAACCAGAGCTGTCTGGTTCCAATGATACTAACTATTCTTACTACTCAGTTCATCTGTCTCCACTTACCACTGAACCTTTGCCACACTTTTTTTAGCCAATGGCTATAACCCCTCAAAAAAATATTAAATGCCTCCTCAAATCCTCTCCTAATATATGAGGACTACAGCAAAACTGTTACTATCCCATATATTCCGGATACATTTGAAAATATACCCAAAGCACTTAATAAATATAAGCTCCACTATGGTCTCTGAGGTGGATGTAAACAGATCTTGTCTGTCCATAGTAAGCTAGATCACAAAGTACAGGACACTTCAATATACTCTTGAATGTGATAAAGGAGCGAAATTTAAGTGTCCTGTACTTTGTGATCTAGCTTGCTATGGACAGATAGGAAGACCTGTTTACATCCACCTCAGAGACCATAGCAAATACACTTCACCACTGTTATGGCAAGTCGAGACTAGCAAATACTGCTTTGACACACCTTCCCATAGGATCAGATGGAAAAAAGAAAACCAGAGTAGTACGTTGAAGTCATTACAAGTGGGTAAAAATTAAAGATGCCAAGAAATTATATTCTTGGTTTCATCCTCTATCCATAGTTGCACATGAAGTCACTTCACGACTTATCTACATGTAAAGGCTAATGACCTCACATCAATTGCCTTAGTATCCCATAATGCAAAGCACATGTTCTTATAGACATGTATTGTTCTATGCATTATGGGAAGAGCCACTATCCAGACTGGTTTTGACATTTATTGAGGTCTCATCAGTGGGAGCCAGATCCAGAAGTGATACCAAGGTTGAAGTAATGCAGAAGTCACATTTCCATATACAAGTAGTTAAAAGATGTCACACCTTATTGATGAAATTGGTCTTGGTAGTGGCCTTCCAATAATGCATAGCATTATACATGTCTGTAAGGATATATGTGTTTCATTATGGGATACTAAGGCAGTTGATGTGAAGTCATTAGCCTCTGTATACAAGTAGTCCAGTCGTGAAGTAATTTCATGTCTTTGTTTGGTTATACTTGGATCAAAAGGATGAAACCAAGAATATAATTTCCTGGCATTTTTAATTTTTAGTATAACCAAGTGAAAAACACTTTCAACGTTACAAGTCAATGTTTTTGTGAGCAGTAGCTTGAAACATTCCTCAGACCTTAACAAGTATGGCTATATCAGTTTATCAAAAATCTTAGACAGTCATTTTATGATTAAATTAATACTTTTAATGTCTGTCTATACTACCAGTTAGGATTTGAATTCTTTGTTACTATTTTAAACTGTTCCCACTGATAACTGTCTGTTGCTATTTGCATACTACAAACTACTTGTGCTAAAGATACTAGGTAAAATATCAGCCACTAATGTGTTATGAAATAAAGCCATTAAAAAGCTACATCAACTTCCAACACACAAGCCTTTTTCCACTTCTGGCAAAGGCTTGTGTTGGTATTTTTGTTATTGAGAGATTAAAATTTAAACTGTTCAACAAGCATTCTCAATGTGGTATGTTTAGTGGACATTAACTTTCAACATGATTGTTTGCTCTACTTCTCTTGAGTCCTTTTCTATTCTCCACACCACCATTACTTCTTCTCTGGAAACAGGATCCCTTTATCATATGAATCCTCCTCTTGCTGTGGTGCTGATATAGCATCGTGAGCACAGTTATTGTCTGTTGGATATGATGTTCTTGTGTTGCTCCATGGTGGGTGGGGAATTCTCGTGCTGAATAATTTTTGTTATTGGGATTTCCCTTCAAAAATTCTCCTTTCTGTTTCGGCATCAGTTCATCAAATTAAAATTTCAGCCCCCCCCCCCAGCAGATTCAGAAACGACTGAAACAACATGTGATATATAATAGAAAACATCAGAAGCACATATCTACCATTTTTCCTAATCATATAATCAACAGGTGAATGCTTAGTCCTGAAAATGGAAAATGTTTGCCATTCTTTATTCAGAAGGATTTGGAAAGATTGGCTAGATTCCCAAAATTATTGAAAAACTTTATATAGGAGATATTTTTATTGAAACAGTTTTGATAAAACATTCAGACCCCTCCTCAATCAAAAAAATAAAATAAAGGAACTTTTCTAGAGAGTAAAATCAGAGCAGGACCTTCTCAATTGTCTAGACCAGGATTTCTCAAACTTTTTCTATGACGGAACACTTCACAAATCCTGAAATTTTCACGGAACGTTTTGGTTTTTTTGTAATGTATTAAATAATAATTAATTGGTAATTAGCTGATTTTTATTATAAATTAATAATTAATTAAACATCAATTAGACCATCGTTAAATTAATTTGTGCTGATTTTCATTGACATCCTATTCTGATCATGAAAAATTTATATTATAAGTACTTATGAGTGAATGCAGACTTTTTCTCCTGTGTGCTGGTAGTTTTCCCCTCCTTTTGTGCATCTTGGAGATCGCTTTATAGGCTGGTAGTGGATGACTCACTATCTGTTGCATCATAAACACCTTCAATAGGAGATTTCCTAATACCAAAATTAAACAAAGTGCCTTGTCTCTTATTCATATTAGAATTTAAATCTGTATTCCTATTACTTTTAAAAAAATCATGGCACTCCGGTTTCAGAACAAGCACTTACACACTGCAATACGAACTTGCGAAGAAAGTATTCAGTATTAATAGATTTGAGAACTGGATACATTTTCTTTATACTTCCTTGCTGATTGGTCACTGACATTTGCAACACAGATGTTATTTTGTTTAATTTTGAGATCACGCTGCCCATTGTTGTAATCGGCTTGCAGGTAATTTTTATGATTGGTCATAAATGGCGGTATTCTCTTTCCTGATTGTTGAAAGATTTTGATGTGTGAAAATTAACGATAATTCATGAATATTTCCATGTTTAAAAATATGCCGCTTGGTCACTGACATTTGCTACACAGATGTCATTTCCTTCAGTTTTGAGAACAGAGGATATGCCACCCATTGTTATAATCCGCTTGCAGGCAATTTTTATGACTGGTCATAAACAGCGGTATTCCCTTTCCCAAATGTTGAAAGGTTTCGATGTGTGAAAATTAAAGATACACAGATGTTATCAGACATTCTGGGTCTGAGCTTTACGACATATTCACGAGTATTATTCTCCTCAGAATATTTCTACTATAAAATATTTATTCATGAAAAATGCTTAGAAAACTAAAATGACAAATTCCAGAACTTCTCAGTTTGAGAAACCCTGGTCTAGACAATTGAAAGATCAAGGTGTGAAGACAGATTTTGATATTTTCAACCAGGAATATCATCCTTCTTAAGCTTGGTACTCCCAAATAGCAAACTTTTGTAAAATCAGGCTATCTGAACTGCACTGTAAGATTATATATCTTGAATCCATTGAGATGCTCCAAGTGTCAGAAATATAGTCATGCTCAAACTGTCTATAATGGGTTTGAGCATGACCACATTTCTGGAAATAGCGCTTGAAACCAATGACTGTGCTGGCAAAAATAAAATAAATAAATAAATGTCAACTGTGAAAGTGATTATTCAGACTGACTGTGTTAAAGATTGGAAGGAAGAGAAGAAGACCTAAAAGATGAAAATGGAAACAATCTTATGCAGAGAAGGTAAGAGAAAAACATCTCATATGGTTGTCCTACCTCAGAGTTAAATCATTCTTGAATCATATGATTTAATGTGCTTTTCATTAGATCACAGCATGCATTTTAATGAATATTGATTCACTCTGGGAAATTGATGAAAATCTTGCATGAAAGTTCTTTAGTAAAAGAAAAATAGTGGCAATAACCACCAGACAAAGAAAAGCCTTTAAGATATCCCATCAGAAAAATTGGCTACATCTGTATCTACAGAGAAATCCAAACTTTATTAAAATTTCAAGCATCACTGGAATTCATTTTAAATGTCGGATATTTTTCCCAAGCAGATGGGGAGACATATGGACACTAGACATCCAATCCCCCCCCCCCCCCCCAAAAAATAAATAAAATAAAAATAAAAACCTCTTCCTACTATTAGTTACAATAACATCAGATAAAATACCATTTTCTAGTAATATCCATACTTTTACAAATTCATCAGGTTGACTGAAACACATTCTTATCTTTAGCAGAATTTAATTTTGCAACAGCCAGTTTAGTTACTCTCTTATTGGTGAAACACATTATGGGAAAGCATAAGGAGTGTGTATAATACAAGCTTTCCATATGTACAGCTAAGAATGTGCAAAACAAAGTGTTTTTCACAGACAGACTTTACCATGAGTCAGTTGGTTTCTGGTGTACTAGTTCTCAAGAATGATTCATTTGCCACTAGATCAAAAAAAAGGCTGCTGTCTCTAGTATACTTCTTCTATAACCAGATCACCCAACACTAAAACAGTTTGAAAGAAGATTCAGAAAATGAAGGATACCCTTTCAGTCATGGAACCGAATGGATGTTCTGAGAGGGAGTTTTTTTTTACAAAAAACATTGTCAAGACCTTTCTACTCATCTGAATCCTTGGTGCTAAGAAAAAGTAAAGAAGTAAAATATCTCATTCTTTTCTCAAATGGTCTGGAACTCTGCCACAGGCATTTTCAGAAAGAATTGAAAGCTGCTGTATTTCAATGTTGACCATGTGCTGGTGGATGTCTTTTATGAGATTGTTAACCATCTATCACATCTTCCATGGATCATCTGCTCTGTCTATCACAAAATCTTCTGTGAGTATGAATTTCTGGATTCCTTCTGAAAGGAAATTATTTCCTTTCCAAAGTTTGGTGAGGATCCAGGTAACCAATTATTGTCCAGTAGCTCTGGTTGCTTTGGAAATATAGTTCTGGAAATCAAAAATCTGTTTTTCTGAGGATATAACTTACAAAAATAATCATTCAATTTTAGATAATTTAGTTACTGGAAAGATATAGAAATACAGTTTAAAAAATTGAGTACTTAGTATCAGTTTTCCTTGACATGAAGAAAGTGGATGATACAGCTTGGAGGTTCGATATACTAAAAGACCCACATAACTTAGTCTTAGAACATTTCTTTTCATCAAAAAATTTTTTGTGTGATCATACCTACCAAGTCTAAGTAGGATTTGCTCCTTCTAATCGTTCCATAATGTTAAGTGTCAGAAATCCTTGTTGATGATTTCATCATGTTTTGTCATTCTCACTATATGAGGATCATACTCTTGATTCAAGTAATTGATCATGTTAATGCCTGAATCTTTACAAATGAGCTTAGGTTTTTTCCATAGAACACAGAACCTCCATGTCTTCTAACTCTTTGGATGGAAGGCAGATATTGCTGTTAGGTCAGCTTCGAGATCTTGATCCGTCCTTTATATTGATTATAGGCAGATCGTAAAATAAAAACTAATATCCTTGATTGAAACATTATAGAATATACAGACTACTAATGAACTATTATTATTATTATGTTACACCTCCAGGTAGTCCAAAGACTCATTGAGGGAGAGCGTGCCAGCAGCATCAAACGATTGATTCCCTTCCAACTACTAACCGAGATCAAACTTGCTTAAGTTTTTGCTGAGCCATTAGTAGCAGAGACTCTACCAATCGCCCAACTTTTGCTGGCTATCAGACCAAGACTTAATTGTACATGGAAGTGTAGAGAGCAAGTTTTTGCATGCTCCACACAAGTTGCATTCATCATCTTACACACACACCTTCCTGTTGATTGGCAGTAATATGCCTGTGTGTGAATTGCTGCTGTTCTGTTTTAACCATGCATTTTATTTTAAGAGTGCCGCTATTTCTCAAATGAGTGCAGTCGTCATTATTTTGCAACTTAGAATTCTGTTTGAGTCTTATATGTCCAGGCCAATTTTATTCAATTTATCCAGCATACATTAAGTTCCTTCAGTGATTATCATTAATTTTTTAATGATTATTAATTAACTTAAGGAATTCACAAATCAGAAAACTCCATAGGCTCCTTAAGAAGGTCACTTCTTAAGGAGCCTAAGGAGCCTGTAGAAGTTACTAATAAATTAAAACTGTTTAACTCTTTACCCCCCCCCCCCCGTATATATGGACTCCCAAAAATACATAAAGAAAATGTGCCATTGCATCCCATAGTGGATGGCATTGATTCCCCCACATACAAATTAGCTAAACATTTGGCCAAAGTGCTCACACACTATACTGGTAACACACCATCACACATAAAAAACTCAGCCCATTTCAAAGCCAGCATAGAAAACCTTACACTCCAACATACTGACATAATGGTCAGTTTTGACGTTTCCTCTTTATTCACAAATGTCCCACTCAAGGAAACCTTGAGTGGGACATTTGTGAATAAGTGGGACATCCAAGCTAAATTTTCTCCCAATATCTCAGCCCTATTTCAGCTCACAATGAACTCAGGCTATTTCGTTTGGCAGGGAAAATTCTACAAACAAATAAAGGGGACAGCCATGGGTTCATTATTATTATTACTATGGGCTACTCCAGGAGTCCTTAGACTCATCGAGGGAGGCCCTAAACATCATGTTCACACAACTGTTCAACATTCTCACAGTATCTATCATACCTTGCCTTGAACTCGCTCACTGTCATAGCACCCACAACAGACTCTGGCAGCTTATTCCACTCATTTACCACTCTAAAAGTAAAGAACCCAGCTCTAACACCCCTGCTAACCACGCTCTTGCCCAGCTTCTATGGGTGTCCCCTAGTTCTCCCACCACCAGTTTTGATCTCAAAAATATCATCTGAATTAATCCTATAGAATCCTTTTAGCAATTTGAATGTCTCAATCATATCTCCCCTTTTCTGCCTATCAACTAGTTTCTGCAACCCACAAATCTTCAACCTGTTCTCATATGGTTCATTCCATAGACCTGCTATCATCTTAGTCACTCGCCTCTGGATCCTCTCCACCTCCTCCCCATCAAGAAGGAACCGAGGTGACCAAATCTGGGCACAGTAGTCGAGATGAGGTCTTATCAGGGCTCGGATCATTCTCCCCACCCTTGGCCAACTTCTTTATGGAGACTTTTGAAGAGAAAGCCTTAAACTCTGCCTCACAAGAACCAACCATATGGCTTCGCTACGTTGATGATGTGTTCGGTATTTGGCCACATGGCTCTGATACACTCCTCACCTTTTTAACACACTTAAACAACCAACACCCCAGAATCAAGTTCACCCTGGAAAAGAGGAAAACAACAGCCTCCCTTTCCTAGACACACTAGTCACCTGCCAGCCTGATGGAACTTGGTTTTCTCAGTTTATAGAAAATCCACCCATACAGGCAGATACATTCACCAACAATCCCCGCCTCACAATAATATGGAGTTAAGACACTATACAACAGGGCTAAACTAATCTGTTCAAATGACAATGCCCTAACCACTGAACTAAATCACATCCTCAACACTTTCTCAGCCAATGGCTACCCCCCCCCCCCAAATTATTGAAACCAGTAAACCACAACCCTCTCCCCCCTTCACAACAAGGATTGCTCTAAATCCATTACCATTCCCTACATCCGAGGCACCTCAGAAAAAATTACCAAACTCTTAAAAAAACATGACTTGACCTCTTGTTACAGACCATATAAAAAATTGGCATCCCTTATCTGATCCAACAAAGACCAACCACTTCCCCTAGACCTACCTGGTGTATACCAGATCCCTTGCAGCTGTAAGCTGTCCTACTTTGGCCAAACAGGCAGGACAGCGAATATCAGAACACAAGGACCACATCTGTTTTTCACCAGTATAGCCACTCTGGTCTTGCAGACCATGCTCTGGATATACAGTCGCAGAAAGCCACAATAATACACTGTAGCAAGTTCAAATTGAAAGACTTTTCATGGAATCAGCCTCAGCCCTAAGAAACATACCTAACCCTCAAAAAATTTAGTTGCATAAGACTGCCCCAAATTTGGGAGACATACATCAGGAGACCTTCAGCCCAACGGCCAAGAATACCTACATAGCCTGCTAGGAGGCACTATCAGGACTTTTAGGAGAAACAATAGCTTCCTCGCTTCGTCCTCATTTACTGTGTGTAATGCCTGCGTGCACGTGCACGCAGGCATTACACACATTAATTTTGAAGATGGCAACGTGATGTTGCCAAAATATTGGAAATATATATTAAAGTTTAATTTAATTTATATTCTAGTGTACTTTCTGAATTCCTTAAGTTAATTAATAATCATGTATAACCAACATATAAGCCTTCCTACGAGAATCATTAATTTTAATATCTTGATAATTTAATATATTATTTATTTAGTTTTTATATCTTCTAACCATATTTCTTTATTTGAATATTAGGGAAAAGAATAGCTGCCAATATATTTGGAGACAAAATATCAACACAAAATAACCTGACAAATATAACTTCAGAACCACTTTTATATGAACCCAATGGCGTGCATATTGGCCTTGGACGTGGGCGAAGTTTTGAAGGTAATCAGTGAGTAGTAAATTCTGGTATGGATTTATATAAAATGTTTCACTGTCATGATAGTTGTAGTCCTCTGGTCTTGTATTATTATTAAATTTGCTGTAGTTGCAGGCCTGTGATACAAATTTTATTTATTGCTGCTAGTAGTTATTGTTGTCTCTTGGTTTATCATTGTACGAACTTTAATCTGGTGTATCTTTCAAATGCTAACTAGAAATGATATACAGGTACATACCACCAATTCAGCATCATTGGTTCCCAAGCCTTGCCACATTAATCATTTTGCAGGATCAACAGCAGTCATGTAATTATAATTATCAGTATACCTCTGACCAATAATAATATACCTGTGCATGTCTAATATTCCATGGATTGCTAGAAACTTACTAATATTAAATTAAATGTGAATTACATGATTAAATGAGATGCATATTTGATTCACATTTAATTAATATCAAATATTAATTAAATGTGAATTAAATGATTTAATGAGATATATTAGTGCAGGTATAAATTATACAGATTTGTCAGTACAGTATGCATGAAAATAGGTTTATTAATTGCTGCTTAAACGTTGCAATAGTACCACTTCCAAAGTTACACAATTTATAATATTATGAATCTATGTTATTACTTGAAACCACAGAATTATCAGATGCTGGCCTGCTGTTCTGGCACACTCTTCTTGTCTCTTTTTTTTTAAATTTAAATATTTCATCTAAGCAAAGTTTTTTCATGTGCTTTGATCTTTCCCTGTGTTGTTTTTCATACATCAAATGAAACATTTGTAAGTTTTTGTACTGCTGTAGTCCCTTCATTAATTTACCCATCAACTCATTTAACTTAACGGCAGTAAGTCTTCAATCTACATATGTTTCATCTTCATCACTTTCATTTATTTTTGTCAGAATTCAGAACAACATATTAATATATAATTTTAAAGTTAGTATAATGATGAACAACAGAAATTCATCCATTTAGCCAATTTTCTTTATTACCGTATTTATTTGAATATAACTCACACTTTTTTTCCCAAAATTAAAGTTCAAAATCGTGGTGTGAGATATATGCAGGGATTTTTGGAAAATAAAGTTTTCAGGAAAAAAAAATGAAAATAGGTATTACTCACCAAGAATCTCCTATTCGCTATCGCTACTTCAGGCCTTGAGAGCAGTTTCCTTGTGTTCATCGTCAAAGTCATCTTCTTTCCCATTATTTCAAGCAAAAATTACCAGTAATTTACAAGACTTGAGATATGTAATGAACAGTCCTCCACGAATGACTAATGAGAAGTGAAAGTAGAGCATGAAACAGACAGCAATGGTAAGCCAGTAGAGATAGAGAAGCTATGAAGACTTGCATGTGATTTGTGTTGAATTAACAAAAGATCGTGTGACCCAATGAAAAGGGAAGAGAACAAATGTTGAGTTGAAATTCTAATTCTCTGCAACTGAGTTCCATAATATCTGTGAGTTAGTCTGCTTCCGTGTCATGCGGGCGGGCTAACTCGCACAAAGTTTCAACCTTTCAGTTGAATTTTATTGCTGCTTTGGCATTGAGCTGGAGGACGGACTCGAACATACATTATATGGCATGTTTGCAGTAGAATTTTATTTGAAGTTAGCCTTTGATTTGTCTTAATGACATCGAAAATTTCAAATGCAATCAAAATAACACTTATTTCATAATTGAAAAATTGGACAATAGTTTTTAATTAGATACTGTGTTTGGTGGTGCAACATGGTTTTGCTTCAGTCTATACAGTATAGTTTCTGTGGAAGGGTACATGTGATTCATTACTTAGTGAATATCCCAGTTATCTCTAATTGCACTATTTGTTGAGAAATATATTACACAGACTACAAAAATGTCTCTATACCTTATTCAGTGATACAATAAAACTGCTTGTTTTTCTAGTGTCTGCTGTATAGTGGCTGTTGGGGAGGGTGCTATTTATTGTGGGGAGCGAATTACTGTCATCCCAATGTGAACGTGTTTATATTTTTTTTTCCATGTGCGATGTAAATGTGAAAGTTTAATGTCCTTTTCCATAAAGTAAAATCAGGGGCTTGAGTTATATTCGTGTAAATACGGTAAGCCTGCTTACTGTTCCCTTTGGTGGCAGTTCCCATTACACTTTTTTGATAACTTAAGCAACTTAATGGAGACAATTTCTTTTATTGACACATTAAGTCCTATAGTCATTGCCAATGTTTTCATCAGGAGAGAATGATCAGCCATTAGTACACACCACAACTTATTGTACCTTCTCTCAGCCACTAGTAGCAAGCCAAAGAATGCCTTTCATGTTAAATTCTTTAATGTATCTACAGACTTGGGCATTTACAATATCTCAATGTTTCATGAAAGTGAGTGATACTTAACATTCATAGAGCATAATACCTTGGTGTTGGTGGATAAGATGCACAGTTTGGTGGTAAATACTGTTTAAACATTTTTCTTACTTAGATACTCAGCTCTGGGATGAGCCAAATAGTTTTCCAGAATGAGCAGAAGTTTGCAATCATGTGATAGCTTATAGATCTGCATTGTAGGCCTATTGAACGTCTGTATCCTGAATGGAAAACCAGACTGTAGAACAAGTAATTTATTTTAGTTGGTTAGGCATAGTTTGTTAGTGAAGATGGCAAATTGAGAAGTGGAAGAAGGTCATGTTCTCAGATGAGAGAGCCATTTCTTTGTCCAAGGAGAGTGATGTTCGCAAATCAGCAGCTGAGAAGACTTCTTCCACCAACCTTCAATTAGCTCCTAAACATCCAGCTAAAAAAGATGTTCTGGGGTTGTTTTACATATGATGGTCCAGAATCACTTGTGCCTGTCGACTGTATGATGAAAAGTGACCAATATATAAAAATATTAGAGAAAAGACTGGTCCTACAGATCCAGAAAGACAGATCTCATCTTCCAACAGGATCTCGCTCTATGCTACACTTCAATAAAAAGTGAAACAGTTAATCAAAAATCACAACAGCCAATTGCTTCGGTGGCCAGATAACTCTCCTGACATTAACCCAATAGAAAATTTGTGGGCCATAGTGAAAAAGAGACTTGGAAAATTAAGTTGTGATACAAAGAATAACTTAATACAATCCATTATAAAAGTATCCTTTCCTTCATGGTTACATGGTGATCAGCATTCATTATATACACATATATACAAAGAAATAAGCTACATTACAATCTACACAGCATGCTAAAGTTACATTAATTTGGTCGACCATTAAACCACTGGCCTGACCTCTAGTGAAAAAAAAAAACTTACTAAATCAAAGCTAGAGTCCTGTTATTATCTATTTGGTTAACAAATCATTAAGAGATATATTAAGCTAGAAAGCAACATGCATTCACATAGTTACTCAAATAAGTACACATAAATTAGACTAAACAGTATGAATTTATGAATTTTGACCAGTAAGATCTGAAATTATTGCTTAGTCCTAAAGTAAGCGTTTGCTGGAAAACTTGAACTTAAGCTAGCTGAATATGTGCCATCCAAATTCTTGGGATTTTTATGCCACCAAAAAGGCCTGCTTCATCTGAGAAGTCTCTCAGATCATAATCTTAACACCCTACACCAAATACCATGTTTTGGTCCAATAGAAGGACTTGGATACCAGAAAGAAAGTGGTTTCGGTGATTCTTTTCATTTTGGGATTGTATGACATATTTTACCTGTGTAGGGGTAGGTTAGAGATGCAGTGGATCTGACATACACCTTGGTGGTTAAGGGAAGGAAGGAAGAGGACCTTATAAAAGCTTAGTATACTTTTTATTTTCACTGATGGTCTAAATGTAAATCTAGATGCAACACACATGTTGAAATAATTACTTAATATTAGGATAGTAACATTCGACGTTTCGACCTCTGTATTAAGGTCATCATCAGATGTATATATAAGTGTATAAGAACCAAGCTCCGTGCTACTCACTATACAAAGGTTAAAATGAATCTAACTCTTCATTAATTTTTTATCTAGCCTGACCTCTTGTGGAAAAGCTAAATTAATAATATTAAATTTTAAAAAAATTGTAAATAGATTAAAAAAAATTAAATTAAAAAACATAAGTATAAAAATAAATTAAAATTGAATTAAAAAAATAAAAATAAACACAAAATATTTTTAAAAAATAAATTAAAAACAGAACTACATTAAACATTTCTAAAGTCCTCTCATATTGAGATTTTCTTCTCGGCTTGTTCTGGTTACTATAACAATTGCAGATATGTCCTCCGCATTCCTGGAATGATTAATCTGTCATTTTTGTTCAAGTTTGGATAGTGTTTTAGCATTTCACAGGCTTCTTTGAATTTTCTCTCAAACAAGGTTTTGGTGCAATGTAGGGGCTTGGTGCCTTTCCAGTCAATTCTATGGTGTGTGTGGTCTGATAGGCCTGTTTTACCATAATGGAAGTATTTAATGTGTTTGTCTTTTCTGATTAGGATCGTACATCCTATTTCCCCTATGTAGGGTAGGTTACATTGGATTTTGTAAACCCCTGGGTGGGCCAGGTATGGAAGAGGATCTTTGGAAGAGTTGAGTAAATTTTTTAATTTATTGGGGATTTGAAGGTAGTTTTAATGTTGTATTTATGTAGCATTCTATCTATTTTTTCTGAAATTCCTCTAACATAGGGTATGGCTATGGCATTCTTGTAGTCTTTTTTGTTTTTAGTGGTATTTTTGTGGAGGAACTTGTGAACTGTTTTTTTTATTGTAGCCATTTTTTACAGATGTATGGTTAATGATTTCTAATTCTTGGTTTAGAGCTTGTTCATTTGAGCAGATTGTTAATGCTCTGTGTTTGAGGGTGCTTATGACTCCTAGTTTTTGTGTTGGGTGGTGGTATGAATTTTTGTGTATGTACTGGCCCGTGTGCATAGGTTTGCAGTAGACCGAGAAGGAGAGACAGCCTGAGGGAAGATGTGTGATTAGTGTGTCTAGAAAAGGAAGAGAGTTATTGTTGTTTTCGATTTCAATGGTGAATTGGATACATTTGTGTTGTTTGTTCAGGTGGCTAAGGAATGTATTTAATGTTTTGCAGCTATGGGGCCAAATGGCAAAAATATCGACATATCTGAGCATGACTTTGGACTTTAGGCTGGCCGAATCTAGAGCTCGTTGCTCAAAGTCTTCCATATAAAAGTTAGCTATTGGGGGGGAAAGTGGTGAGTTCATGGTACCTTCTTTTTTTTGTAGGTAGCAGAGTACACGGACATAGAGGGCCGTGATGTCAGGTGGAAATATGTTCTGTAGAAGAATAATGGTAATCGTTTTTAATAAAAATAATAGTTTTCAATTTCAATCACAATTGAAATCAAAAACAACAACTCTCTTCCTTGTCTAGATACACTTGTCACACATCTTCCCTCAGGCTGTCTCTCCTTCTCTTTCTACCGCACTTCTCCTTCTCTTTTATTCTCTTTCTACCGCATTTCTCCTTCTCTTTTATTGACACATTAAGTCCTATAGTCATTGCCAATGTTTTCATCAGGAGAGAATGATCAGCCATTAGTACACACCACAACTTATTGTACCTTCTCTCAGCCACTAGTAGCAAGCCAAAGAATGCCTTTCATGCTAAGGCATTCTTAGCATGAAAGGCATTCTTTCCTACACACACACATACACACGCACAGAGGCCAATACATCATCATCATCATCATCAAATTCCTGCCATGTACCTTCAAGGGGTGTACAGGATATGACAGTACTACATGAAAAAAATTACATCATTACTAACTTCCTATCTACAATTTTCCTCCAAATCAGTCTGTTACTTATCAAGACTCCAACATTATCAGATCTTATATTTCTATCGTCTAAGGCACTTTGTATCGTATCAATCCATCTATATCTTGGTCTTCCTCTGGGTCGTTTTCCTGCCAACCTGGCAGAGAACACTTGTTTTGCTAATCTTTCCTCTCCCATTCTATTTAAGTGACCATACCATCTGAGATTAGCTCTGCTAACGCATTCCTGGATGCTGACAATGTCAAGTTCTTTCCTAATATCCTCATTTTTAATATGATGTTGCCATTGATGCCATCTGTTCACGCCTATAATCTTTCTCAGGACTCTCATATCTGCGGTCTCTAGTCTTTGGTCAAGTGTTTTACTTCTGACCCAGCTCTCAGATCCATAAGTTAAAATTGGTTTGAACACAGTCTTGTATACAGCTAATTTAGTGTTCCGACTAATTTCTTTCTTATTCCATATGAATTTATTCAATTGACTTCCCACGATACCAGTTTTGCTGATTCTGTTATCTATTTCTATATTTAGTTTACCATCTTCAGTAAAAATTGTGCCTAAGTAGCTGAAATGTTTTACTTGTTCCACAGGTTCTCCATTCACAACACAGTTGACATTTTCAATGATTCTGCCTATTTTCATTGTCTTTGTCTTTTTATTGCTGACCTTCATACCATATCTATTACAACAGCTATTCAATTTAGTCAGAGAATCTTGCAGACTTGTATCGGATTTATTTAGAAGTATAACATCATCCGCATAAAGCAAAGAGCTGACATTAACATCTTCAATTCTGATATCATGTTTAATACCACTTTCCTTCATAATGTGATCCATATAGATAATGAATAACAGAGGGGATAATGTACATCCTTGTCTCACACCAGATTTAACATTAAACCATCTTCCTGTACTTCCTTCAATTCTAACTGCTGACTCACAACTCATATAAAGACTAAGTATTGCTTGATATAATGCCCCATTGACACCATATAACTGTAGAGTATTGAATAGCTTCTCTCTTGGCACCTTATCATATGCCTTTTCCAAATCGACAAAACTCAAATACAGATCTTTGTTATATTCCCATGCTTTCTCGGCTATTTGTCGTAAAGTGTAAGATCTGATCCTGACAGCCTCTATTTGGCCTGAATCCAGCTTGTTCTTCACCAAGCTTTTCTTCCACAATTCTTCTCAACCGTGTCTCAAGTAAACTTGCATAGATCTTGCCAGGGACACCTAGTAGGGAAATACCTCTGTAATTCTCACAGGCAGTTTTATTTCCCTTTTTATATATGGGTACTATGAGAGCTCTACTCCAATCATCGGGAATTCGTCCCTCTGTCCAGGCTTTCTGAACTATGCAGTGCAGCCACTGTAAGACTCTTATACCACCATACTTCAGCATTTCTGGTCAAATATCATCTACTCCTGCTGCCTTTCCACATTTCAAGCCTTTGATGGCTTTTTCTACTTCAAGTATGGATATGTATTCCTGACTGCATGCCTGGTCAGTGTTTTTTATCACTGTGCTGTCATCACTGCTTGTTTCATTTAGCAGTTTTTCAAAGTAATTACTCCATACTTCAAGGATATCTTTTCCTCTTGTTTTCATTTCACCTTTATCATCTCAAATTCCTTTTACAGCACTCTTTCCTCCATTCCTAAGCTTCTTCAACAACCTCCAGAATATTTTGCCACCTTCTTGATATTTATTTTCTATATTCTTGCCAAATTCCTCCCATGAGTTTTGTTTAGCTAGTTTTACACACTGTTTAGCTTTCTTACATTTGTCTCTGTATTCTGTAAGAGTAAAAGCTGACTTATTTGACAGGAACTTTTGATATACTTTCTTCTTTTCCTTCACTGCCTCTTTAACTTCCTGTGTCCACCAGGGAGTTCTGATTTTTTTATCCTTGCACACAACCTCACCACATGCCTCTCTGGCAGATTCAATCAATGTTTCCTTCAGAGTTTGCCACTGAATCTCCAAGGTTTGATTCCTGTTCTCAAACTCTTTCATTTTTTCTTCAATAATCTTTGTGTATTTTAGTCTACAGTTCACATCTGAGAGCTGCTCAACTTTTATTCGTTTTAAAACTTTCTTACATGTTATTCTTTTCAATATGAAATTCAATTTTATCCTGCTCAAGACTAAATAGTGATCACTTCCAATTTCAAATCCTCTGTATACTCTGGTGTCCTGCACCAGGTAGAAAACATCACTATCAACAATAACATAGTCAATGAGACTTTTCTTATTCCTAGCCTCTTCTCTCCATGTGAATTTGTGCACATTTTTATGTTGGAACATGGTGTTAGTAATAACCAGTTCATGTCCTGAGCAGAAATCCAACAGATATTTGCCATTATTATTAGCTTTGCTCTTTTCTCTAAATTTTCCCAAAATATTTTTGTATGTCTCACAATCATTTCCTACTCTGCTATTTAGATCCCCAACAAGGACCAACTTTTCCTTTTTCATTGTGTCAGTTGCTTTTTCTAAAGTGTCAAAAAATTCCTCCACTTCTACCTTAGTAGAACCTTCTGTGGGACCTTAGGCACAAATAAGTCTCATTGTCCAGTTCCCCATTCTCATATTTGCCCACATTACTCTACTTGAGACTGACTGCCATTCAAGAAGATTAGCCTCGTATTTTGTGTTGAATACTGTGGCTACTCCTTCTTTTCCTTGATTGTCATTGCCTGAATATAACATTTTGTATTTATTGCTCAGAAAGATCTCACCAGTTTTGGTCTTTTTTGTTTCAGTCACCCCTATTATGTCGATCTGGTACTTATCTAATTCCTCAGCTAGCTCCATTTCTTTGCCATTCAGGCTTCTTACGTTGATAGTACCGATCTTTAACTCTGGTGATGTTGAGTTGGGCTTTGTTTTCAGATTTGTTCCAGTAGCTGACTTTTCGCTGTTCGCCCTGGGTCCCTGGCGAAAACAACGGGGACCTTGTTTAACTGGACGACGCCCCAGCCGGCATGAAATTTTGTCATGTTGTACCACCATTTTTTATTTTGGTTTAACCAATAAGAATACAATTTGGTCGGCTAAATCCCAAATTGCCAGCCCATCCTCGTTCGTTCAGTATTAAAGTAGATACCCAACAGGGTGCACCACGATAAGGTGAGGATTGGACATTAGGTCAGAAGCCCTGGTTGGTTCTCCGCATTCCTTTAAAGGCTATGTGGAGGTCTCCTCTCAGTTATACAGCTCTGACCCTTAAGCACCCTCTGACCCTTAAGCACCCCGTACACAAAAATTCATACCACCACCCAACACAAAAACTAGGAGTCATAAGCACTCTCAAACACAGAGCATTAATAATTTGCTCAAATGAACAAGCTCTAAACCCTCTAAACCAAGAATTTGAAATCATTAACCATACATTTGTAAAAAATGGCTACAATACAAAAACAGTTCACAAGATCATCTACAAAAATACCACTAAAAGAGAAAAAAAAGACTATAAGAATGCTATAGCCACACCCTATGTTAGAGGAATGTCAGAAAAAATAGACAGAACGCTACATAAATACAACATCAAGACTACCTTCAAACCCCCGACAAAATTAAAAAATTTACTCAATTCTTCCAAAGATCCTCTTCCATACCTGGCCCACCCAGGTGGTTTACAAATTCCAATGTACATGTAACCTTCCCTACATAGGGAAATAGGATGCATGATCCTAATCAGAAAAGACGAACACAAACAACACATACCTCCATTATGGTAAAACAGGGGCCTATCAGACCACACCTCCAAACATACTATAGAACTGACTGGAAAGGCACCAAGCCCCTACATTGCACCAAAACCTTGTTTGAGAGAAAATTCAAAGAAACCTGTGAAATGCTAAAACACTATCCAAACCTGAACAGAAATGATGGATTAATTATTCCAAGAATGTGGTGGACCCTTATAGCAACTGGAACAAGCCTAGAAGAAATTCTCAATACAAGAGGACTTTAGAAATGTTTAATGTAGTTCTGTTTTTAATTTATTTTTTAAAAATATTTTGTGTTTATTTTTATTTTTTTAATTCAATTTTAATCTACTTATAATTTTTTAAATTTAATATTATTAATTTAGTTTTTCCAAAAGAGGTCAGGCTAGGTAAAAGATTAATGAATAGTTAGATTCATTTTACCTTTGTGTAGTGCAGTAGCATGTAGCTTGATATATTCTGTAAAAGAAGAATACTTCTTTTACAGAAATATGTTCTGTAAAAGAAGTATTCTTCTACAGAACATATTTCCACCTTATATATATGTATAAGAATTATACATATATATTTTCCTGATGGTGACCTCAATTCAGAGGTCGAATGTTACTTTCCTAATGTTAAGTAAAGTAATTATTTTAACACGTGTGTTGTCTCCACAAATTCCTACCTCTGACTATGGTAATCTGAAAATCAGGATTTCTGTTTTGATTAATCATCTATCCTTTTTTAAAATGTTGTAGAGACAGCAATTTGATACCTAACTGTGTAAAGCAAAAGAGCAAATTCACATCACCAAAGTGAACCACATTTATACTTGTATGGAAAAAGTCTTAAGAGATCAAATACAAGATGTCTGCAAAAATTTGGCACTTCTCCAAAAGCAAGGTTTCAATGTGAATTCTGATCTGGAAAGCTACATAAATTCATATATTTGGGGAGTTTGAAAGAATAACCAACAGATTGTCAAAGCACAATTTGGATAAAACAAAGAAAAACTTATAGCTAAATTCGAAAGACATAGAATAATAGACTTAGCTTGGAAAGACTTCAACAAGAAGTCAGCAAGTAACATGAGGAGCAGCCAACCATGAACATACAACATCATCAGTCATTCCAACCATCCTCTTAATAATGGCGAAGTCACACTTCTGGTAAAAGGACTAAACTTTGCAATTACACCAAGGTCAATTACCCCCCCCCCCCCCCCCCAATCGGCCACAACGTCTATAGACGTTCAGTTAAACCTGATACGAAGCTCTAACACCCTTTGAATAACATGGATAAGAAGTGCAATTTGGTGTCACTATTTCATCCACATCGGCCGGTAGGGAGGTTAATAAACCAGATTTTATTTATCATATAGCAAGACACCTAAAATCCTTTATATATAATATTTAATTTATATATATATATATATATATATAGATATATATACAGTATATAGATAGATACAACACACAAGAGGTTGAGAAACCTGTGACCACATCAGTGCCATGCATGGGGTGCAAATGAGGACTGAGATGAGGTTTTTGAAGAGATGCAGGTTGTAGCTGTTTGGGAATATTTCATGAGGTTCCAGAGGACAGAGGTGAGTAGATAGACAGAATAGACATAATGCTGAAACACTGCATTTGTGAGATAGAGGTTGAAGTGAATCTGTAAGACAGGAATCATTTATGAGACTAATTGCTCGCCTGTGGACGGTGTCAAGGATTTTAACCGAAGTTTTAGGTGCACCACCTCAAATATGTGAACAGTATTCTAAGCGTGGGTGAATTTGGGATTTGTGTATAGTTAAGAATTGGTTGAGTAAAATAGTCCTTGAATGAAAGGATGCTAAGTTTCTCGGATGCTAAGGTGGCTATTGATTCGATGTGTTTATGCCTGGAGAGACTGGCGGTAAATGTTAGTCCAAGCAGAGAGATCTGATCTTGTCTGTTGATTTGTGAATTACTAAGGATAAAAGTAGGTGAACTTGGATTTCTCTTTTGCATGAGAAAAAGCAAGACTGTTTTGATGACATTGAACATGACAAAGTTGTCCTCATCCCATTGAAAGATAGTACGTAGATCAATGTTTGAAGTTGAAGATCTTGTAGCCTGGGATGTCAGAGTACTGTATAGTTGGTCAGATGAGTAGAGAGTACTATTGCTGCAAAGCTGTGGATAGGATTAGTAGTGATTGTGAGTGGGTCATTTATGTACAGGAGAAAGAGCCTTGAGGTACTTCACCATTGATGGTGAAGCTCGAAGGGAGAGAGCCATCTACCATGACTTGCAGAGAATGATTAGAGAGAAAGCTGTCTATCCAATTAGAGGATGGCCGGGAGACCATAGAATGGCAATTTGTTTAGTAGGCCTCGATGCCACACGGTAGAAAAATTTGGAAATGTCAAGGCGACAGCACAAGTTTCTCTGAATTTTTCCGTGGCATGTGTTCAATGGTGGAGTGATGTAAGTTATGACATCATCATCTGTGTATCTTGAAGCAATCTCATATTCATCCTATTCAAGAAAAGGTGATAGAAGTCTACTATCGACTAACCTAACCCATCACCTCTGTCCTCTCCAAAATGGAGAAAGTCATTAATAACAAACTCGTCCGCTACTTATAGAGACCCATCAATTAATCAGTGACTATCAGTGATTAATTAATGGGCCTCTATAAGTAGTGGAGGAGTTTGCTATTAATGTCTTTCTCTGTTATTTTGGAGAGAACAGAGGTGATGGGAATTAGTCGATAGTTTGATAGTAGACTTCTATCACCTTTTCTTGAATAGGATGAATATGAGATTGCTTCCATGCATTTGGATAAGTATTGGATACGTATAATAAATTGTAATGTGATGCAAGATAGGTGTTAATTCTGGTTGATAGGTTTATACATTGGTTACTCATAACTTAATTTTTCAGGAAATAACATATACTAAAATGTTAATTATAAAAGACCAATTAATACTTTCTTATATTAAAGAAATAACATATACTAAAATGTTAATTATAAAAGACCAATTAATACTTTCTTATATTTTGGCAATGTTATATTGCCATCATCAGATGCAGGCACTAACCATGGGCAAATGAGGCTTGTAGAAAGGCAACCAAAATCAGGCCTAGAGTCTAATCAGTGTTCCTTGCTAGTGGACTAATTTATATCCTAAGATCTTCAGCCAAATGGCCAAGACTGTGTTATTTTCTTTTCATTTATCATCTCTGTAAAGCGATTGGTTTTTATACTGAGTGTTAGGTAATTACACAAAAGTTCATTCCGATTGGTACAATGACTTTTAACTCCATTTCATTTAGAATCTGAAAAATTGACTAAAGATGAAATTTCATTTAATGAAATTAAAACTTTATATACATTTTAAATAAAATTACATAAATAACTAGAAAACTAATTGTGGATCCAAGGCATTCAAAATAAATCTACACATTAAAGATTTTCTTATCCTAAAAAAATAAAATCATTTACTCTTTGATTCATTCTATAATTGGGTTGTTTAACATATACTTAATTATGTCTACCAGACTAAACACTTTGTTTTCACAACAAAAAATTTTTTCAAATGATTTTTCAATTATTCCTGCTGTTTCACTAGAGCCAGGTTTCCCAAACTTTTTTTTTCCCTTGGCCCGGTTATTTTAATACTTCATCTTCGTGACCCACTAAAATTTTTATGGCCAATAGGTAAAGAATGAAATAAATTATTTAGAAACAATTATAATAATTACAGTTGTTCAGCCGAACCCACTGGGCAAGGTACACGTAATCAGTAAATACAAAAAAATACGCTTTCTCTTGAAGCTTAACTCAAACTGAACTGTAGCCATTGGGTAAGAAGGTTTTGTGAAGGTAGTCAAGTTCAGTGGAGGGGGCACTGAAGCAGAGTGAGTACGTGGCAGGCGAGTAAAACAAATGCCAGACCACCAAATGATTCAGCTGAGCGCAGTTGCTGCCACGCAGCCTCGCCATTAGTTGAGCTATTTTACTGTGAACAAAGAGACTGTGAAATGGCGATGCGGACACGGACGGAGTGCATTTTTTGTCTCTATTAATTAAATTATTTATTCATTAGTCCTGATTAAATGCTATTTACTTGTATTTTAGAATTTCGTGAAAAAAAGAAAACCCAAAAACGAAACACCTAGGTTTTCGAGAGTTTTTTTAAGCAACCCGGCATTTAGCTTTTGTGACCTGGTGCATTTGGGAAATGCTGCACTAGAGTATAAATATTCTTACCTCTCGCAGTTCAATTTGATGCACAAATTACAAATTTTGGTACCAGAGAAAGAAGTTTTTTCTACTACTTCATAAACAACATATCTAAGTAGAGTTCTTCATGTTAAGCCACTTTACAGTTTTAGATTTCACCAAATTCTGTCACTTTTTTGAAATAGAATCTCAAATAGGTCTGGCGTCCTTAAGACAAAACTTTTCATTCATTGTTTATTTGAACATTGCATTAGAATTAGAATATCAATTCCAATATCTTCTCTTATTTACTAAACACTTCTTGGCAGTCTCAACTCTTCCATTTTAAAGGTTCACAGTGCTACGATTCCTTTTTGGAAATCTTCTATTAATATTCTCCTGACTCTCGTTTTCTTAAAAACTTCCTAAGAACAAATTTCTCTGGTTGCTGTTCTCAAATTTCCATTCTCTCTCTCTCTCTGTGTCTACTTGCTTTCCCCCTTTACTCCAGTCTGAATGCTCTGTCACCTGTCAATCATCCATCAATTTCCTCAGTGAGCATACGCACTTCATGTAAATGGCAAGTGAGAGGTTGGATAGTAATGGCTGACACAATGTTGTCATTAGCATAAAGAGAATGTCTTCACAAAGAACAAAAGATATCTCAATACTTAACAATTGTGAACCTCAATAAAGAAGATTGAAATTACAAACTGTCAGAATCTAGTAAGTACATCAATTTCAAGTGTTTTACATTTCATTTTTACAAATCAATAATGGGCTCATCGTGAGTGCTGATCATACATATTACAAAAGCAAAACTAAAAACATACTCATTAACAATTTTAAATTCTAGGTGCACTAATAGGAATCTAGGCCTGACTATGGTGCCTTACTTCAGCCTCATTTGCCTAGTGTTATTGCCTGCATGCACATATAATTGTTTTTTGTGATTTCTGATGATGACAATGTAACATTGCCAAAATATAGGAAAATATTAATTAAAAAATTTTATGTCCATTGTACATTGTTATTTCCTGAAAAATTAATAGTTAGAATATGGTTTGCTCTGGAGCATAGTCTTAGAGAACGATTGGAGAAATACCAGCAGACTTTCTAGTGTTAAAGTTATTTAGTAGTTTAATGATGTTAATAAACTATAGGAGGTGTATGGTGCTTGGATTCCAGTATGGCAGGGGGTGATTTCTCTTAGTCATCTATGCAGGAGTTGAAGGAAAAGTGATCCCAGGCAGTCAATTTTATTCTTGGGCAAGATAACAATGGTGCCATCAGGAAGAGAGAGAGATGGGAGTGCAGGAGAGCAGAAGTTGCATTCAGGGGACTAGAAGGCATGGCTTCCATTTGAACAGGAGGTAAGTTTTCTGCTCTTGACCTTTATGACATTTGGATCTACTGATGACTGATTTGCATATGTTGCATGCTTTGGTATAGGCAGAGTATGAAGCTGGAGTTCTTGATGTGAGCCACATGCTGTAAGTTGAATTCTTTTTTGATACACTTTCAGTTGAATCAGTTCTTGGAAATCAGATGAGGATTATGGGTTGAATGGGGGACGAAGGCTTTCATCCATTGAGAATAATTTCTGATTTTGTGACTCATTTGCAGCACTGGTTAGGGTCAGATGAGTGGAAGGAAGCAATAGTCAGAAACAGGAAAGGAGGAGTAGAAATTCTAGAGGTTATCCTAATAGGCTCCTTTGTTAATGCCAGAGGATGCAATGTCAGGAGTGGAGGAGGGGTGTTCTGTGTGGGAGGAGGATTATACAAGATTGTGTTATGAGTTGCCAAGGGGAGAGATGACCTCTGCTGTGTTTCTAGAAAAGAGATCCAGATTATTTGGAGAATGAAGAGACTTATCTGAAATTCAAGTAGGTAAATATACGATTTGTAAGTTGAATGTACAAAAAAAAAATGGTTAGAAAATTCCAGCACCCTTTTAAACAGCTATAATAAATCTTCAAAGACCAATCTTACTAAAGAAAAAATAGCAGCAATAAAATCACTTAAAGTGAATAAAGATATAATAATTATCAAAGGTGAAGTTACCATCGTTCTTAATCCAACTGCTTACCCAAAAAATATGAATTAGCTAATGTCCAACACATATACCAATCAGTTAACTTATAACCCAACAGAACACATTAAAAAGAAAACAGAATTGCTTAAGTCAGTAACCACATGGCCAACAGAAACAGTTAAAAAGCAGATACCACACTATGCATACTCCTTCAGAATTTATGGCCTCCTAAAAATAACGTATCACTTTGGCAAATAGGTGAAGGAATTGTTGGTCCTAATCATCATCTAGCTAAGAAACTAGCAGCAATTACCTCTCCTCCTTTTAGGTAGGAGGAGAGGTAATTGCTCCTTTTAGGTAGGAGGAGAGGTAATTCTCCCCTCCTACCTAAAAAAAAAAAAAAAAAAAAAAAAAAAAAAAAAAAAAAAAAAAGCACACTTCTTAAACAAAATTATTGAATGTTACAGTCAACAACAACAGATTTATCAGTAAGTTTTGATGTTACTGCCAGTTCATAAACGTCCCAATTACTGACACAATTCTTCTCTTACAAGACAAATTTCCTCCCAACATCATGTCCTTCTTTGCCCACATCCTTCAGTCCAGTTTTGTCTAGCAAAACCATTTCTACCTACAAAAAAAAAAAAAAAAAAAAAAAAAGGCATAGCCTTGGACTCTCCACTTTCTCTCTCCGTAGCTAAAGTTTATATGGAACATTTTGAGCAACAAGCTCTAGATTCAGTAATCTTGAAATAAAAAATTTGGTTAAGATGTGTTAACATTGTATTTGCTATTTGACCCCATGACTACCAGACTTTTAAACAATTTCCTCTGCCACCTAAAGAAGCAACATAAATGCATTAAATTCACCATTGAAATTGAAAACAATAATACCCTTCTATTTCTGGATACACTTGCTACATCTTTCCTCAGGCTGTCCACCATAAACCAACACACACACACCTACCTACCTATCTATATACAGACATTCATACCACCACCACCCTGCATAGGTGAAAAAGGCCATACAGTCCCAAAATGGGGAAATCTCTTAAACGATACATGAAGTATTGTTACAGAAAAGCAAGTCTTGCTGACCAAGCACTTTAAACATGCCACTGGATTGACTGGAAAGGGACCCAGTCATCGGACCAAACATTGGTACAAATATAAATTCAAGGAAGCCTGTGAAATGCTTATTAACCAACTAAATCTCAATAAAATTGGTCTGAAAGTCCCAAGGATTGGATGGCTCACTTATACAACTCGTATAACATCTGGAAAAAGAACAATAACCCATATAATGAATACCAGAAGACAAGAAATTCAATTTGATAACAACACAGTAATTTTAAGCAAACAGAAATTTAAAGTAACAGGACTATATGAAACAGATAACTGCTAATTTTGTTTTAGTAAGAGAATTGTTTTATTTTATTGCTTAATTTTTATATTTTGACCATAGGTCAAGCTATATTCAGTGATTGATCATACAATTATTGTCAGTCCACTGCAGTATGTACTAGTGTAGCTTGTAATCTATTATACACTGGTGTCCAGAAGCTAAGGATGAACTACATATTTATCTGTATATGAAAAAATTTTCATGACTTCAGCCAAGATGTGGACATAAATTATTGCCAGCATACTAATAAATTATATTACACAATAAATGTTATAAATTTTGTACAAATTAATTTGCAGCATGTTTTTGACAAGAGTTACAAATTTCCTAAGTATGTAGTTAATGAATTAATGTATATTGCTTACAGAAAACTGTGGAGAGACATTTCAGGGTGGAATATATCCACACCAAACTGCAATGTAGCTCTTATAATGTCGTACCATGCTTAGCACTAAGTGATTCAGGAGTTCTTGAGGCAAACTGATCCACTTGTTCTTCAGAGCAAGGATAAGGCTTTGTTTTCTGGAGGAGAATTTTGAGCAGCAGTGAGTCTCCCTTTTGTGTCCCAAACATGTTCTATGGGGTCGAGATCTTTTGAGTATGCTGGCTACTTGATTCGATTAATATCCTCGGTTTCCAGCAGGATCTCCACTGCTTCTGTAACATGATGTGGCACTGTCATCCATAAAAATGAATTCTTTGCCTACAGCACCAAGGAACAATCGAACATGACATTGAAAAAATTGGTTGTAATATTTTTTTACCAATCATAGTTCCTTTTTCCAACACTTGTAGCTCACTGCACTTATTAAGCATAATGCCTCCCCACACCATGACCCCCAGCTCTGCTGTATCTATCCTTTTCAAGGATCTCGCAATGGTAAGCAGTACCACTTCATGCCAGATCAATTGTCATCTTGAATCGGAGGAAGGGCTAAAACAACTCTCATCTGTAAAGAGTACATTAGCTGATTGTGTCCTTTTCAGTTTTTATGGATACAACACATCACTAAAAACATGCTCTATGATGAGCTGCAGATAAAGAAGCACAGACTACTTGCCTTTTGGCCTATAAGCCTACTTATTGCAGACATCTTGCCACACTTTGTTGAGATATTTGTGTATCTATGCTTGAATGGAGCCAACTTACAATCTGACCTGCCATGGTGCATCGATTACATTTTGCTGTCATAGCCAAAAATTTGTCTTTATGCTCCATGGTCGAGCAATGGAGACTTCTTAGCAAACATCTAGAACACATTCCATTGGTTTGAAATGCTGCTCAGAGCCTGGATATACAATATTATGTGAGATTAAAAGACTATTTGACAATATCAGCAATTCTGCAGCCTTCATGTTTTCCAATAATATCCCCCCCCCCCCCCCCAATGAAATCATCAAGTCAAGGTTTCCCAAACTATTTTTTCTGTGGCCCAGTTATTTTAATACTTCATCTTCGTGACCCACTAAAAAATTTTTATCACCACTAGGTAAAATAAAACAGATTTGAATGTTCATAGAGTTTTCATTTATTATTATTATAATAAAGAAGCATTTACTCTTACAAAAATATAAAGAAATTAAACTAAAGCCAAGTAATTTATTAACGAGAGGTGTAATGCTGTTGTTTGTTAACTAGAAACTTCAGGTTTGGAGGAAAAGATGATAACTTTATTCTTAAATCCGGTTCACCTTCCAATCGGTTTCTGTATTTATTTTTAAGTGTTGAAAAGCTTGTTTCACACTTATAGGTTGTGACAAAAGGCGTTAGAAATTTTATTGCTTTTTCTGCTAAAACTGGGTACTCCTGATGGCAAGACAGTCAAAAATTCATTAAAAAAGTCCCGATTAAACACTATTTACTTGTATTTTAGAGTTTCGTGAAAAAAAAGAAAACCCCAAAACGAAACACTTAGGTTTTTGAGAGTTTTTTTAGGCGATCCAGTGTCGGGTTGTGACCAGTGGTGTGCTATAAGGGACTCACGTGAGCCCTTTGTTAATTTTTACTCAAATTGGCGAGTCCCTTGTTCTTGTTTACTTTTTTATTTTTTCAAAAAAAAATTTTTTTTTGAAACATATTAAACGACAAACTCATATACAGTAACCTAACAAAAATTAGTCTATTCGTCAGTATATAGATTATTTGGAATTATTGTTTCAACTCTATAACGAATGTGCCCAAGTTTGAAAATAAAATAAGCGCATGCGCTATCTTTACCCTTCTCCCTTCTGGTAGCCAATCGTATGGTAAAACCAGTTGCCAATCAAATGTTTTATAAAAGATTATAAAAGATTTCATTCTTATTATATTTTGATAGTTAAAAAATGTTTTTCTTATGTAAGATAAATTAACACAGTTGATTGTGTGCAAATATTTCTTGTTTAGATCATGAAATATTTGTTTAAAAATGATAGCTTTTAGAGGTTGATTGTTCTTTCATACTTTTTGATTGGAATTTGTACACAAACTGTATTAATAAAAGTTTTTGTGTGAAATACGCTTTTTTTGCTGGACGATGTGAGCCCTTTGTTAAAATTTCCATAGCTCACCACTGGTTGTGACCCACCATTTGGGAAACGCTGATCTAGGTGATGTCGTTGAGACATTACAAGACGTCGAAGTTTGCAGCTTTATTCCTTCACAAAAAGAGTTTCCACGAAAACAATTCATTTAGTGCAGCCTTATACTCTGTTGAGTGCCATCACATGATTTGAACATTTTAATGTATACCTTCTTTTTACCTGAAATCATCATTTATACAAATTTTTATAAACTGATTCATCTGAATTTGTGGTTGCAGTCTTCAGAAATGATGTTCATCCTTAGGTTTTTGGACACTAGTGTAATATATGTATTCCTGAAGATGGCCTTGATATAAAGGTTGAAACGTTGAATTTTAATTAGAATATTTAATATAATTTATGTAATTAAAATATTAGAAATGATGTTCATCCTTAGGTTTTTGGACACTAGTGTAATATATGTATTCCTGAAGATGGCCTTGATATAAAGGTTGAAACATTGAATTTTAATTAGAATATTTAATATAATTTATGTAATTAAAATATTTAATAGAAGATTTAATTAGAATATATTGTTCTTAAACAGAGTAGTATGCTTCTATAATCATTCATAATGATTGAAATATCTTCATTATTTTTTCTTGAGATTTTCTGTTTATTTATTATCTCAGTCCTGCAGTTAGGACTTGACAAGTAATCATTTGCAGCATTTTTCTTTTCATGAATATGAAATATCTATATTATATTGTTATTGTTTTTAAAGTCCATCTAATTATTCTTTGTTGTTTGCCTCTCATGTTAACTAGGGATGCGCCAAATATTTGGTTTTGTTTTGGTATTTTGCTAAATCAGAAAAAGATTTGGCATTCAGCCAGCCAAAGCAAAAAAATTCTTTTATATCAGCAATTGGGAAAAGCCTCTCCTTATCTTGTGGGACTGTTAAAAGGGTTTCCAAGGCTAATATGTAGATTTATTCCACACAAGAAATATGCCATTTCTCAGAAAATTTCTTTTGGCACTAGCTATCAGTATATTCCTTCAGTTTTTTTTTTTTCAGAAGTCAGAAATATTTATCTATCTATCTCTCCCTTCCATCTGATTCAGACAGGTTGGATCATCTCCTAATGTGGAGTCACTGTGAAATAATGCAGCCAGCACGGCACTCCTCTGCTGCATCCCTATTGGAGGTATTCATGACTGTAGTGTATTCATAGTCTGTGTGTGTGCGTGCACAGGGCCGGTTTGCCTGCTTGCGAAATGAAAAAATCCCAGCTAAACTGAGGGGAAAACCTTACTACCCACACTCAAGACCGGCTAACTTGGCTATAGCTGAGGAAGATCCTTGAGCTCCTCACGTCTTCGACAGGAATCAAACCTAGGACACCTTCCCTAGGCATATGGTTTCAAAGCGCACAGCCGCTAGGCTAACCATGTGGACTGAAATATTTATGACTTCTGGGAAAAAAAATAATCAAAATGAACTCTTGAATTTCACTTTGATTATTAAACCCATAATTATTCTGTCTATTTCACAATTTAAAATAAGTTCTGTTAATATTTTTGTTATTTAAAGAAATAAGTTTATGTTTAAGAAATAAGAAAGAAATAAGCAATATGTTTTTCTGATTTTCATGCATTGTTTTTTAAATACAAAGTTCTATGTGAAATTGAATGATAGTTTTATTTCATTGAAATAGAGGAAATTATGGATTTGTCTATATTTTATAGCCAAATTTAAAAAGAAAGTCAAGTTTTTATACTTTCCCATTGAGCTTATTAGACCAAGACTGAAATCGGGGTTGTTTTGGCTTTCACTATTTTATGAATACGAACTCTGCCAACAACCTGTATATTTGCCTTTTATTAAAACATGGAGTAAATTTCACTGTCCTGAATATTCAGGCTTAGGATTTGCATTGACCAAGTTCGAAAAAACTTACAAGTAGAAATGAAAAAAACTCATTTAACGCTGTAACTAAGCTATTTCTAGGTGGGTGCATAATAAAATATTAAACTAGAACTGAGAAGCATGTATTTGTCCTACATAAGATACTATAATTGGAAATATTGTAGATATATCTATATTTATAGCAAAATGTGGAAACAAGCAAAAGAAATAAGAAACGAAAAAAAAAAATTTCTTTTGAAAATTTAGTAGAAAGTTTGAGAAGGTTATATTCTTATAATATAAGGGGTGCTTAAGGGTCAAAGCTGTATAACTGAAAGGAGACCTCCACATACCTTTAAAGGAATGCGGAGAACCGACCAGGGCTTCTGACCTAATGTCCAATCCTCACCTTCTTGTGGTGCACCCTGTTGGGTTCTACTTGGATACTGAACGAAAGAGGATGGGCCTGGCAATTTGGTATTTAGCCGACCAAATTGTATTCTTATTGGTTAAACTAAAATATAGAATGATGGTACAACATGACAAAATTTCATGCGGGCTGGGGAGTCGCCCGGTTATACAAGGCTCCCGTTGTTTTCGCCAGGGAACCAGGGCGAACAGCGAAAAGTCAGCTACTGGAACAAATCTGGAAATAAACCCCAACTCAACATCACCAGAGTTAAAGATCGGTACTATCAACGTAAGAAGCCTGAATGGCAAAGAAATGGAGCTAGCTGAAGAATTAGATAAGTACCAGATCGACATCATAATAGGGGTGACTGAAACAAAAAAGACCAAAACTGGTGAGATCTTTCTGAGCAATAAATACAAAATGTTATATTCAGACAATGACAATCAAGGAAAAGAAGGAGTAGCCATAGTATTCAACACAAAATACTAGGCTAATCTTCTTGAATAGCAGGCAGTCTCAAGTAGAGTAATGTGGGCAAATATGAGAATGGGGAACTGGACAGTGAGACTTATTTGTGCCTATGGTCCCATAGAAGGTTCTACTAAGGTAGAAGTGGAGGAATTTTTTGAGGCTTTAGAAAAAGCAACTGACACAATGAAAAATGAAAAGTTGGTCCTTGTTGGGGATCTAAATAGCAGAGTAGGAAACGATTGTGAGACATATAAAAATATTTTGGGAAAATTTGGAGAAAAGAGCAAAGCTAATAATAATGGCAAATATCTGTTGGATTTCTGCTCAGGACATGGACTGGTTATTACTAACACCATGTTCCAACATAAAAATGTGCACAAATTCACATGGAGAGAAGAGGCTAGGAATAAGAAAAGTCTCATTGACTATGTTATTGTTGATGGTGATGTTTTCTCCCTGGTGCAGGACACCAGAGTGTACAGAGAATTTGAAATTAGAAGTGATCACTATTTAGTCTTGAGCAGGATAAAATTGAATTTCATATTGAAAAGAATAACATGTAAGAAAGTTTTAATGCGAATAAAAGTTGAGCAGCTCTCAGATGTGAACTGTAGACTAAAATACACAAAGATTATTGAAGAAAAATTGAAAGAGTTTGAGAACAAGAACCAAACCTTGGAGATACAGTGACAAGCCTTGAAGAAAACCCTGATTGATTCAGCCAGAGAGGCATGTGGTGAAGTTGTCTGTAATGATAAAAAAAATCAGAACTCCATGGTGGACACAGGAAGTTAAATAGGCAGTGAAGGAAAAGAAGAAAGCATACCAAAAGTTCCTGTCAAATAAGTCAGCTTGTTCTCTTAGAGAATATAGAGACAAATGCAAGAATGCTAAACACTGTGTAAAACTAGCTAAAAAAAAGTCATGGGAGGACTTTGGCAAGAATATAGAAAATAAATATCAAGAAGGTAGCAAAATATTCTGGAGGTTGTTGAAGAAGCTTAAGAATGGAGGAAAGAGTGCTGTAAAAGGAATTAGAAATGATAAAGGTGACATGAAAACAGGAGAAAAAGATATTCTTGAAGTATGGAGTAATTACTTTGAAAAACTGCTAAATGAAACAAGCAGAGATGACAGCACAGTGATAAAAAACACTGACCAGGCATGCAGTCAGGAATACATATCCATACTTGAAGTAGAAAAAGCCACCAAAGGCTTGAAATGTGGAAAGGCAGCAGGAGTAGATGATATTTGACCAGAAATGCTGAAGTATGGTGGTATAAGAGTCTTACAGTGGCTGCACTGCATAGTTCAGAAAGCCTGGACAGAGGGACGAATTCCCGATGATTGGAGTAGAGCTCTCATAGTACCCATATATAAAAAGGGAAATAAAACTGCCTGTGAGAATTACAGAGGTATTTCCCTACTAAGTGTTCCTGGCAAGATCTATGCAAGTATACTTGAGAAACAGTTGAGAAGAATTGTGGAAGAAAAGTTTGGTGAAGAACAAGCTGGATTCAGGCCAAATAGAGGCAGTCAGGATCAGATCTTCACTTTACGACAAATAGTCGAGAAAGCATGGGAATATAACAAAGATCTGTATTTAAGTTTTGTCGATTTGGAAAAGGCATATGACAAGGTGCCAAGAGAGAAGCTATTCAATACGCTACAGTTATATGGTGTCAATGGGGCATTATATCAAGCAATACTTAGTCTTTATTTAAGTTGTAAGTCAGCAGTTAGAATTGAAGGAAGTACAGGAAGATGGTTTAATGTTAAATCTGGTGTGAGACAAGGATGTACATTATCCCCTGTGTTATTCATTATCTATATGGATCACATTATGAAGGAAAGTGGTATTAAACATGATATCAAAATTGGAGATGTTAATGTCAGCTCTTTGCTTTATGCGGATGAGGTTATACTTCTAAATAAATCTGCTACAAGTCTGCAAGATTCTCTGACTAAATTGAATAGTTGTTGTAATAGATATGGTATGAAGGTCAGCAATAAAAAGACAAAGACAATGAAAATAGGCAGAATCATTGAAAATGTCAACTGTGTTGTGAATGGAGAACCTGTGGAACAAGTAAAACATTTCAGCTATATAGGCGCGATTTTTACTGAAGATGGTAAATTAAATATAGAAATAGACAACAGAATCAGTAAAGCTGGTATGGTGGGAAGTCAATTGAATAAATTCATATGGAATAAGAGAGAAATTAGTCGGAACACTAAATTAGCTGTATACAAGACAGTGTTCAAACCAGTTTTTACTTATCGATCTGAGAGCTGGGTCAGAAGTAAAACACTTGACCATAGACTAGAGACCAGAGATATGAGAGTCCTGAGAAAGATTATAGGCATGAATGGCATTAATGGCAATATCATATTAAAAACGAGGATGTTAGGAAAATACTTAACATTGTCAGCATCCAGGAATGCGTTAGCAGAGCTAATCTCAGGTGGTATGGTCACTTAAACAGAATGGGCGAAGAAAAATTAAAAAAACAAGTGTTCTCTGCCAGGTTGGCAGCAAAACGACCCAGAGGAAGACCAAGATATAGGTGGATTGATACGGTACAAAGTGCTTTAGATGATAGAAATATAAGATCTGATAATGTTGGAGTTTTGACAAGTAACAGACTGATTTGGAAGAAAATTGTAGATAGGAAATTAATAATAATGTAATTTTTTTCATGTAGTACTATCATATCCTGTACACCCCTTGAGGGTATATGGCAGGAATTTGATGATGATGATGATATTCTTATAAACTCTTTTAAATATTTGAAACTTAAGTTTTTTCCTAATTTGGCTATAAAATATGATGGATCCATAATGTACTCCATTTCGATATTTCGCGTATTACAAATTGGAGCACCTCAGCTATAAATGCTTAAAAATTTGACAGATATTATATTTAAAACCCTTTCTGACCTGAATTTTTTTTCCAAGTGAAAAGGAAAAAATTTTTTTTCTATTTATTTTGTCTTTAAGTATAAAAAAGCAAGAGTATCAGGTATTTTTCGAAAAAATACATTTCCAAATAGGAATTCTGAAATGATTCATTTCAGAATTGGACTCATTTGCCATGTAATATGGGCTATGAAAGAAAGCAAAGAAAGTAAGTGATTCCAATTCAAATCACTAGGGCAGAAAGGGTTAAGGAAAGCAAACTTTTATTTTCTCTTTTTATCAAAGATGATCCTAAAAGTCTTCATTTTGGAAATGCAAAATAAAGAGAAGTAGGAGATGTAGGAACCTTTCAGTATTGAGACCACATTTTAAGGTAAATAGTTTAATAAAAATGAGCAATTATAAATTTCATAAGTTGTCAGGGGTACTAGTAAAAAAAAAGTAATACACCTCCTGCAGCTTCTTTACTTAAACAAGATTTTAAGAATGCAATCATGCTATCTTACATCAAGAATGTTATAAAGCAGCTACATTGTTCCATGATGCCTCGACATTGCTCTTGTATTTTAGGTAATGCAAGCTAAATCAACTCCAGTGCTGAATATTATATTCTCATAAGCACTTCCTGGTCAGTTTTCCAAACTTTCAATGTTTCTATATGTTTATATTTATTTATTTATTATACATGTGTATATAGAAAAACCAAAATGTGATAAGAAATAAGTCTTAAATTTAAAATAGTTTAAAAATTGGTCAAACAAAAGCAGGAATGAACTTTCCTGCAAACCAAAATGGTTTCTAGGACTATAGAATTTCGAGAAGTAATTTCACAAAATTAAATAATTGTAACAAATAGTAATGCCCTTGGTAAAAGAAGCAAAACAATTTTATGACATAAACTTTTAATATTCTGTGAACAGCTTATTGGAGATATTAATTTCTGAGAGTTGAAATTAATATCTCCAATTTTGATATCAAAAATTTTTTTACAACTTTCTTCATATTGTGATTCATATTGATGAACAATAGTGGAGATGTGCATCCTTGTCTCAAACCTGATTAACATCAAACCATCTTCCTGTACCTCCTTCTAGACTATGTATTACTTGATATGATGTCTCATTTATATCATAAAATTGTAGTATTCTGTGAACAGCTTTTCTCTTCACATGTTGTCATGTGCCTTTTTCCAGATCTTCAAAACTAAAGTTATATTCCTGTGATTTCTCAGCTAAGTTGAAATGTGATGCTGATTATATCTATTCAACCCCAAACCTGGCTTGTTCCTTCTACACATACAAATACACCTCCATAGGTGAATTTCTGGGCAAATGTCATCTTCTTTAGCTACTTTTCTACATTTGAAGTTTTTGATCAATACTCAAGATAGAAAACTATATCAAGTTTTGCTGTGTACTCCTGATTGCATTCCTCTTGAATATTTTCTGTCTCTTCTTGACTCATTTAGCTGGCTTTATAGAATATCTTTAGTTTTCATGTCAACTCATTCCTTTGACAGTACTCTTTCCTCCATTTCTAAAGTTTTTTAATAGCCTTCAGGATACTGCTTTTTCCAGGACATTTTGACTCTAATGTTTGTTCTGTTTAGCTGTTTTTACACATAGCTTTATATATTTTTTTTGTATTCTTACAATGTACATGCTGACTAACTTGTTATGACCTTTTGATATAGTTTCTTCTTTTCCAGAATTGCCTCTTTGATTCCACAATGAAGTTCAAATATTTCTGTCCTTGCACTGAACTTTGTCTTATGCTTCCCTTGCTGATTCTGCCAATGCTGTCTTCAGATTTTGCCACTGAGTCTTCAGAGTTTGGCAGTTATTTCCAAACTCTTTCATTGTGTCTCCAATAATGTTTGAGTTTACAGTTTAACTCTGTCTGAAAGAAAGTACTTGATTTTGATTGTTTTTAAAACTTTCTTACACAATTTTCTTTTTGATTTTATATTCATTTTCAATCTGTTCACAACTTAAATAGTGATCACTTGCTGTTTTAGATCCCTTGTATATTCTTGTCCTTAATCAGATTCATTATATCGTTATACACAGTAACATTGATCATTGAAACTTTTCTAATTTCTTGTCATTTATTCCCATACATGTCCTGAATTGAAATTCCAGCAAGTATTTATCATTATTATTGGCTTTTCTTTTTTCTACAGATATTTGGCAAAACAGTTCTGTATATTTAGTATTTATTTCCTGCTATACCGTTTAGCCTTCCAATTTATGTGAGCTTTTTTTTTGTCAGGTGCCCTTTTTCTAGTGATTCAAATTCTTCCACTTCTTTCTTATTTGAACTGTCTGTGGTACCATTGACACAAATAAGTCTCATTATTCAATTTCTCCATTCTGATGTTTGTCCACATCACTTGATATTATAATCTTCAAAAAGATTATCCTTGTGTTTATAATATAGATACTCCTTTCATTCACTGATTATTGCCTGCATATAGCATTTTGTATTTGTTAGTTAGAGGAATTTTACCTGTTTTGTCTTCTTTGCTTCAGCAATGCTAGTTATGCTGATTTTGTACTTCTCTAATTCTTCTAGCAGTTCCACTTCTTTTGTAATTTCTATTGATGTTGATGATACTTATCTTATTCAGGTGATGTTGAGCAGGACTTTTTTTTTCCTAGTATAGAGCCTTTATTGTTCATCCTTTCTCTTTATAAAAACTGTTGGGACCTTGTTTAACTGTGAAATACCCCTACCAGCATGATATTTTATGTTATTATATCATCAATGTCTTTTTGGGTTAAGCCAATACAGAACAATTTGGTCATCTACCCAAATTGTATAAATATCTGTATGTGCTAAATTTAGTTCAAGGGAATCCGAATTGCAAATATTGTCTCTATCTGTTTCTTGTTCCAGTCTTCTTTGCACCAGGTTCCTTTGTGCTTGTGTTGGAGGATGGAAACTTTTCATTGGTAACCAGATGCTTATCCATTGTGAAAAATTTAACTGTAATTAATAAAAATTGAAGTTGGAATAGCTAAACTTAACACTGCAGCTATGCTAGTAACTATTTACTTAACTAGGCTCTATGCCAGTTGCACTTCCATGCACGTGCACATGCACGCACACATCTGATCTAGAATGAGTCTAGATCAGGCTCTCACACAACACAACCCATAACTAATCATGTTAACCCTAACACCTCAATATTTGATGATGTAATGATTGTTGTATTACTGTGTCACTTAAGTTTATAAATATTAGGTTGGTAAAAGTTTTTATACAAATATAATTGTATAAATAGGCAAAAGTGTGCTGTAATTTGGCTGAAAATATTTACTATCTAAATATAGCAGCATATCTCTAACTTTCTTGCATCACACGATTTGAGAAATATTGCCTTATAATTTAAGTCTGACTTAGAAAACTTGTTTGTTTTTGTTAGTTTAATGAAATTCTCATTAACAAATATGGTTTCGATATCTGAAGTGAAATGAAAAAAAAAAAGCCTGCTTATGTTTATCATTTGAAAGTATACTTCTAATTGATATTACTAAGCAGCTCCATGTCGTCACAACTGGAGGAAGGAGGGGAAAAAAATCATAATTTCAGTATTCGTATTTATGAATTTAGGGACACAAAACACACGTGTTGAAAAGATTATTTTACTGATTAATAATAAAATAATAACTTTACGTTTTGTTTCGACCCCTGTATTGAGGTCATCGTCAGAAGGATACATATGTATAAGAACCAAGCTACATGCTGTTGTACTCTATACAAGTAAATTACATCTACGTTGTTAACTAATCTTTTTTCTTAGCTTGCCCTCTAGTGATTAAAAAAAAAAAAGATAAAGTAAAATAAAATAAAAACTACAATAAACTCTGCTAAAGTCCTCACGTGCTAGGATTCTTCTGGAATTATAGTTTATATTGCTATTATGATTATCTTCTGGATTTGTACAGTACAGGTTGCTATTGAATGCTAATCCATGGAGATGTGACCCACAAGCAGTGCAGCCTCTACGTTAAGCTAAAGATATGTAGTTCCATGTTAATTAATCAACTGGCCTTTTTGAAATGATGTAGACACAGCAACTTAATACCCAACTGCATTAAACTAAAGAAGAAATTTACATCAGCTAAAGCGCTCCATATCTATGCCAGGCAAGAAAAAGCGTTATTAAGAGAACAGATCCACGAGGCATGAAAGAACTTAGCATCTACCCAAGCCAAAGTGTTAAAACTAAAATTTGAGCTATCCAGTTACATTAATCTGGAAATTTGGAATATTCTAGAAAGATCACAGACGACTCGGCCAAGCACCTATTACTCAAAAACAAAGAACATTTAATAAAGTTTCAAGCATTAAAACTACAGGAAAGCACAAGACAATTACGCTGCCATAACGGAAGGAGTAGCCAATCACCCACAAACGCAGTTAGGAGCAACCAACCACCATCAGACCGCTGTCTGGTTATCAACCAATCAGATTACAACCTCACACAAGGTGAACTCTCGCTACTGGAGAAATGTTTAAATTATGCCATTGCTCCGAGGTCAATAAATAAACTAGATATAATATATCATATCGAGAGAGGTTTAAGATCCCTCCCTGCCAATTTAGCTGACAAAATATGAATGGAAACTGCCTGTTTACTAAATTCAACCAAAAAATTAAGCAGCAACCTAAACAAAGCGGATAAACTGGCCCTCTAATCCCTAAAAAATAACCGTGACATTATTATCACAAAAGCAGATAAAGGGAATGCCACTGTTGTTTTAAATCAGACAACCTACATTGAAAAAATGAACCATTTGGTATCGGACCACAACACCTACCAAATGGTAAATTACAACCCCATGCAATGCAACAAAAAGAAAACTACTTAAATCAGTTAATATGTGGCTGGAAGAAACAATTAAAAAATTAATACCGCAGTATGAGTATGCCCGGAATTTAAGGCCTGCCAAAAGTACACAAAACAGGCACGCCATTACTTCCAATTGTGGAAGGAATTGACAGGCCGAATTACTACTTAGCCAAAAAATTAGCAGCCACACTCAAGGAATTGGTTGGTCATTCCCCTTCCTACATAAAAAATACACAACAATTCATAAACAAAATTTAAAACATTACATTCAACGACCAAGATCTATTAGTCAGCTTTGACATAACTTCCCTTTTCACCAATGTCCCAATCAATGATACTATCTTACTTTTACAGAACATATTTCCACACGACATCACAGCCCTCTTTGCCCACGTACTCCGCTCTGGATATTTCGTGTGGCAAAACAATTTTTACCTTCAAAAAGAGGGTACAGCCATGGGCTCACCACTCTCCCTCCCCAATAGCGAACTTTTATATGGAAGACTTTGAGCAACGAGCTCTAGAATCGGCATGCCTAAAGCCCAAAATTTGGCTCAGATACATTGATGATATTTTCTCCATTTGGCCCCACGGCCGCCAAGCACTAGATACATTCCTCAGCCACCTGAACAAACAACACAAACGCATCCAATTCACCATTGAAATAGAAAAAAACAAGTCTCTTCCGTTCCTAGACACACTTGTCACACTTCTTCCTTCAGGCTGTCTCTCCTTCTCAGTTTACCGCAAACCTACACACACAGGCCAGTACATACACAAAACTTCTTATCATCACCCAACACAAAAACTAGGGGTCATAAGCACCCTTAAACACAGAGCTCAAACCATTTGTTCAAATGAACAAGCTCTTAACCATGAATATGAGACCATCAAACATACCTTTATAAAAAATGGATACAGTATAAAAACCATTCACAAGATCCTTCACAAAGATACCACTAATAACAAAAAAGATTTCAAGAATGCTATTGCTATTGTTAGAGGCATTTCAGAAAAAATAGACAGAACACTACACAAATACAACATCAAAACCACCTTTAAACCCCCGACAAAATTAAGACCCCTACTCAGTTCTTCCAAGCCACACTTAGTGGATCCCCTGCCACACTTAGCCCACCCAGGGGTTTACAAAATAGATTGCAGATGTAACATACCATACATAGGGGAAACAGGGCAAACCATCCCGATCAGAAAGGATGAACACAAACGTCACATAAAATACCTCCATTTTGGAAAAACTGGCCGAGCACGCACTCCAAACATACCACAGAATTGATTGGAAAGGTACCAAGTCCCTACACCGCACCAAAACCTGGTTCGAGCAGAAATTCAAGGAAGCATATGAAATGCTCAAACATGATCCGAATCTGAATAAAAATGATGGTCTAACCATTCCAAGAATGTGGAGGACCCATCTACAACCTTCATAGCAACCATGAAGAAAAATCTCAATACATGAAGACTTGGTGAAGTGTTTTTTTTTTTCCTGAACATTCAATAGCAACCTGTACTGTACAAATCCAGAAGATAATCGTAATATAACAATATAAACTGTATAATTCCAGAAAAATCCTAGCATGTGAGGACTTCAGCAGAGTTTATTGTAGTTTTTATTTTACTTTTTTTTTATCACTAGAGGGCAGGCTAAGAAAAAAGATTAGTTAACAACGTAGATGTAATTTACCTGTATAGAGTGCAACAGCATGGAGCTTGGTTCTTATACACATGTATCCTTCTGAAGATGACTTCAATACAGGGATTGAAACGTAAAGTTATTATTTTATTATTAAACAATAAAATAATCTTTTCATAAATATGAATGCTGATCACCGGGTAACCTTAAAAGAAAGGGATAATTTCAGTATGTCTTAAATAGCTGTTTGTCAAATACATGCATGTTGTTTGCAGATTGTCAATTTCGTACATTGGTTAGAACATTCAAACTACTGTTGTAACAAGTTTGCTTGAGTATGGCATTGAGAAATAGTTCATTATGTACTTGGCTGTTGTTGAATAGGCTGAAGTTGTATGTATGTATGTTATAAAAGTATATGAATGCAGAAATAGTAAGAAGTATTAGTTTATAATGCTGAGTTATCTAAATATTTCTTTTATTCTAATAGCTGCATGTAAAGAGGAAAAAGATGGAGACTTTCCTGTCCTAGGTCTGGGACGTGGCTTGCTCTCATTCTGCAGACCACCAGGTAATTTATTTTAATAGTTGTGTGCACCAATATAAATCATCTGACAGTTACTGTGTATTTTTCTATCTAGTGAGATATGGATTAGTTTCATTTCTACTTCTTTTCTTGAAGGAAATTTAATTGACCTTTTCTGGCTATTCAATTAATCAGCCATTGGTCACACTTTATAAGATGATCTTTTGTATTCTCCAGTTTGGTCCAGTTGGTGGGAGGTGGAAGGGCCTAAGACTTGCTTACTTATATATATATATATATACACACACACACCCAGTCCTGATTTTACATGATCTTTTTTTTTTTACAAGGTTTTGAAATAACACAGTCGACAAAGCTGAAGTAATTATGTTAAGTATGTTTTTTTTTTTTTTTTTTTCAAATTTAAGTTTATTTTTTAAAATGTTATTTTCATATCATGTTCATATTACATATTTTCATATGTAAATATGTTGAATTGGATTTAAATGGTATTGATGCGAACACAGATTGATAAGAAAATAACTATTTATTAACTTAAGCTAATATTTCGCTGGTATTATATCCAGCATCTTCAGAGGCACACAAACAAAGTTTGTTACAAATGCGAGACAACCGACAATCCGGTGAAACAGTGGGGCTAGAATAAGTAATTGCAGTGTGCAACACAAGACTAAAGTCCTAATACGGCAGCATCTAAGTTAAAAAAAAAAAAAAAAACTAGTCCAAAGTTTTGAAAAAAATATAGTAATCCAAATAGTAGTCTTTGAAAGTTTTGAAATGTCCAAAGTAGTGAAAACAATAAAAATAAATAAATATTAATTTGGGCTTAGGATGATTGTCTCCCAAATCTTTGGTAGATTTATACAGCCATACTTGTTAAGGTTTGGAGTATGTTTTAAGGCTTCTGTTGATTACTCCAAACCTTAACAAGTATGCCTGTATAAATCTACCAAAGATTTGGGAGACAGTCATCCTAAGACCAAATTAATATTTATTTATTTTTATTTTATTTTTTTTCACAACTTTGGACTACTATTTTTCAAAACTTTGGACTACTGTTTTTTTTTTTTTTAAACTTAGATGGCACCGTATTTAGTACTTTAGTTTTGTGTTGCATGCTGCAGTTACTTATACTAGCCCCCACTGTTTCACCGGATTGTTGATTGTCTCGCATTTGTAACAAACTTTGTTTGTGTGCTCTGACGATGCTGGATATAATAACAGCAAAATATTAGCTTTTAAGTTAATAAACAGTTATTTTCTTATCAATCTGTGTTCGCATCAATACCGTTTAAATCCAATTCAACATGTGTGATGAACACATAAGCCTATCCACATATGTAAATATATTCATCTAAATTCAAAAATGAAAATTTATAAGAAATTTCCTAGTTTTCCGAGTTGTATTAATTGATTTCTAGCATTGTTATAGTTAAATCGAAAAAAAAACTTTTTTTTTATTAAGGTAAGTTACAATTTTTATAGCATTATTTATTTAACTAATTGAAAATATTTTCTGCCTTGACAGAAATGATGGATAAAACAACTAAAAAGAATCCAAACAAAAAAGCAATTTCTTTAGAAATAAAAATATAAATCTCAGATCTTCTTGCAAAAGGTGAAGATTCCACATCTGTTGGCAAAACTTAATTTGAATGAAGTTACAATTAAAAAATTAAAAACAAAACTGAAAATGCTATACAACAGATTTGATGATTTTGGCATTGATGATATAAATGAAATAATTGCTGACAGTTCTTAATGAGGAAGAGTTATTAGAAATCATGTTGGAGAAGTTTGACCCAAAAGATTTTAGTGATGAGTACAAAGCATCACCACTAACTGCTAATTTAATTCTCAAAGGCCTACGATTGGCAAATAAATTGGAAAATCGTTTTCTGATTAACGATCTCGTAAGTGAAAAAGCTGTTTAAATTCCAATCAGATCTGAAATCATGTATGGGGTCACTACAAGGAGCTATACAAAGACCTCCTCAAATTAGGATTGCAACGATCTATTTCCTCGGAAATAGATCTCCTCAGAAAGTGATTTTGCACCGATTCATCATAAAAGGATGCACTTACTATCAGAAAGTGACTTGAAATAAAAAATCATTATTAAATCCTATTTTCTTATTCCTGAATTATATTATTTTTCTTTTTGAAATTTAATTAAAATTTTTTTTTTTTTATTTCTGAAAGATTGAGGTTTTTTTTGGTTAAAATACTGAAATTAAAATTCATTTACGTTTTTTAAATAAAATATGGATGGATATGCTCAAATAAACAAAATTTGTGTTTCTATTATCAAGATTACTAACTTTTTTTAAGTTGTGGATGCTAATATTTTTCTGTATTATCTGTATTTAGTATGTACTATCCAGTACATACTAAATGTCTTTTTTTACATGATATTCTTTGGAATGTATATACCATATAAAAACAGGATTGTGTGTGTATATGAGGGGATATCCCAAAATAACTGGAATTATTTTTTAAAAAAAAAAAATTATTAAATTTATAATATTATATTCTAGTCTCCTTCAGAGTACTCTCCATATAAGTTAGTGCACTTGTCCCAATGTTTTTTTCCCTGCTGGAATCAGTTTTAGAACTGTTTAATTGGAATACAGTTTATGGCCTCCAGTGACTTTTCTTTCACTGGAGGCCATAAACATTTCACACATTAATTATTTAGTATTACATAATTAATATTTAGTTGTTTAGGATCTAATAACATTTTCAGACTCCCAGATTTTTCTCTTAGTTGTATCATAGCAATACTGTAAAAGTTCTGATTTATCCTATAAAACTTGATTCTCATTTGCGAAGCAGCCTTCAGCTGACCCACAAGCTGAGGCTTTATTCCTATAAATTTATTCCTATTCCTATATACCATAGGAATAAAGCTGAGGCTTTATTCCTATGGTATTCAATATCATAATTTCTGAAAGAGAAAGTAATTCCTGAAAGAGAAAAGATCAACAAGAAATGAATAACTCAGGAAATCCTAAAATTGGTATAAGAGAAAAGAGAACTGAAACTTAAAAGAGATAATTCAGAGGCAGCAGATGAGTTATACAATCAAAAATGCAATGAAGTACAGAAAGCAGCAAGATCTGATAAAGCCAAATGGTTGGAGGACCAGTGCAAAGACATTGAACAGTACTATGGAGAACACAAAACTAGATAGGTCTACAAACTTATAAGAAATGTCAATAGGAAGTGGCAAACAAGATCAGTAGCAGTCAAAGATGAAAATGGTAAAGTATTGATGGACAAGACAGAAACCATGACAAGATATTGCAGCGAACTATATAAATATCAACTAAATGATACTTCAACAGAAGTAATTAAAGAACTAAAAGCAATCTCTCCACCAGCAGAGATCTTTGAAAATGACATCTTGGAAGAGGAGGTGAATAAGGCTATAAAACATCTCAAGAACAGCAAGAGTCCTGGAAATGACAACATAATAGACGAGATGCTAAAATATAGGGGAGAATCAGTTGCAAAAGAAATACATAAGCTATGTAATGAAATATTATGATCACGTTATGCCCCCGAAGAGTGGAAAAAATCAGTCTTGGTTGTTCTTCATAAGAAAAGCAGTGATTACAGAACTATTGCATTAATGAGTCATCTTGGCAAAGTGCTGATGAAAATACTAACAGAGACCCTGAAGGGGCATATGGAGGCACATCTTCCATACTCGCACTAAGACTAACAGCAGAGAAAGCTTGAAGAAAGAACAAAAAGATATATTGCTGTTTTGTGGACTTCCAAAAAGCATTTGATAATATTGACCAAAATATGACATGGGCTGTCTTGGAATCCTATGGTGTGGATAGTAAATTGATCCACCTGCTGAAAGATATAAACAGCCAAGCACAAGCAAAAATCAGAATAGCAGGTGAGACTAGAGATTGGTTTGCCACTAGTCAAGGCATAAGACAAGGGGACCCAATATCACTAATTATCTTCATGACACATCTGGGAAGAACACTAGATAAGATTAAAGAAGAAGGTGGAGGCATTTCAATAAATGGCATGAGAATAAACTATCTCTGCTTTGCAGATGACATCGTGGTGATTGAAGAAGACACAGCAAGGCTGGAACAGACATTGCAAACACTATACACAGAAGGAAAAAGATATGGACTAAATGTCAACTTTGAAAAAATTAAAACAATGATATTCAGACAACAGGAATTACTGAACAGAGTTACGATAGACAGATTTCAACTGGAAAATGTGGAATACTTCACATATCTTGGATGCCACATGAAGTATGATTTGGACACCAAAAGAGAGATAAAAATTAGAATAGCCAGAGCAACAACTATTTTAAAAGCCATGGACAAAATATGGAAGAGCCGAGCTATAAAGATGCAAACTAAACTGTGCATTGTAGAAACCTGTATCTTCAGCAGCATGCTCTATGGATGCGAGGCCTAAGTACTACTGAGAGAATCTGAAAGAAGGATATTGGCATTTGAGAGGAAGTGCTATAGAAAGATCTTGAGAATAAGCTGGATACAGAAAGTGAACAATGAGGAAATCTACAGACGAATACAACCAAAAGAAAACCTGATCCAGCAAATAATCAAAGGGAAATTACATCTATTTGGCCATATATGTAGAATGAATGATGAGAGAAAATTAAAAACGTTGCTGTTTGGAATGATTGAAGGAAAGAACAAAAGAGGAAGACCAAACAGAGAATGGAGCAATGACATCGTCAAATAGTGCGGAAACTCTATACACAAATTGAGTCATCTTGCACAAAACAGAATGCAATGGAACAATCATATCAAGATGGGCAGACACCTACGGGCATTGGACCCATGGTTGTTGATCATGATGATTCAATATCTCGAATGTGTTCTTCAATACAGTGTTCAATTGATTTCTTTCTAAGATGATCAGCAATCACACCATAGTCATAAACACCTGGATATTGAAGTGGGCAATGTCGAGGTTTTGTGGATTGGAGTGGTGATCTCATTTTGATAAAGGAGGTAAATACCACTTTGATCATTATTCCTTAAGCATTTTTGTAAGTTTTATGGAAATAGAGCTAATACATGGAAGTATGATGAATCCTCTGACTTCTTTTTCATTTAGAAATTTCTCTAGTGTCATGTTGGTTGAGTAGTCTGAAGATGATGTGATCATTATAGCCATTTTTAAGGAAAGCATTTCTTAAATGTTGAAGTTCTTTGGCTAGTTCATCCTTGTCAGTGATGAGTTGGCAGGCTCTTGCTCTTAGTATGGAAATAATACCCAATTTTTGAGGTCTCTAATGATGGGACAAGGCATGTGGATATCTGTCAGCGTGTGTGTAGGTTTTCAAAAATATACTTTTAATTTACCCATTTTCTTAGAGAAGCTTTCATTTCTGGACCTTCTACCATCATCATCAAATTCCTGATTTGTACCCTCAAGGGGTGTACAGGATATGATAGTACTACATGAAAAATTTACGTCATTAATAACTTCCTATCTACAATTTTACTCCATATCAGTCTCTTACTTGTCAAGACTAATATTATCAGATCTTATATTTCTATTCTCTGAGGCACTTTGTACCTTATCATTCCACCTATTTCTTAGTCTTCCTCTGGGTCGTTTTCCTGCTATCCTGGCAGAGAACACTTGTTTTGTTAATCTTTCCTCGCCCATTCTGTTTAAGTGACCATACCACCTGAAATTAGCTCTGCTAACACATTCCTGGATGCTGACAATGTCAAGTTATTTCCTAATATCCTCAATTTTAATATGATATCGCCATTGATGCCATCTGTTCACGCCTATAATCTTTCTCAGGACTCTCATATCTGCAGTCTCTAGTCTTTGGCCAAGTGTTTTACTTCTGACCCAGCTCTCAGATCGATAAGTTAAAACTGGTTTGAACACTGTCTTGTATACAGCTAATTTAGTGTTCCGACTAATTTCTCTCTTATTCCATATGAATTTATTCAATTGACTTCCCACCATACCAGCTTTGCTGATTCTGTTGTCTATTTCTATATTTAATTTACCATCTTCAGTAAAAATCGTGCCTATATAGCTGAAATGTTTTACTTGTTCCACAGGTTCTCCATTCACAACACAGTTGACATTTTCAATGATTCTGCCTATTTTTATTGTCTTTGTCTTTTTATTGCTGACATTCATACCATACCTATTACAACAGTTATTCAATTTAGTCAGGGAATCTTGCAAGCTTGTAGCGGATTTATTTAGAATTATAATATCGTCCGCATAAGGCAAAGAGCTGATATTAACATCTCCAATTCTGATATCATGTTTAATACCACTTTCCTTCATAATGTGATCCATATAGATAATGAATAACAGAGGGGATAATGTACATCCTTGTCTCACACCAGATTTAACATTAAACCATCTTCCTGTACTTCCTTCAATTCTAACTGCTGATTTACAACTCAAATAAAGACTAAGAATTGCTTGATATAATGCCCCATTTACTCTATATAACTGTAGCGTATTGAATAGCTTTTCTCTTGGCTCCTTGTCATATTCCTTTCCCAGATCGACAAAACTTAAATACAGATCGTTGTTATATTCCCATGCTTTCTCAACTATTTGTCGTAAAGTGAAGATTTGATCCTGACAACCTCTATTTGGCCTGAATCCGGCTTGTTCTTCACCAAGCTTTTCTTCCACAATTTTTCTTAACCATTTCTCAAGTATACTTGCATATATTTCCAGGAACACTCAGTAAGGAAATACCTCTGTAATTCTCACATTTCCTTTTTTATATATGGTTCTATTTCCTTTTTTATATATACTATTAGAGCTCTACTCCAGTCATCAGGAATTTGTCCCTCTGTACAGGCCTTCTGAACTATACAGAGCAGCCACTGTAAGACTTTTATACCACCATTCTTCAGCATTTCTGGTCGAATATAGATCGCCCACCAATTAGAGGTCTCTCGATACTTCTGTATATGTCAAAAAAAGGTGAATCCATTCCGATAATAGGGTAATCAATCTGTCTTCGGGGATATGTTTGTTTATTATTACAGGTCAGAAAATTTAGCTTTTCTTTTATGAACATTGTAGTTTTTAAAGTGTAACTATTTTACTTGTATAACAGTTGGAAAAATGTACGTAGAGTATTAACAAGATTAGAAAAGGTATAGCATAAAACAAAAATTTAACTAAGTTTATTTTTAAGAAAGTTTTCTATAAAATAAAAATAATTATACAGAAAAACAGAAATTTTTTCAAATGAACTTAGATATTCTAAACTTACAGTTGAGAGAACTGAGACACTTTAATGTCCTAAACTGATTAATTATTTATGACTTGTTGTGACTCTTTTAACAAACCCATGCAAAAAAAAGGTTGGAAAAAATACCATTATCAAATCCTTTTAATCTTCATAGTCATCTGAATCAGTGTCCGAATCGTTATCACTTTCACTTAAACTGATCACCAAAGGTTCGCATAATTCTTCGATAATTCCGTCTCTGTCCCAATACATATTTTCCAATGAGGTGACATGAAAGAAATATTTTCTCCAGTTTTGAATTGTAATACTTTCAATCGCCTGTTCTGAAAGCTTAAAAAGTTTCGACATGTCAATCTCCAGTTACGTTGCAATGGCGAATGAAACTTTTCACTTCTGCCCAAACATACTCAATAGTATTAATATCGCAATGATATGGTGGTAGCCTCAAAGCTAGAAATCCATGCTCTTTGAGCATCGTGTCGAATTTAAATAGTTTAGTTGTGGGCGAGTTTCTTCTGACCAAATTAAGCAATTCAATTTTTCGCATATCTGGGGAATGAGAAATGTTATTTGCAGAGAGCCAATCCATAAGAACTTGCTTCTTATTAGACCAATTTGGAATTTTGTTTGATCGAATAGAGTAATATGAAGCATTATCAATTATAACAACAGCATTTTTAGGAAGGTTTGGAATCAGTTTTTCTTCTGCTCACTTTTCGAAGATCGTAGAATTCATTTGCCTATGGTAATTGGCTTTGTATAATAAGTTTGAATTTGGTAAAAAACCCATTTCTCCACCCGCTCACAAAATTATTATGCTCTGCAAGGCATTTCCAGTTTGTAGCACTCCACATTCTTCTTTAGACTGCCAACATTTTCCATAAGTTAAATTACTATCAATCCAAGTTTCATCTAGATACACAATTGGTTTTTTTCTCCTCCCTGAAACGTCTTATTGCTCTCAAATACTGTGTTCTAGATAAAACAATGTCACTTCACTCCATGATAAGTTTCCTTTTATTCTGGGACTTTTTAAAACAAAATCTGATTTCATGAAGTATTTTCCTTAAAGTTTCTCTTTTCCAAGGAAAATTAATTTTTTCTTTAAGCACAGGAATCAATTTCGGAACAGCTGGCACTCTTTTCTCGACCACGTAAAATTCGTGAATAGTTCTTCTTATAACGTCTACATCAAAATCATTCAAAGCTACGGTTTCCATGGTTTTCTTTACTCTGGTGCTTTTTTTTTAGGAAATTTAAATTTTGGCTTACCTTCACCTTTTGATTCCCTACGAATTCTTTTGACAGTCGACCCCGATATGCCCGCAATTGCACTTGCATGTTTTATGACTTGAGAAAGGGGAACAAGGAGACGATTCTTTTTCGCAGAATGTCAGCACATTATTCAATATTCTTTTGCAAGAGCTACTGAAACATTTAACAACAGAACTTGATGACTGTACTGGATCCATCATACAAATTAATAATAAAAAAATAATGCAAAAAAGTGACAACAAAAATCAAGCTAGTACTAGTACAGCGACAAACAAGAAAGCACGTGATTTCGCATGATGGCGACCAATTCATACTTCCTTCATTTCTTTCTCCCCTTCAGCATGAATCGACAATTCTTGGCAAAATGCCAAGGAGAGATCTACAAACGGTGGGCGAACTATATCATCTACTCCTGTTTCCACATTTTAAGCCTTTGATGGCTTTTTCTACTTCAAGTATGGATATGTATTCCTGCCTGTATGTCGTTTGAGTGTTTTTTAATACTATGCTATCACTGCTTGTTTCGTTTAGCAATTTTTCGAAGTAATTACTCCATACTTCAAGGATATCTTTTTCTCCTCTTTTCATGTCACCTTTATGATCTCTAATTCCTTTTACAGCACTCTTTCCTCCATTTTTAAGCTTCTTCAACAACCTAAAGAATATCTTACCACCTGCTTGATATTTATTTTCTATGTTCTTGCCAAAGTCCTCCCGTGACTTTGTTTCTGACTAAATATAATCAGTGTTTCGCTTTCTTACATTTGTTTCTGTATTCTCTAAGAGCACAAACTGACTTATTTACCAGGGACTTTTGATATGCTTTCTTCTTTTCTTTCACTGCCTCTTTAACTTTCTGTGTCCACAATGGAGTTCTGATTTTTCTATCCTTGCAGACAACTTCACCACATGCCTCTCTGGCTGAATCAATCAGGGTTTTCTTCAAGGCTTGTCACTGAATCTCCAAGGTTTGGTTCTTGTTCTCAAACTCTTTCAATTTTTCTTCAATAATCTTTGTGCATTTTAGTCTGCAGTTCACATCTGAGAGCTGCTCAACTTTTATTCGCTTTAAAACTTTCTTGCATGTTATTCTTTTTAATACGAAATTCAATTTTAAACTGCTCAAGACTAAATAGTGATCACTTCCAATTTCAAATCCTCTGTAGACTCTGGTGTCCTGCACCAGTGGAAAAAACATCACTATCAACAATAACAAAGTCAATCAGACTTTTCTTATTCCTTGCTTCTTCTCTCCATTTGAATTTGTGCACATTTTTATGTTGAAACATGGTGTTAGTAATAACCAGTCCATATCCTGAGCAGAAATCAAACAGGTATTTGCCATTATTATTAGCTTTGCTCTTTTCTCCAAATTTTTCCCAAAATATTTTTGGATGTCTGACAATCATTTCCTACTTTGCTATTTAGATCCCCAACAAGGACCAACTTTTCCTTTTTCACTGTATCAGTTGCTTTCTCTAAAGGATCAAAAAATTCCTCCACTTCTACCTTAGTAGAACCTTCTGTGGACCATAGGCACAAATAAGTCTCATTGTCCAATTCCCCATTCTGATATCTGCCCACATCACTCTGCTTGAGACTGCCTTGCATTCAAGAAGATTAGCCTCGCATTTTGTGTTGAATACAATGGCTTCTCCTTCTTTTCCTTGATTGTGATTGCGATTGCTTGAATATAACATCTTGTATTTAATGCTCAGATAGTTCTCATCAGTTTTGGTCTTTTTTGTTTCAGTCACCCCTATTATGATGTCGATCTGGTACTTATCTAATTCTTCAGCTAGCTCCATTTCTTTGCCATTCAGGCTTCTTACGTTGATAGTACCGATCTTTAACTCAGGTGATGTTGAGCTTGGGTGTGCTTTCAAATTTGTTCCAGTAGCTGACTGGAACCATTTTGCTGTTTAACCTGGTTCCCTGGTCAAACAGCAAAATGGTTCCTTGGCGAAAGTAACAAGGGGGCCTTGTTTAACCGGGCTATGCTCCAGCCGGCATGAAATGTTTTCATGTTGTACTATCATTTGTATATTAGTTTAAGTCAATAAGAATACAATTTGGTCCACTAAATCCCAAATTGGCAGCCCATCCTCGTTCATTCAGTATCCAGGTAGATACTCAACAGGGTGCACCACGAGAAGGTGAGGATTGGACATTAGGTCAGAAGCCCTGGTCAATTCTCTGCATTCCTTTAAAGGCTTTGTGGAGGTCTCCTCTCAGTTATACAGCTTTGACTCTTAAGCACCCCACCTTCTACCATTAGATTCTAATTTATAGGTGAATTTTATTTTAGGATGTTGATGATTCAGGTACTCATGAAAAAGCAGAAGTGAACATAGTCTGTGGTTACAGACTCAGACTGAGAATATGTCATTAACATACCTTTTCCATAATTTTGCTTTATGATGGTATTCTTTTATGGCCTTGTTTTCGAATGGTTCCATATAAAGATTTGCTAAAAAATGGTGAAAGAGGACTACCCATGGCTAAACCAGAGTTCTGTTTGTATATTGTGTTTTTATATTTAAAGTATCCAGATTGAAATGTAGTGTTTGAGGAGTAGGTTATGACACTCCTTGTGGTAAATTAATCTGCCACACCCATCCATCTGCTCGATAGAGGGTGTAGTGTGATTCTTTGCTCTGTAACACAGATTTCCAAACTTCTGCATCCCACCTGAATTATGTTGGTTCAGGTAATGTGGGGCTTGCATATCGTGGTCCTACCATGAAAACCCATGTTGTGAGTCTCTGTTCTGATTGTTTTTGTGTAAATTTATGTTCCAGTCGATTCCCACACTCTACATTCAGCATGTTGCCTGGCTTATGACAGTTTTTACATATTAACCTTCACAGCACCCTAAGTTCACGTTTGGTGAGTGTGTTAGCAGGGCTGGCTCTCCCGATGGTGCAACAAGTGCATTTGCAAAAGGTGGCAAAATTGACCTAAACTATATGAAAAATAAATCATAAAAGTCATTTATTTCCTCTCTTGAAACCAAACTTCAGGATGTCATTAATGAAATTTTTACATAATGAAATTTCATTGTACTGTATATTTTTTAAAAATCGTAATAATTTAAAACAGTGTTTCTCAGTGTGGGGCATACTCCCCACAGGGGGACAATTAGAAAATGTTATATACGTATTTATATTATACTTTTTCAGAACTTGACTGGCTATTATGTTGGGGGGGGGTATCAAAATCTTTGAGACGTTGAGGTAGGGCATGATCCAAAAAACATTGAGAAACAGTGATTTAAAATAATGTAGTATTATGTTGCATTTAATATCGCACTGTCAGTGTCAATATCAAACGACATGACAATAACAGAACACCTATCTTGCATTTATTTCCAATTCTATTGTTGGCCATGAGGCGACCTTGACCAGGGGGTAAATCTCATTTAACCAATGAGACCAAACAGTCATAATGAGATAATTGGTTAAGAGTAAATCAATTAAAGAAATAGAATCCACTGCACAACTGTATATAAAATACAGTTGTGCAGTGATTGTTAATAATACTTTTTTTTTTGATACAGTTATTAGGATATGGCTTTTAAAATAATTTTAACATTCCAATATGTCTGATAAAAGAAAAACTAGCAGGTGCAGAATATCGCAGATGAAAATCAGAAAAAGAATGCAATATTCAGAAACAAAGTGGGGCTTTGGATAATATCTAAAAACTGAAACAGCTAATTTAGTACAAGAGAAAATAAGCAAAGGGACTGAAACCAAAAAATCTGAGTTCATGGCAAGTACTAATTGCATTCCTAGTAATGTCAATATTATTAACAATGAGGGCGAAAATGAAACTGATTTAACATCTTCCTCTTCAAAAAAATTAAGTGATGAACTCTAAATGAACATTGATCCAGCAAGATGGAATCCCTCTAAGTGATGGTAAAAGACTGGAAATCATAATGAAAGGTCTGCCAGTGAGACCAACAAGTGATTTCATTTTTCCATCAGCTCTAATTGGTTGGAAATTTTCATTAAATCATTACACTACAGAACTAAGCAATGGAGAACATATTAATTGGTCATGGTTAGTGTATTCTAAAAAAAAAAGATTCTGTATTTTGTTTCTCTTATAAGTTGTTTTCTGGTAATAAAATTTCACTCACATCTGATGGATATAACGATTCAAAAAAAAAAAATCAGCTAACGCCTTTTTATTCCCGTATATTGGGAGTAGATGAGGCCGTTTAGCCCTATCTAACTTTTGAAGACTGAGTGGGCAGTTCAATCTCCACTGGTACCCAATCAGAGATAGCTTGCCCAAGGCTATCACTAATTAAGCGGCTCGCAGTGAAGAGAGGCGGCTCAACAAGTGCCACCATCTCTTGGCCCATAACACTCATATTTAATGTCTGAAATAATGTGGATTCTACGATCGATTTTCTTGAGTTTACGAGACGAAAAATCCGAGTTACCAGCCCGCTTGCCCTTGCCAGAGATCAACTAACTCGGGAACCGGTCGAAGAAAGGCTTAGAAAAATTTCTTCTAGTCACTGACTAGATTCGAAACCAAGAAGTCTTCCTTCGTGCGTGCAAACGCCACATCCACTGAGCTACACAGGCTCCCTCGAATATAACGATTGGGGACATTTATATCTGTCTCTTAATGAACACAAAAAATCTAAAAAAAAACCACTTGGAGTCTGATAAGATGTGGACTGAGTCATCATCTAGACTTAAATTACAACAGACGATTGATTCAATGCAACAAAAATTATTAAATGCAGAGGTTCAGCACTGGAGGAGCATAATAGAACACCTAATTGCCATTGTTCAATTTTTAGCTCATCGGAGTTTGTCCTTTTCAGGAACATCTGATAAATTATATGTTCATAATAATGTCAATTTTTTGAAGTTTGTTGAATCAATTGCCAGATTCGATAATGCTATGTCTGAACATTTACTGAGAGTATCTTGTAGATCAGCCCAACATTATCTTGTAAAAAAACATTCAAACTGAATTGATTTCTCTCCTCTGAGGCCATAAAAAGGAAAATAATTTCTGTGGTGTAGAATGCTGAATATTACAGCATAATTGCTCAATATGACTCCTGACGTAAGTCATATTGAGCAATTAACACTAATTGTAAGATTTGTTAATATGGATTCGGCTGATATCAATATTCATGAGCACTTTGTTGGTTTCATTCCTGTAGAAACCACTACAGGCTGAATGTATTCTTAAAAAATTGTCAGATATGAATATTCCTATCTCAAACATGTGTGGCCAGGGTTATGACAATGGATCAAACATGAAAGGAAAACATTCAGTTCAGCAATGCATTAGGGATTAGAACTCGAGAGCTTTTTTTTTATACCTTGCTCTTCTCGTTCTCTGAACTTAGTTGATGATAATGCTGCTATGTCATCTAGTGAAGGGATTTCATTCTTTGAAACAGTTCCGAAAAGCTGCTCTCCAAAGCCTTGAGAATATCAGAAATGATGAATCATTTCAAAATTTTCTTGTAGATGCTACAACATTAGCTGAAAAAGTTGAAGCTGGTCCTAATTTGAAACCAACGTTTGTAAGTACTAGAGTAGGGTGACCAGATTTTCAAAACAAATAAAAAAGGACATTTTGAATTTTTCAGCAATTAAAAAAAGGGACAAAAACAGGACACTTCTGGTATACTCTACATAAAAATGGAATAACATATAATTATAATTACAGTACACAAGACTGATGTGTGCATTATAATTATGGAGTATCAGCATTATCATTATTGTATTTATATGAAGACATTATTTCTTCCAAAAGTGTTGGTTCTTTCAAGATGCACTCATAAAAGTCAATACACGAAATGTTAAAGTGTGTCTTGATCACAATTATTGCTTTCACAGTCTTGGTGTTGAAGAGGTTCTTTTCATCAGATCACAAAGAACTCATGAGAGAAAAAATTTTCTCTACTGTTGCATTTGTTCCTGGGATTGCCATTCCAAACACAACACTAGTAGTATGTTTTTGTAGTGGATGTTTAGTTCTTGGAGCACCTTAAATACGTCACAGCACGTTTTTGTCCCCTTCAGTGTTTGTGTCCTTCCATTCTTCCAGCATTCACAACATTATGTATATGCCTGACTTCATCAAATAATTCATCTTCATTAACAATATTGAATATTTTGCTGTCAACATCGCTGATTGCTTTTAGGCTGCTTGCAACTTCAGCCCAAGTTAGTGGAGTTTTGCAACTTAATCCAGTGAATTGTTTTCAATGGCTGGAAATGATAAGGCCGTTTGCTTAAATATTTTAAGAAAGTATCATAAAATAAATTTGTAGTGTCTAAAAATTCTTTTTCATCAAAGAAGACACCCTTATCTTTGAACTCTGAAATAATTGATGACATTTTAAATGTTTGAAGTTCTCCCTATTTGTAATTTTCTGTCTGAGCAATTCCAATTCTTCTATCACTTCATTTGCGAAAATATTTTCCCTTTCTGTTTTCATTATTGGTATTGAGAATTCAGCTGGCTTTGCATGAAATGGAGCCAAAGTATTGATTGTTGGTTATTAAAAAATGATTTCAACAATGTATGGCATTTATCTTGTTAAAAAGTAAGATCTGAGTCCATCATACATGTCACTAATCCTATTCACATCTGGTAGTAATCATAACCATCTTGTTTGTACACTACCTAGAACACACTTGTATTCAACTTCTGTAAATGTGCAGAAATTCTTCAATTCCTCTACTCTCACGCTGTAAATGTTGAAATACTCAAATATTTTATTTACAATTGTTTCAATATCAATAGGCAAAATATCATCACTTGTCTGTACTCTATTATGAACAACATGAGCAGCACAGCCAATAGCATGAATGTTCATTTTTAACCCTTTGTTGAGTCTTGAAAATACATTGTTGGAACCACCCCGTTTGTATCCACTGAAGTTGGTGTAGCAGTCATTTGCTGAAAATGCAATAATTTTCTCAGTCAGCTGCTCTTTCTGCATAATATCCAATATATGATTTGCAAGCAGTTCTGCTGTTTCTCCTGTTATGCTCTGAAAATCTACCACTTTAACCTGAATACCTTTATTCAGGATGAAGTACCTAACAAGGACAGTCACCAACTCAAAATCTGTGTGGTTTGATGTGTCTGCCATAACTGACACATATTTGGCTTGTTTCAATTCAGTTGCTATTTCTTGCATTGCATAAGGTGCCAGGACATTCACTAAAATTAATTGGCACTTTGTTCGCCCACATGTAAATTTCTTTGAAATAAATTTCTTACTATTGCAAAGGTTCAGTCTATTGACCTCAAAGAAAGGTTGTTTTGCTGTATGAAATGCAAACAAAACTTCTTGAGCTGCAAGACATTTACTTTTGTCAGTTAATTTCCCTTTTGAATTTTTCCTGAAAAATGATGTAACATCTTGACTTGAACTATGAGCAGCAGCTGCCAATTTATGTTTTTGCTTCGTCAAAATGCTGTTTCATATCAGAACGGCCTCTATGTTCAATTGACACACAGTACATTGCAGCTTGTTTGTTGTTTCATCGTCTTTCAAGAAGGAATATTCTTCTTTTAAATCCCAAGTGAAACTACACTTCCTTTTCAGCATGATAAAATCTGGATGCAATATCACCACTCGCAACATATACCTGCTTTAACTTTCACAGTTACTAACAGACCAGCATAAGAAGCACAAAACAATGGCATGGTAGACAAAGTAACCTTGTTACTGCCCAGATGAAGCAGTGCTGCCACTGGTTGCAGCATTTTTGTCCTATCATTTTCTCCTAGAGAGAGAGAGAGAGAGTGCATTCATAACAGTTGATCGTCATAGCATGCATGTTTTCGATCTCAAGCTATCACATGTCACCAACAGAGACATTATCCTTTCCATATTTGAACACATAAGAATGAAGTCATGCCACGAATTCAAAAAATAAAGGAACAAAACGGGACTAAAGTTAATAAAAAGGGACATTTAGCGTCCTGTTAAGGTTTCATCGGCACAATGGGACCAGGTCTTAAAAAGGGGACAATTCTGTTAAAAAAATATCTGGTCATACTATACTAGAGTGCATCGGCAGAAAAAACATGATTATGAAGCAAAAGCTTCATAATCATGAGCCTATTTCTGATCCCAAAACTAAATAAGAAAAAAAAAACTCGATTTTTCTTTCTTATTATTGATGTTGGACAGGAAAGAGCAGTGCACAACTGCTCAGATTAGCACAAGAGCGCAGTTTGTTCGCCAAGATGGTCGCTGACCTTCGATAGAAGATAGCACAATAAGAATAATATTATTGATGTAGCAACGAGTTCTATCCACGAAAGATATGGGCAATTGGTTTTTATGTGATTCGTTTTTATGGAATTCGTTTTTATGTCATCATCATCATCAAATTCCTGCCATGTACCCTCAAGGGGTGTACAGGATATGACAGTACTACATGAAAAATTTACATAATTTCTAACTTCCTATCTACAATTTTCCTCCAAATCATTCTATTGCTTGTCAAGACTCCAACATTATCAGATCTTATATTTCTATCTTCAAAGGCACTTTGTACCATATCAATCCACCTATATCTTGGTTTTCCTCTGGGTCGTTTTCCTGCCAACCTGGCAGAGAACACTTGTTTTGCTAATCTTTCCTCTCCCATTCTATTTAAGTGACCATACCACCTGAGATTAGCTCTGCTAACGCATTCCTGGATGTTGACAATGTCAAGTTCTTTCCGAATATCCTCATTTTTAATATGATATTGCCATTGATGCCATCTGTTCATGCATCTAATACTTTCTCAGGACTCTCATATCTGCGGTCTCTAGTCTTTGGTCAAGTGTTTTACTTCTGACCCAGCTCTCAGATCCATAAGTTAAAACTGGTTTGAACACTGTCTTGTATACAGCTAATTTAGTGTTCCGACTAATTTCTCTCTTATTCCATATGAATTTATTCAACTGACTTCCCACCATACCAGCTTTGCTGATTCTGCTGTCTATTTCTATATTTAATTTACCATCTTCACTAAAAATTGTGCCTAAGTAGCTGAAATGTTTTACTTGTTCCACAGGTTCTCCATTCACAACACAGTTGACATTTTCAATGATTCTGCCTATTTTCATTGTCTTTGTCTTTTTATTGTTGACCTTCATACCATATCTATTACAACAGCTATTCAATTTAGTCAGAGAATCTTGCAGACTTGTAGCAGATTTATTTAGAAGTATAACATCATCCGCATAAAGCAATGAGCTGACATTAACATCTCCAATTTTGATATCATATTTAATACCACTTTCCTTCATAATGTGATTCATATAGATAATGAATAACAGAGGGGATAATGTACATCCTTGTCTCACACCAGATTTAACATTAAACCATCTTCTTGTACTTCCTTCAATTCTAACTGCGACTTACAACTCAAATAAAGACTAAGTATTGCTTGATATAATGCAATACTTAGTCTTTAAGTCTTTAAGGATTCTGCCTCTCTGGCAGAATCAATCAATGTTTTCTTCAGAGTTTGCCACTGAATCTCCAAGGTTTGATTCCTGTTCTCAAACTCTTTCATTTTTTCTTCAATAATCTTTGTGTATTTTAGTGTACAGTTCACATTTGAGAGCTGCTCAACTTTTATTCGCTTTAAAACTTTCTTACATGTTATTCTTTTCAATATGAAATTCAATTTTATCCTGCTCAAGACTAAATAGTGATCACTTCCAATTTCAAATCCTCTGTATACTCTGGTGTCCTGCACCAGGTAGAAAACATCACTATCAACAATAACATAGTCAATGAGACTTTTCTTATTCCTAGCCTCTTCTCTCCATGTGAATTTGTGCACATTTTTATGTTGGAACATGGTGTTAGTAATAACCAGTTCATGTCCTGAGCAGAAATCCAACAGATATTTGCCATTATTATTAGCTTTGCTCTTTTCTCCAAATTTTCCCAAAATATTTTTGTATGTCTCACAATCATTTCCTACTCTGCTATTTAGATCCCCAACAAGGACCAACTTTTCCTTTTTCATTGTGTCAGTTGCTTTTTCTAAAGTGTCAAAAAATTCCTCCACTTCTACCTTAGTAGAACCTTCTGTGGGACCTTAGGCACAAATAAGTCTCATTGTCAAGTTCCCCATTCTCATATTTGCCCACATTACTCTACTTGAGACTGACTGCCATTCAAGAAGATTAGCCTCGTATTTTGTGTTGAATAGTATGGCTACTCCTTCTTTTCCTTGATTGTCATTGCCTGAATATAACATTTTGTATTTATTGCTCAGAAAGATCTCACCAGTTTTTGTCTTTTTTGTTTCAGTCACCCCTATTATGTCGATCTGGTACTTATCTAATTCCTCAGCTAGCTCCATTTCTTTGCCATTCAGGCTTCTTACGTTGATAGTACCGATCTTTAACTCTGGTGATGTTGAGTTGGGGTTTGTTTTCAGATTTGTTCCAGTAGCTGACTTTTTGCTGTTCGCCCTGGTTCCCTGGCGAAAACAACGGGGGCCTTGTTTAACCGGGCGACTCCCCAGCCGGCATGAAATTTTGTCATGTTGTACCATCATTTTTTATTTTGGTTTAACCAATAAGAATACAATTTGGTCGGCTAAATCCCAAATTGCCAGCCCATCCTTGTTCATTCAGTATCAAAGTAGATACCCAACAGGGTGCACCACAAGAAGGTGAGGATTGGACATTAGGTCAGAAGTCCTGGTCGGTTCTCCGCATTCCTTTAAAGGCTATGTGGCGGTCTCCTCTCAGTTATACAGCTTTGACCCTTAAGCACCCCTCATTTTTATGTAATATTCATAAATTGAAATCTGAGGTGACAAATGAGCTTTAAAAAAACAAATGTAAAAATCTAGAAAGTATTCTACTGCATCAGGAAAATAGAAACAATGATGCCATTGAGCTATTTGATGAATTGAGAGTAGTTTCCTACTTAGTACCAGAAAATATGCTGCCAATTGAAGTACTACATTATATAGTTGAAAATAACTTTGCTCCTAATGTTGCAGTAGGCTTAAGAATATTACTATCATTACCTGTAACAGTTGCAAGCGGCGAGTGCAATCTTTCAAAACTAAAGCTTTTTAAAACTTATTTATGCTCTTCAATAGCCGAAATGCGATTGGAAGGTCTTGCCATGATTTTGATTGAACATGAAATGTCATAAATTAGACTACACTGACCTTATTTGTATACTAAAATTAGTTTAATCCTTTATCCAAGTATGAGCAAACAAAGTTTGTGCCTGAAAGTATCTTTAGGACTGGGTTAAGGTGGTACAACACTAGGGCAACTCATTGCAAAGGTGGAGCAAGCTACCAACACTCCTATCTTGGTATCTCCTATAATGCAAAACACATCTCCTTGCGGATATGTCTAATGTTATGCATTAAGGGAAGGGCCACTACCCAGACTAGTTTCGACCTTTATTGAGGTCTCTTCAGTGGGAGCCAGGCCCAAGTAGCGATACCATGCAGAAGCATTAGCAGGTCATCTCTACCTATAGGAGTTGCCAAATGGTATGGTGCCCTTTTTTTAATAAATTACTCTGGATTTAGAAAAAGATGTTGAAAGTTTATTTTTCACTTGGTTAGAGTATAATAAAATTTTATAACAAAATAATTTTAATAACAAAACACAGGATTAAAATTAGTTTAATCCTGTGTTTTGCATTATAGGAGATACTGAGATAGGAGTGTTGGTAGCTTGCTCCACCTTTGCAACGAGTTGCCCTGGTGTTGTACCACCTTACCCCAGTCCTGAAGATACTTTCAGGCGCAAACTTTGTTTGCTCACACTTGGATAAAGGATTAAACTAATTTTATTATACTCTGATTTAGAGAAAGATGTTGAAAGTTTATTTTTCACTTGGTTAGAGTATAATAAAATTAGTTTAATCCTTTATCCAAGTGTGAGCAAACAAAGTTTGCGCCTGAAAGTATCTTCAGGACTGGGGTAAGGTGGTACAACACTAGGGCAACGCGTTGCAAAGGTGGAGCAAGCTACCAACCCTCCTATCTCGGTATCTCCTATAATACAAAACACAGGATTAAACTAATTTTAATCCTGTGTTTTGTTATTAAAATTATTTTGTTATAAAATTTTATTATACTCTAACCAAGTGAAAAATAAACTTTCAACATCTTTTTCTAAATCCAGAGTAATTTATTAAAAAAAGGGTGGCACACCATTTGGCAACTCCTATAGGTAGAGATGACCTGCTAATGCTTCTGCCTGGTATCTCTACTTGGGCCTGGTTCCCACTGAAGAGACCTCAATAAAGGTCGAAACTAGTCTGGGTAGTGGTCCTTCCCTTAATGCATAACATTAGACATATCCGCAAGGAGATGTGTTTTGCATTATAGGAGATACCAAGATAGGAGTGTTGGTAGCTTGCTCCACCTTTGCAATGAGTTGCCCTGGTGTTGTACCAGGCAGAAGATAGAGATACCAGGCAGAAGCATTAGCTCTACTTGGGCCTGGCTCCCACTGAAGAGACCTCAATAAAGGTTGAAACTAGTCTGGGTAGTGGCCCTTCCCTTAATGCATAACATTAGACATATCTGCAAGGAGATGTGTTTTGCATTATAGGAGATACTGAGATAGGAGTGTTGGTAGCTTGCTCCACCTTTGCAACGAGTTGCCTGGTGTTGTACCACCTTACCCCAGTCCTGAAGATACTTTCAGGCGCAAACTTTGTTTGCTTTAAAAAAAGGGTGGCACACCATTTGGCAACTCCTATAGGTAGAGATGACCTGCTAATGCTTCTGCCTGGTATCTCTACTTGGGCCTGGCTCCCACTGAAGAGACCTCAATAAAGGTCGAAACTAGTCTGGGTTGTGGCCCTTCCCTTAATGCATAACATTAGACATATCTGCAAGGAGATGTGTTTTGCATTATAGGAGATACCGAGATAGGAGTGTTGGTAGCTTGCTCCACCTTTGCAATGAGTTGCCCTGGTGTTGTACCACCTTAACCCAGTCCTGAAGATACTTTCAGGTGCAAACTTTGTTTGCTCACACTTGGATAAAGGATTAAACTAATTTTATTATACTCTAACCAAGTGAAAAATAAACTTTCGACGACCTTATTTGTGATTTTGCGAATATGAAAGTAAGAAAAGTTTAATTTAAACAGTAGGTTTACATTATTTTTTAGGTTGTGTTGATTAGTATTTGTGATATTCGTGAATTTTGGAGCAATAAAATTATTGATTTTTCAAATAAACTAACTTTTAATAATTGCCACTTTGTTATAATTTAATTAAAATTTATAGCAGGTGCATTTATTTTGCTGAGGAGTATACTCGTCTTTTCTTGATTTTAATTACCCATGCAGGTGCACATTTTCAAAAAATTCTGCAATTAAAGGGTTAATTGGCTCTCTCTTTCTGTTAAAAAAAAAAAAAAAGTTTATGATCGTTTTTCATTAATTTATGAATTTTCATTAGCTAATGCTACTATTTAGAATTTATGATCAGACATGTTGAAGCCTAGCTTAACATCATGGCTTTTAAGATGTCATTAAAATGGTTTTTTAGGGGGAAGGGGGTGGCAAAATTCCTAGGGTCAGCCTTGCTTGTCTAAGGCTAGGAAGTCCATGCATTATGTTTATAAATAAGTTGTATGTGTTCTGGTCAGTTAGTTTGTTTTTCAGGAAGAAAAATTAGTTTCTGAGAGGGGAAACCCTGTCACTTCCATGTGATATCAACTAACTCACCTCCAGACTAAAAGTCCTGATAAAGGTTCTTTGGTGCCTTATACATTGTTCGAACCCAGATCTTTCTAATCAGAGGCATCATCAGTTGATAGAAAGAAAAGAGGGCACAAGGGCTCTGTAAGATTGACATAAAAGAATTTTTTAATATGTGACAAATATATATAGAGAGAGAACTAGAGACCATTCCTGGATGATATCTAGTTCTCTCTCTCTATAAGTTGTGTAAGAGTGCAGATTAGATTTTTTTGGTTGGAGCAATAAGGAAATTCCTATGTACAATTCTCACATTCAGTTTATTTTTCATTTTACAGGTGGTAATTATAAAGGGCCCTACTTCAGTTATTCAGAAGGGTAATTCGATAGTGGCTGTGATTGGTTATTGTGTGAAGGAATCCAATTGAATGTTGTCATTTGTCATGAGTTGCTGTTTTTGTTTTCTGAGTTTCATCTGTTTTATATGCATGAAGTATGAACTGACATGTTTATGACACCGATATAGACAAGTTTTTAATATATATTTATAATTTCTATAAATAGTTTATAACTTTTTGCCCATATTTACAATGGGGAAACAGTGTTGACGATGTACTGAATGTCCTTTTTCTGCCATAGCTTTTGCAGATTGTATGATATAGTTCAGAGCTTCTTAAACTGTGGGTTGCGTAACTGAATTTGGGGGGGTCGCAAAAAATTTGGCAACAGTAAAAGATTTCTGAATGTGCAACGGCCAAAACTTAATTCAAATTCAAGGCTATTGTGTGTAATTTTTTATATAAATGGTAAAATTATATGTATACCAAAGAATTGTTTTAAAATAAATTTCTTTATGATTTATTATTAGTAAATGCTTGATTTGTATATATACCTATTTTGTATACTTATATACCCAGGGTCGCGTAAAAACTTCTCGGGTGAAAAGGGGTCACAAGTGGAAAAAGTTTAAGAAGCGTTGATATAGTTGAATGAGGTTGGAATTTGTATATAATAAGTAAAATTAGTTCTTTCAGCCTTTCTTTGGTTCAGTCTGGAAAAATAATAATTTCCCAAGTTGATTACTTTTTCTGATTTCTGCGCATATGCCTATATGCCTGTATTTAAAAATCGTATCAGAATTCAAATTATCTGTTTCAAGTATTTGCCAATGATAATCTAATCTGATCACAAAGCTTAAACCCTTTGCGCTTCTCACATAAATAGCGCACATGAAGCATATCTATTGTTCATTTGACCTTTATGATTTCCATATTTAAAATTGATAAATTAAAGTAGTCAAAGTTATCCTGCAATTAATTGCATTGGTCAATTAAAATGAGCGTTGATGCACTATGCACTCTTAAAACTTTCATGCATCAATAAAAATGCAATCGTACGATCAAATTGACATGAATTTTGTAGCACAGGTTGAATAAGCCAAACAACAGCACACCCAGCCTAAATGGGCACGCTGTGCCACTGATATATATATAAAGTGGAGAAAGTTGTGAATTGTCAAATGATGACTCCTCAAGATGAAGAGTTCACAGACTATGAGCAACCATCTCCACACTGATAAAGGGAAAGAGAATGATACAATTAAAGAAAAAGTAAGTATACTGATAGAAATTTCTCTCAGTGTGAATGCCTTTTTTTTTTTTTTTAAATAGCTTCCACATAAAGATTGGCTGTCATGGAATTCAAATGGTGGCAAGTAACTGCACTAAGCTGGAAAAGAATTCTAGCTTAGTGCAGTTTTCTTCTTTCTACAAAAAGAATCATCCATATTTTCTGAGATTGTCTCCAATTTTGATATCAGGTGTAATGTTACTTTCCTTCATAATGTGCACCTTTGTCTCACTCCCGATTTAACATCAATCTTCCTGTACATACTTCAATTCTTCTAACTGCTGACTTACAAATCCAATATATACTGTATTACTTGATATATTGTTCCATTTACATCATATAACTGTACCATTTTGAACAACTTTTCCAGATCTACATAATTTACAGATCCTTGTCATGATTTCTCACCTATTTTTCTTAAAGTGAAAATCTGATCTTTACATTCTCTGTTTAGCCTGAATCCAGTTCATTCTTCTCTAAGCTTCTCTTACAAAATTTTTCTTAGCTTGTTCTCAAGTATACTTGCATAAATATTAAAACACACACACAGTAGCAAAATTCCCCTGTAATTCTCACATTCAGTTTTATTTCCCCTTTTAATAGATGGGTACTGTGAGAGCTTGACTCTTATCATCTGTAATTTGATTCTTTGTAGCCACTGTAAAATACTTATACCATATTTGAGCATTTCTGGTTTTTGATGGCTTTTCCTACTTCAAGTATTAACCTGTATTCTTGATTGTATTTTTGTTGAGTGCTTTCTACCACTGCTGTCACTACTTGCGTCATTTAGTAATCTTTCAAAGTAATTACTCAGGACACCTAGAATATTTATCTTCATGTCAACTTTATCATTTCTGATTCCTTTTACAGTACTTTTTCCTGATATTTATTTTCTGGCCTCTTACCAAAGTCTGCCCAAAACTTTTATTTTGTTAGTTTTACACAGTGCTTTGTTTTCTTCTCTCTATTCTCTAAAAGCACAAGCTCTCTTAACTTGATAGGAACTTTAGATAAACTTTAATTATTTCAAAATTTCCTTGATTGCCATTTTATCTTCCTGAGTCCACCATTGGGTTCTAATTTTTCTATCTTTGCAGACAACCTCATCACATACCTCTGACTTAATCAGTCAGTGTTTGCACCAGAGTTTGCCACTGAATCTCCAAGGTTTGATTTTTGTTTTCAAACTGTTTCATTTTTTCTTGAATAGAAATTTATGGACACTTATGGTATGGAATAATATTAGATTCTTCTTTCTTCAAGAGGCATACCTCTGTAGATATAAAGATATAAAACCTTTAACACTTACTCCTATGTTATTGGAAGCTAATGACTTCTCATCACTTGCCTTAGTATCCCATAATGCATAGCACATATCCTTACGAACATGTATAATACTATGCATTATGGGAAAGGTCACTGCCCAGACTGGTTTCGACTTTTATTGAGGTCTTGTCAGTGGGAGCTAGACCCATAGGTGATACCCTTCCCATAATGCATAGCATTATACATGTTCATAAGGATATGTGCTTTGCATTATGGGATACTAAAGCAAGTAATGAGAAGTCATTAACTTCTATATACGAGTTGCCCAGTCCTGAAAATAATATCAGGTTCAAACTTTGTTTGCTTACACTTGGATAAAGGATAAAACCAAGAATATCATATCTTGGCATCTTTAATTTATAGTATAATCAAGTGGAAAAACTCCCAACAAGTTAGATCATGATTCTTCCAGGAATTGCAGCCATATTTCTACCATGGTTACTGCATCATAGCAGCCAGAGACTAGAACTATATTAAAAACTCCACATCAGACAAAATAGGAGGTTCACTGTGGGCATCTTAGTACCTTAAATTGAAATTTCCCTTCCTTTATGACATACATTGTTTTCTTACTAAAAGCAGGATAAAGATGCTTGGAGATATTTCCTTTCAGATGATTTCCTGTATCATCTGAAACAAATTAAACAGTAGTGGTCCTAGCACAGAACCTTGCAACACACTACTATTCACTTGCTACTTTCTCTGGATTCTACTCCTTCATATCACTTTTTGATGTCCAGCAGCTACCCTCATACCCATATAACCAGTGTCTTATCCATCCCTATTGTTCTAATTTGTGTAAGAGTTTCGTAGGGTATTCTGGCAATTCTTTTGCAAAAAATAGTAGAATCATCGTGTAGCCATTCCCTTTATCTCAGTAAGTAGTCGCTCATTGATAAAAAAGTTAGTAAATTACTAAGGCATGATCAACCCTTCACAAAGTACAAATTCATTCAACACTTTTACCACCACTCTACTACTGCTGTCTTAGAAACCTCCCTTATGCAAAGGAATTATTTTGCCCTCTTTCCATTCCCTTGGAACGCAACCAGAACTGAGACTTAAAGAACCTAGTCAGAGGCATTGCCAATACCCTTGCACATTCTTGCCAAACCTGTGCTGATATCTCATTTAATTCCGCAGCTGTATTTATGTTGAGATTCTGCAATATCCAATAACCTTCAGTTCATCCACCTCTCTTCCCACACAAGTCTGTCACATAGGTCACAGCATTAACCTCACTTCATAGCTTATAATCTTTCAGTAATTGACAATGTATACTAGAATATTAATGATAAAAAAAACTTTAATTAATACTTCCTATATTATCACAAAAAGCAATGATATGTGCACATAGGCACTAACACTGAGCAAATGAGGCTGAATAAAGGCAACAGAAGATGGGCCTAGGCATTAGGTCTTGAACAGTGCTTTCTAGTGGGCTAAATTGGGTTGTCTTGGCCATTGGGCTGACATTCTTAAAATGTATGCTTCCCAAATTTGGGGAAGTCTCATGCACCCAAATTTGCTGAGGTTTGGAAAGTTTTTTCAAAGCTGAAGCAGACTTGATGAATAGTCTTTTATACTTGTATTTGCTATGGTGTAATAGTGGCCTTCTTCCAGCGTATCCTGTGGTGGGGGTGTCCAACGCATGGGCAGCAAGTCCTCAGTGTTTGTATTGGTGGAACTGGATGTAGTCCTTGTATTTGGATATTCTGATATTGGCTGTCCTGCCTGTTTGGCCATAGTAGGACAGTTTACAAGGGACCTCTTATACTCCTGGTAGGTCTAGAGGATGTGGCTGATCTTTTGTGGAGCAGATAAGAGATGCCGTTTTCATATGTGGTGTAACTAGTGTAAGGTCATATTTCCTTTGGATTTTTGTTAATTTTTTGGATGTGCCATGCATAATGGAATTGTGATAGTTTTTGAATAATGTCTACTTTGAAGTGGTGGGGGAAGTTGTAATGTTTTATTATCTTTTGGATTTTTTGGGGGTTGTAGCCATTGGCTAAAAAAGTGTTAAGGATATGGTCAAGTTCAGTAGTTAGGGCTGTGTTATCTGAACAGATTAATTTTGCCCTGCTAATATAGTTTTTATGATCCCATATTATTGGGGAGGAGGGGGAGTGGTGTGACTGCTGATAAATGTATCTACCTGTATGTGTAGGTTTTTTGTAAATGAAGAATGCCAGGGATCCATCAGGCTGGCCTCTAGTCAGAGTATCAAGGAATGGGAGACTGTTGTTGTTTTCCTTTTCCATGGTAAACTGAATCCTGGGGTGTTGATTGTTTAAGTGTGTTAAAAAATTGTGGAGTGTTTCCAGGCCATGTGGCCAAATGGAGAATACATCATCCAATGATGTGTTCTTTGCTTGTTTATTTTTGCACTGGTTGTAATATTAGGGTATTGTTCTCTATATAATAATATTATTATACCTTGCACCTTTGTATCCATTCTTTCATTAAACTTATTTAATCCTCCTTTTAACTTTATCTTTTCCTTTCATATACTCTGTTAACTTTCATCTCTTTTGCTCTACCTTCAGTATTCCTTCCTTATACCGGAGATCTCTAGAAATTTGTTTAGATTAAAGACTGCGCCACTACAGGTCTCCTTGTGGCATAAGAAATACCAATACTTCCAGTAAAGTTCACTTTCTATACTAAGGCGGTTCTCAATATTTATTCAGAGTCGTGGCTAACTCTTAACTTTAATTTGTACCTAATTTTAAACTCCCCGCTCACAGGATCGTGTTTATTTAGATCAAGCGGCACACTTTGCAAATAAAACAAACGTTTATTTATGCTGAAACATCATACAAACTATACACTAGTTAAATGCTATTTGTTACTCCTCTCTAAGTTAAACACTCTAGAGGAAGCTTTCTTTGGGACATTTTTTTTTTAAACATGCAACAAAATAACAGTGACACAAATAATTAAGCAATTAAATTAAATAACGATCAGCCCATTCACAATTTAGGAATTATCATGCCTTGATTAACTAAAACCATAAATTCCAGTCTTCACTCAATATACATATATAATTCTCTTGATGTAAACGACTTCTCATAACACTATATAGTAATTCTATAAGATTATCAGTCCCTCATAACATAAGAAAATTTACAAAAAATTAACTCTCATGACTCTTTCATCAGTATAGTGCACTTGTTCATACTTCCTTCACAGATTCCCTGGATTCCTATCTATGTCAGGTCTTGGGCTTTCACTTTAGAGGTTTCATGGATACCGTGTTCTCCTCTGGAGTGCGATTTTTCGGCGTTATGGATACTCAGACGTGCAGTCTGATGATCAAGCTTGGTCATCCTGGTCCTGGGCTGCTATTCGCTCTGTAGGTTTTCGCCTCGGGTTTCCCTCCACGACCTCATCGGGATTCGACGTAGTCCATGGATCAACTCCCTCCTCTTTTTTCTCCTGGCGTCAACTCTGCCAATGCTCGAATGTCGATCTCTCTTCTATAATCCTTATATTTGGTTCTCCGCAGGACCCTCGCAAAGTTTTGGGACCCCCAAATATTCCCGTGCAAACTTTGAATTAAGGTCTGCGACCCTCATACTTTCACGCGCAAACTATTAACCTTCTTGAAGACGCAGACTTCTAGCTCTCCCTGAAGAGTATGTTTAATCCTTTTACAGCATAGTAGACACACTTCTGATGTATGTCACTCTCTTTTACTATTGACCTTAAAGGCGGTATCGGACTGGCTTTGAATACAATAGATTTCCTCTATACTAAATACTAACATCAAATACATTTCTGAATTCTAAAGTATTGCCCTTGAACTTCTATTTTAAGACATCTTCTGTTTACTCTATTTAGCATGTTAATTCCTCTGGGTTTTTATACATGGGCTCTTGGTATTACTTAACATAGAAAATGATAATACCTTTAGCATATTCATACATCTTCTATTTATACAATTTTGCATGTTAATTCCTCTGAGTTTCAATATATGGGCTGTTAGTATTATTTACATAAAAATTTTACAAGTTTACTTTTTGTGAATTCTTTTGGATGTGACCCCTTGTAAAAGTCGATGCAATAAAAAAGGAAATTTACGCTGCATCGAATTTTTACAGGCCAGGGCTGAAAAGAGTGGAGAACCCATGGCAATCCCTCCATGTGTTCGTAGAATTTTCCTTGCTAAACAAAATAGCCTAAGTTCATGGTGAACTGAAATAGGGCTTAGATATCGGGTGGAGATATGGCTTGAATGACGTCTGAGGATATCCTTAGCGGGACATTGATGAATAAGGAGGAGGAGACATCGAGACCATTGTCAGTGTGTTGAAGTGTGAGGTTTCTACACTGGCTTTAAAGTGGGCTGAATTTTTTGTGTGTGAAGGTGTGTTGCCAGTATATTGTGTGAGCACTCTGGCTAGTTTGTATGTGGGTGAATTAGTGCCATCCACTGATGGCAATGTAACATTGCTGAAATATAGGAAGTATTAACGTTTTTTTATAATTAATATTCTAGTATATGTTGTCATTTCCTGAAAAATTAAAAGCTATGTATAACCAATGTATAAATTTATCTACAAGAAACCTCACCTTCAATTATATACCCTTGCAAAGTCAGTCAGTAACTCAACTATTTTATTTGTTCTGTCACCTTGTCACCATTAACACTCGTTAAGGTTATTCTTCCTCTTACTTGCCACGTAATAAAATAACTCTTTGGGATTTCCTTTGGCCTGCTTTGCTAGTTTTTTCTAATAGTCTGATTTTTCTGTCCATCCTTACCATTGCTGGTCATATTTCTTGCCTGACCCTTGCACTGTTCATGAGCTCGCCGGTCACCCTTTTCCTTATATATATCCTCCACAACAATTTCCTTTTTTGCAGCTCATGCTTAATGATACTGCTCATCTCTAACTCCTACTTGATTAACCCTCTGTATCTTAAGTACGGTTTCAAGCATCTTCCAAAGCTTGACATAATCACCTTCATTGTAGTTTCACGTATACTCCTTCATGGTATGTTTTGCATTCGTCCAAGTCAAGACTGAATGGTCACATTTCCCCAATCACAAGCCATGTGGCCATCCTAGTTATGGATAGCTCTTCTGATCCTATGACCAGGTCCTATACTCTTGCACTCTGAGTCACCCTCCAACACATGCTGATTCAAGTAATTATCTCTCAGTAGGTGTATAAATTCCATTTCCTTCCTGTCGTGTGATCTTTCTTCCTTCCAATCTATATCTTCATAGTTAAGTCCCCCCATAATAATCATTCAACTTGCACTCATAGTAATTTGCTGACACATGGAGGTGGGGGGGGGTGTAAAACACAAAGCAGAATGAAGAATGCTAAAAAAAAAATGGAGGGATGTGTTGGTGAGATTGTTGATGAAAGTGAGGTATAAGAAAATGCGAAGAATGAAGAAACAGTATGCTTACAAGTAGTCCTTCACAGAACAAAGTGTGAGCCCAAATGATTTCAGACAAGTGATAGAGCTGAGATTAGAAAAAAGAGGTGTGGGGGAAGAAAAAGGAATATATAACAAAGTGAGAGAAGAGTACCAAAATTTTTATGATGATTCTGTGATCAGAGAATCATCATAAAAATCATCATACTTAACATTAACCTGACTATATCTTGTTTCCTGGTATGAAAATTAATGACATTAGTGAGATTGTTAGGTTTAAAGTGAAAGAGTTGATTTATAATATAAAGAGTTTATTAAAAATAAACAATTAAAAAACCCGATAACTTTCATGCATTGTAAGACTTACACCATCAGGGGTAATGGTACATAAAAGTTTTACATAACAAAAGCTTATTGACGATTAATTACACATATTGATGTTTTTTATAACTTCATCATTTTTATAACTTTTTTTACCTTCACAACTGTTAAACAAATTGATAAACCAGGATACAAATGACATATTCATTACTGTATGCATGTTGGAACATTGCTAGTTGTTATCACATTCTGTGGCTCATGCATGCTATATCCTAGGTCTGTGGTAGGTAAATTTTTGATGAAAGCAGACCATACTTGATATAAAATCAGGCCTGGATTTTTATTGCACTGTGTAGGGATCCTAAGCATTTGTGCAGCTTCTTTAAATTTTCTTGTGAAACAGAAAGTTAGATCAAAGATAGATCAAAATACGTTTACTGTACGTAGTGATTTGGCTACATTACTGCCATCCGACCTATGGGAATACATTGATAGAATTACGTTCAACAATGCTACAGCAATTGTGAATCATAAGAATATAATTTAATAAAAGAGTTTAACTTGCTTCAACAAGGAAAACATCTAGATCAGTCTAAACAAATTGAGAAAGGAATCTGCAATCTTCCTGCATTCAGACTTCAGCTTTATTATTAAAATGTAAAGTACCATGTTGAAACTTACCTAAATCAAAATTCATAGCCCTTAAAGAATTAAGACGAGATAAAAACATAGTAATAATCAAGTCAGATAAAGGAAATACAACAATAGTTATGAATTCAGAAGAATATGAAAAGAAAAAAAAAATGAACAACCTATTAGAGGATTCCAATACCTATTATCCTTAGACATAGATCCCATTTGGTGTGCACTTAAAAAAACCAATGAGTTGATCAAAAAGTTACCTAATTGGCCAGAAGAATTAAAAACATCTTTATCATTAAAACATCCATTGGTCCCAAGAATTTATGGAGTACCAAAAATTCACAAAAAAGATATTCCGTTACGGCCAATTGTAGATAGGATTGATTCTCCAACTTCAAACTTAGAAAAATACCTGACAAACATGATAACACCACACATAGGTAAAACAGAATCATTTGTAAAGAATAGTGTTCATTTCATTGAAAATGTAAAAGATATAAATATAGAACCTTCAGACATCTTAGCAAGTCTTGATATAGTTAGTCTCTTCACCTATATACCCAGAAATGACATGGAAAATTTCAAATGTAAAACAAATGCATTAAAAACCTATCAGAAAAAACCAAACGTTTGGCTACGTTACGTTGATGGTATTTTCGTCATTTGATCGGGAACTGTAGATGAGCTGATTGCTTTCAAAGATTATCTAAACAACTTGCATCCCCATATAAAATTTACTATTGAACTAGAGCAGCACAAAAAAATTACCTTTCCTTGACATCCTTGTCAAAGTAAACAAAGAGGAAAATATGTTATCCTTCTCCATATACAGAAAAACCTACCACAACAGGAAGATTTTTAAATGCTGCTTCACATCACCATCCATTGAAAAAGATAGGCATAATTAAAACTTTGCGAGACAGGGCATACAATATATCTAGCACACCAATTAAAAGAAATGAAGAATTACACTACCTGACACAGAACCTTGCATTTAATGGTTTTGAATCCAAGATGATCAAAAAAAAAAATCTTAATACAGCTCCTTCAGCTCCCTTACTTAAATAAGATTTCAAGGTTACAATCATGCTGCCATACATCAAAAATAAAAATGTCATGGACAAAGTAGCTATGTTGCTCTGCAAGTACAACATAAAAGTGGCTTTTTTTACCTTTACGAAAAATATCAAGATTCCTACATCCACCAAAACTGCCACATCACTTCATGAAAAAACCTGGCATCTATGAGATTCATTGCTCTTGTGGGATTTGCTATGTAGGCCAGATGGGAAGGTCAGGAGAGATTTGCATGTCTGAACATCTAAAAGACATTGAAAAAAGAAGGGAACACAAATCAGGTTTTGCATTCCACACGACCACTACTGACCATCAAGCCCTCTGGCAACAAACAAACAGAAATGCTATATGTTGATATTAGCTGTTTCACAAGAAAATTTAAAGAAAATGCACAAATGCTTAGGATCCCTTCATAGTGCAATAAAAATCAATGCTTGATTTTATGTCAAGAGACATAAAATCAACGTCCCAATTTCGAATTCTAATTCCCAATTCTAAAAGAATGTTCAGATGAACTGGCAAAGCTCTTGACATGTTTGTATAATCTAAGTCTTAGTTCAGGAAAGACCCCACAAGAATGGAAAAAATGTATCATAATCCCATTGCTTGAGGGTGGTGCAAAGAATGATCTGTATCTATCAACCTATAAGTATCTCTGGAGTGATTGTAAAGATTTCAGAGAAGTTTGTAAGAACTTGCATATGGCAATGGGTAGCTAAACAAGATATACTTTGCAAGGAACAGCATGAGTTTACTAAAGGGAGGTCATGTGTGAGCAATTTGCTCATATTTTATAATATTATAGCTGAGCTCGATAAAGGGAATGGATACACTGTGATACCGTAAGGCATTTGATAGTATACCAAATGAAAGGCTGTTGCATAAAATAGAGAATATGGGTCTTTCTTTTGAAATTGGAATATGAATGATTGACTTAGATAAATGAGTGGCTGATAGACCAGCATCAGAAAGTGGTATATGGGAGATGTGAATCTGCAGATTTAAGGTGACCAGTTGTGTGCCCAGAGATCATCCTTGGGCCACTGTTGTTTATTCTGTACATTACTGATAATGGAAAGGGCCTGACAGCAGATCTTCAATTGTTTGTTGATGATGCAAAGATAGGAAAGGCAACCAAAGATGCTACTGATATACAACATTTACAGGGTGATTTAAACAGCAAACACTGAAGTTATCAATTCAGTGTTAGTAAGCATAAAGTTATGGACACTTTGGCATGATGCAATATCCAACAACACATTATTATACATTAGTGGGATTAATGCTTAGAGTAACTGACGAGGCTAGAGATCATGCAGTTATGGCAGATTGAAAGTTGAAGTTCAAAGCTCACATAACAAAAATTGCAAATGCAACTCAGAAAATAATTGCAATGTTGAAATAAACACTGACATGTAAGGATATAGAAGTCACTGTTTTGCCTCTTTACAAGGCCTTAATAAAATCACACGTGAGGAGGCCAAATCTTCTAGGTTCCAAAGAGATAAAGTTAAAAGGTGGAAAGGCTGCTGATATTGGGATTTTGGAATGTGGATTATGAAGATAGATTGAAAGTATGTGGACTGCAGACACTGATAGACAGAAGAATAATGGGTAATATAATTGGTCTATAAACTTTTGAGAGGGTGTTATAGGATATTGTTTGATAAAATGAACACACAACACACACACACACACACACACACACACACACACACACACACACACACACACACACACACACACACACACACACACACACACACACACACACACACACACAATTATTCCCTTAAGCCCACAACTATCTTTACACTTACCAATATTCGATGTTGTTACCTAAGACAAGATTTTACATTTTTAATTCATTTTACTTCCTTGCTTCATGGCGTCTGCACACATATTCACCTCCAACTCCCTCCCCACTGCCTGACTTTACACGGCAACACTCTCAGTGAATAATGTTTTCACAAGACACCTAACTTCAAATCCATTTAGGTGCAATCCATCCAACATCTACACAACTGCACACCATTCCTTCTACATAACCTATGGATTGACAAACTTGCACCTCCACCTCAACTTACCTCTATCATAGTGTTGCATCTTCAAATAACTGTTTCATATCATCTCTCATACAGGGCCAGCTCTACCGATGGTGCAAGACGTGCATTTGCACAGGGTGGCAAAGTTGGCATAAACTATATGAAAAATAAGGGAGAAGGGGCGGCAAAATTCCTAGGGGCGGCCCTGCTCTCATACTGTGCTTTTCACAAAACAATAAACTCTTTCAGATGTAAATGTGGGTTTCTCTGGTTAAGCAGTTCTACTGGCAGTTTTCAGTATCGATAAAATGAACACACACACAAGTATTTCCTTAACCCCACAACTATCTTTACACCTTGTACCAATATTCAATGTTGTTATCTAAGACAAGATTTTACATTTTTAATTCATTTTACTTCCTTGCTTCATGGGAGTCTGCACACATTCACCCCCCCCCCCCCCACCTGACTTTACATGTCAGTTGCAATTCTGAATTCTTATTTAGGTTATACAACATATGTTGCACTTCCTTCTCATGCATCTCTGTCTTACATACACCACACTGATAGATCTTAGCTCATATAATGAGTGCTCACTTCTCTATTGCATCCCCTTCTGATACAAGCATACTGTCTGCATTCAGTAAAGTTTTTCTTCTGCATTTGTTCTTTCTTTTACTTCAGCATAACAAAAATTCCTATGGGTTGCCTTTAGTCTACAGCCAATTTCTTTTCAAACTTCTACTTAGCTTTCCATACAATATACTTGTAACTAACTTTTCTGTCCTGAGCGTTATATATTTCATACCTCCTCTGACTTATTTTCATGAATTCCTTCTGCATCATCTTCTTATGGACTTCTTGTTTAATGAGATTGCACATCCATTTCACTTCCCATCCTATTTGTTCTTCAAACTCTAGGGCATATTCAGATACCACATCATTTAGGCAACTTTTCAAAGATTTTCATGAACTGCTAATATCCTTTCCATTTAGTAACTGATACCATGGAACCAAAGATAGTATTCTTCTGAGTTTGTCATAATTTCAGATTTGTAGTTATATAATCTGTCCTGATTGGAAAATCCACATAGTTGGCTATTTTACATGTCAATATGGCATGATCACTGAAACGTGTAGAAAGGCTTGTGGGTTCGTTGTACATGTTGATTAATTTTGACAGTATATATTAGAACACAGGCTGATAAGTAAATAATTATTTAGTGACTTATTGGTGATATTTCGCTGGTATTCTAACCAGCATCTCCAGGGCACAAAAAACAGTTTGTCACAGTGCCTGAGAAAACAACAACAATCTGGTATAACAATAGGACTAGTTAGAACAATTGTAGCTACAACACAAAGACTAAAGTCCTAATCACTCGCCCTCTCTGTTTAAAAAAAAAAAAAGAGAGAGAGAGAGAAAGCAGGTATTAGTTATGTCTTAAGATGACTGTCTCCCAAATCTTAGGCAAATTTATACAGCCATACTTGTTGAGGTTGGAGTATGTTTCAAGGGCTTCTGTTGATTCTAAGAACAACCTCTCTTACCTGTAAAAGTTTCTGTGCAGCACTTCAATTTTCTTCCAGTTGATCCTTTGTACAAGGGTATCCAAAGCATGGTCTGCTAGACCTGACTTGCCATAGTGATAGTGCCAGATGTATTTTCTATGTTTACTGAGGCAGATGTCCACAGTTCTTCCTGTCTGACCATAGTAAGCTAGATAGACACCTGGATGTGATACAGAAGAGAGATGCTATCCTTGGGTAAATGGATGAGAGTAGTCAATTTAACATGATGTGTAGCTGGTATTTATTGAACACTCTCTCTCTATGTTCACTGGGCATCTGCAAATGCTGTATGGTCACTCTGATGCTCGGATGATGTGCCACACTAGGCCTCGCCATGTAGTCCTGTTGTTTGCTTTTCTGGTGACCTCAACTCTCTGAAGATCAGCCACTCCACACACACTCCCATCCATCCATCCATCCATCCGTCCGTCCAATCCAATCCAATCCAATCGATGTCTACCACTTCCTCTTTTTCCAGGAACTTTACCTTCTATTACTGTTCTGAGAAGTTCCCCTTCCATTCTTTCCATGTGTCCAAAATATTTTAACTTTCTTCTGTCATTCTCGTAGTTTCTTCTGTCGATATCCTTAATTTCCTATATGATATCCTCAACAACCTTCTGTAACACCACATCTCAAAAGCAAATATCCGTTTCTTATTTGACTTCTTTAGGTTCAAAGTCTCACATCCATACATTGCTGTTGGAAAAACAACTGCATCCAAAATCCTCAACTTTTTCCCCATGGAGATAGATCCATCCTTCCAGAATTTAGACAGGTCTCTGACTGTTGTTTTAGCCATTTCTAACCTTTTTCTGACGTCTTCTGAACAGCAATTCTTCACATTAATAATGGATCCCAGGTACTCAAACTTGCTGACTTCCTCAATTCTTTCTCCATTAAGGTACACTTGTTTCTCAAGAGCTTCCCTGTTTGTATTTCCTTTGAGAACCATAATCTTTGTCTTGCTAGGATTGAGTTGAAGTCCTCTGTTATTACTGATCTTGTTAACTTTGTCAAGAAGTAGTCCTAGTTCTTCCATGTCATTACAAAAGAGTACTGTATCATCAGCATACCTCAGATTACTGATCAATCTACCTCCTATCCTAATTCCTGTCCTGAGCTCATCCAATGCTTCACACATGATGTCCTCTGCATATATACTAAACAGGTGAAGAGAAAGTAAACATCCTTGCCTAACTCCTTTTCCAATTTGAAGCCAGTCAGTCAATCCAACACCTGTTCTTACCGTGGCTTCTTGCTCCCTATACAAGTTAGTTATCAACCTGATAGTGTGTTGAGGAAAACCCATTCTTTTCATTACTTCCCACAGTTTCACACGCGGGAAGTCTAAGAAACACATTACTAGAGGGAGTCTGAATTCTTTATATTTTTCTATGATCTGTCTAAGGCAAAGGATCTGATCTCTGGTGCCCTTACCTTTCCTAACGGTAAGAGCACCAGAGATGTGCCTTTAATGTGGTGGACAGTGTGGGGTATTAAGATAGACAAAATACTAAATGGAAGCATTTAGTATTTTGTCTATCTTATGGGGATTATAGCCATTGGCTAAGAAGGTGTGGCATAAGTGAGTGAGTTCAGCAGTAAGAGCATTGTCATTGGAACAACTTGCTCTGTGGGTTAGCGTTTTTAGGATACCATACTGTTGGGATGGGTAATGGTGTGATTGTTTGTGAACTGATAAGGAACCATCTGGAAGATGTGTGATTAGTGCATCCAGGATTATTAGTTTCCAGTTCCATTGTAAAGTGGATTTTTGGGTGTTGGCTATTTAAATGTGCAAAGAATGTACCCAAATGGCAAGCACATCATCAACATAGCATAGCCAAATCGTTGGTTTGACAGTGGCTTTATTGGTAGCTAGCTTTTCCAAGTGTTCTATATAGAAGTTGACTGGGGGGGGGGAGCCCATAGCTATCTCATCTAATTGTTTGTATATTTTCCCTTTCTATGTAAAATATCCTGCATGTGTTGTAAATTTAAATAGTTCAAATACATCATGGGGAAAGTGTGACTTTAGCAGATCCAGGGTTTTTCAGTTAGCAGTACATTTGTGAATAATGAGGTGATATCAAATCTTGCCATTATGTCTGTACTTTTTAGGGTATGGTTTTCTAAAATATTTTTTAGGTGTGCAGAATTTTTGACAAAGGGGAGAGAATTGCTTTTGAGAGTGGCCAGTAACTTAGCTAAATGTCTAGCCAGTTTGTACGTGGGACTGTTTATGCTATCCGCAATAGGGCATACCTTGTTTTGTGAATTTTTGGTGCTCCATGTATCCTGGGTGTTTTAACGTGAAAGGGCTTGAATTCGTTTACTGTTTCTTTAGGCCAGGAAGTGACTTTTTTCAATAATTTACTCACCTTATTCTTTTGTGAGTTGGTGGGATCTCAGTCTATAATTTTGTATGTTGACTGATCTTGTAGAAGTGTGTGCATTTTGTTTTCATATTCTGTTGCATCCATCACCATCATCATCCCTTTGCTTTGGTTATGATAATGTGGTTATTATTATTATGTAGCTCTTTTAGAGCAATGATTTCCTTATTTGGGATATTATTTTTGGGAGGCTTAGAATGGATTAGGATGTAGGCCACATCTAAACATATGTTATTGTCTGTTGCTGGAAACAGGCCGTATATTCCCCGTTCAACGGACGCCATTATTTTGGCTTTTAGAACTTTCTTGGGAGTAACAGCAAAATTGTGCTGACTTATGTTGACTAATGGCTTCTTTGGTTAAGTTTAATGATGATAAATTGACAATGATGCGATCTTATTGTAATTGCATCATTGTGTAGCATTGCATTGTTGGAGAATTTCAAATTTTCTCTGGTGCTGGTTTTTGACTTTGACGAATTCTTTTTTAGCCATTGCATTGGAAATGTTGTCTAGGATTTCCCACAGTTCTATGTTTAAAATATTAAATAGGTGGTCACATAGCACCTTGATGGTTGAATTTAATTTTGATAGCTCCAAAATTAAATTCAAGTAGCATTTATCTTACCATTATTGTTTTTTTATGGTTCTAATCTAATTGGGCTCAAGTCATCTGATATCATTAATAGTACTTTCCCTCACTCCTAACTCTTCTGTAATCTCTAAAAATACTATCCTTTACACTCATTCCACTTACTCTGTATTTGACTCTAAGAGTAAGGTTTCACTAATGCCAATAATTTTGGGTCACAATGTTTTCACCAAAGCAACAAACTAACCACTTTGTTTCTATTGCTCCTGATCTTTATGTACAAATAACAAGTTACCTCGTCACTTTTTCTTATACTTAAATCTACTGTCTACTGGCACAGTTGGACAACTTTCTTCTTCTTTCCCTCTCTAGACACACCCAAAATGACCAAATCCAAAGCATAGTCCATCCCTTTGGCAGATTCATGACCATGTTTGTTGACATTTGTACCACTCTTATGTCTGAATGTCCTAGCTGAACTTACATAAACATCCATGATGTTCCTACTAAGATCTAGTTTCCCTGATTCTCAGCATTAGGTCTCATTCCAATAAATAGTTTCTCCAGGCACCTGATAATAAATCTATTGAAGTTCAGTCCATCCCTCTCATACAAGTCTTTTCTACATCAGTCACTCCATACATTCAAAAATTCAAATAGATTTTTTCTACATAGCCTGTGCACTGAATCATTTGCTATCATAGCCCTCATTAACTCATTACTGTCGTATCTTGGTAATAAATTTATGATTTTTACTTTCTCACCTTTCTTTATTGCTTCTTTCGTCAAGCCTTTCACATCCTCTCTCATACTATATTTTGAAATCATTAGTTCTGACTATCACTGCCCATCTGTTTAACTTTTCCTTTCCATATTTCTTTTGCCTTTGTTACATCCTTTATTTTAGCTTACTGGAAGCTCGATGTAGTGACTCCATTGTCAAGCACGAATATTTTCAAATAATTCTTTTTGATCTTGAAATTTCACGTTATTTTTCCTTTATTTATATCATCAGTGTAAAGGTTCTAATTTCTGGCCTCCATGCTGTTGTTATCTTTAGCTTTTATTATTTATTGTTCTGCCAGGTTTTTTGCTCCATTCTTTAAAAACTCTAGCAAATATATTAAAATATACTAGCAAATGTATACTGAATACAATAAAAAAAATAGTAAAAACTCATCATCATCATCAAATTCCTGCCATGTACCCTCAAGGGGGTGTTCAGGATATGATAGTACTACATGAAAAATTTACACAATTTTCCTCCAAATCAGTCTGTTACTTGTCAAGACTCCAACATTAACAGATCTTATATTTCTATCGTCTAAGGCACTTTGTATCGTATCAATCCACCTATATCTTTGTCTTCCTCTGGGTCGTTTTCTTGCCAGCCTGGCAGAGAACATTTGTTTTGCTAATCTTTCCTCGCCCATTCTGTTTAAGTGACCATACCACCTGAGATTAACTCTGCTAAGGCATTCCTGGATGCTGACAATATCAAGTTCTTTCCTAACATCCTCGTTTTTAATATGATATTGCCATTGATGCCATCTGTTCACGCCTCTAATCTTTCTCTGGACTCTCATATCTGCGGTCTCATATCTCATATCATCTACTCCTGCTGCCTTTCCATATTTCAAGCCTTTGATGGCTTTTTCTACTTCAATTATGGATATGTATTCCTGACTATGCCTGTTGAGTGTTTCATTTGGCAATTTTTCGAAGTAATTACTCCATACTTCAGGGATATCTTTTTCTCGTGTTTTCATGTCACCTTTATTATCTGTAACTCCTTTTACAGCACTCTTTCCTCCATTTCTAAGCTTCTTCAACAACCTCCAGAATATCTTACCACCTGCTTGATATTTATTTTCTATGTTCTTGCCAAAGTCTTCCCATGACTTTGTTTCTGACTAAATATAATCAGTGTTTTGCTTTCTTACATTTGTTTCTGTATATTCTCTAAGAGCACAAGCTGACTTATTTACCACGAACTTTTGATATGCTTTCTTCTTTTCCTTCACTGCCTCTTTAACTTCCTGTGTCCACCATGGAGTTCTGATTTTTCTATCCTTGCAGACAACTTCACCACATGCCTCTCTGGCTGAATCAATCAGGATTTTCTTCAAGGCTTGCCACTGAATCTCCAAGGTTTGGTTCCTGTTCTCAAACTCTTTCATTTTTTCTTTAATAATCTTTGTGTATTTTAGTCTACAGTTCACATCTGAGAGCTGCTCAACTTTTATTCGTTTTAAAACTTTCTTGCATGTTATTCTTTTTAATACGAAATTCAACTTTAACCTGCTCAAGACTAAATAGTGATCACTTCCAATTTCAAATCCTCTGTACACTCTGGTGTCCTGCACCAGGGAGAAAACATCACTATCAACAATAACATAGTCAATGAGACTTTTCTTATTCCTTGCCTCTTCTCTCCATGTGAATTTGTGCACATTTTTATGTTGGAACATGGTGTTAATAATAACCAGTCCATGTCCTGAGCAGAAATCCAACAGATATTTGCCATTATTATTAGCTTTGCTCTTTTCTCCAAATTTTTCCCAAAATATTTTTGGATGTCTGACAATCATTTCCTACTCTGCTATTTAGATCGCCAACAAGGACCAACTTTTCCTTTTTCATTGTGACAGTTACTTTTTCTAAAGCATCAAAAAATTCCTCCACTTCTACCGTAGTAGAAACTTCTGTGGGACCATAGGCACAAATAAGTCTCACTGTCCAGTTCCCCATTCTCATATTTGCCCACATTACTCTACTTGAGACTGCCTGCTATTCAAGAAGATTAGCCTAGTATTTTGTGTTGAATAGTATGACTACTCCTTCTTTTCCTTGATTGTCATTGCCTGAATATAACATTTTGTATTTATTGCTCAGAAAGATCTCACCAGTTTTGGTCTTTTTTGTTTCAGTCACCCCTATTATGATGTCGATCTGGTACTTATAGGGGTGACTGAAACAAAAAAGACCAAAACTGGTCTTTTTTGTTTCAGCGAGCTCCATTTCTTTGCCATTCAGGCTTCTTATGTTGATAGTACCGATCTTTAACTCTGGTGATGTTGAGTTGGGGTTTATTTTCAGATTTGTTCCAGTAGCTGACTTTTCGCTGTTCGCCTTGGTTCCCTGGCAAAAACAACGGGGACCTTGTGTAACCGGGCGACTCCCCAGCCAGCATGAAATTTTGTCATGTTGTACCATCGTTTTGTATATTGGTTTAAGCCAATAAGAATACAATTTGGTCAGCTAAAGCCCTTATTTCCAGCCCATCTTCGTTCATTCAGTATCCAGGTATGTACTCAACAGGGTGCACCACGAGAAGGTGAGGATTGGACATTAGGTCAGAAGCCCTGGTCGGTTCTCTGCATTCCTTTAAAGGCTATGTGGAGGTCTCCTCTCAGTTATACAGCTTTGACTCTTAAGCACCCCACAGTAAAAACTACAATAATATATTAAAAATGCACTAAGTAATCTAAAAAAAAATGCTGAAGAAATCAAAAATTATTTTACAGGAGCTTCAATTGCACATGGAATAGCCTCAAACCAGACTGGTTCGAGATTATTGTCTTATACTTTGTCTGATGAAATTAATCTGAAATATAATCAACCTCATAGCATTTAGTGTAATGCTTAAAACATTATTTCAAACTGCTATATTACAAGGATACCATGATGAATGAGCGAGATTTTTGTGTTGGCAAGTTTACGAATGCACCAAGTCATTAGTGCTATTACTGATCATGAGTATATTTTTTCATGAAACCATAAACTAAAATATACAACATTACTAGTCCTTTTTTGTGAATAGTTGACTGTAAGTGAGTACAAACAATGCTTATTACAACAGTACGATTAAAAAACAAATTTTTTTACCATTTTAAGTAAGAGTTGAACTCTTCCCAAAATGGTGATAATTCATTCAAATGATTACACAATATATATTATTAGTATAGTGGACGGAAATTAAATCAGTCTTCTTAGATTATAGCCACTTTTCTTTTTTAAATAAAAGAAATAAGTATTAAAAAAAAAATCAATGGTAAAATCAAATATTGGTCAATGTTTGACCAGTGTTTGATTTTTATCATTTTAAAGCATCACGTTTTTATTTAAAGCATTAATGGCTGCTAGAATAGTGCAACATTTTATTTTGTTTTAATCATATTCATATTTAAATATGAATATGATATAATATTTAAATCAAATCGTATTTGATTTAAATATTTGAGACACCATAAACACAGCTGTTGAAACCATGCCATGGTATTAACATTTGTAATGCACTGTAATGAATTTTATTTTGTTATAACATATTGCCTATATTGCAATCAAAAATATAAATCCACAATGTAAAATGAATGGTATATCACAGTTAGTCATTTTTATGGAGGAGCTAACCCCTCAGCATTCTAAAATACTACCTATTCCTTCCCTATCCTTTTGAAAAGAATATTTGTTGTATAGGTTAAGCCTAATGTAAGTTTAATGTAAGGTCTAATATAATTAAGCCTAAAATAGGTTAAACCTAATGTACAATGTCTGGACTGCATCTCATGATTAACTCATTTCCTTAATTCTTTACAAATCACACATCAGCTAAGGGTGTTTTTTCCACAGAAATGTTGATGCATTGTCAGTCTGTCTCGCTCAAATGAAACCATTTAATTAGAGAGATAATATTCATTGATTTTTTTTTCAAGATGTTTAAGTTCTGTATATTTACTTAAATAGTAGAAGAATTCAAAATACATTTCTGAGGCATCTTTGATATGTTAATTCCAGTTGGATCAAAATTAAACAGTGCAATTGAAGATATTAAACTGCATTCAACAGCAGCCACAGCAAAGCATAAGGAATTAGTGGATTTTCCACCTTTGCTTCCTGGTGAAGTAGCAGATGTGCCAAGGGTGAGTTTTCATAAATTAACAGTCATTCAGTTTATTTTATTTTTTAAAAGCTTTTCTGGCAAACAAAATGTTCACTGGTATAGTTTTTTTCTTGAGTGTTAGTCCCATCCATAAAAGTGTTTAAAAACTATACTACTTTTAGTATTGTGGATGGAAGGAAAATCAGTCTTCTTAGATTATAGCCACTTTTCTTTTTAAATAAAAGAAATAAGTATTAAAAAAAAAATCAATGGTGAAATCAAACATTGGTCAGTGTTTGACCAGTGTTTGATTTTTATCATTTTAAAGGCATTAATGGCTGCTAGAGTATAGCCATTATAGATTATAGCCACTTTTCTTTTTAAGTAAAAGAAATAAGTATTAAAAAAAAATCAATGGTAAAATCAAACATTGGTCAAACATTGACCAATGTTTGAATACAATAAAAAAACAGTAAAAACGACAATAATATACTAAAAATGTGAAGGAAAGAACGAAAAAGTAAGACCAAACGGAGAATGGGGCGATGACATTGTCAAATGGTGCAGAAACTCTGTACACAAATTGAGTCATCTTGCACAAAATAGAATACAATGGAAGAATCATATCAAGATGGCATCAGACACCTATTGGCGTTGGACTCATGGTTGTTGATGATGATGAAGTAATCTAAAAAAAAAAGACTGAAGAAATCAAAAATTATTTTGCAGGAGCTTCAATTGCACATAGTAGTCTGTAGCATGTTTTTCCAAGGGGGGGGGTCTACCATTGCATAGCATACAAGTGGGATAGAGACCATGCATAGTATTACAGAGGTAATATACCCCTCCTCCTTATAGAGTTATTGTTCTGGCATAATTTACACCACCTGCAGAAAAGACAAGACCTTTTAATTAAGGTGTTCAGTTTATGAAAAGAATGACTTTTTTCATTAAATAAAATACTTGAGAGAGATTCTGAATATCATCTATCATATGTGGATTCACATATGATAGATGACACAGATTCACAGAAGACAGGCTTTTATTTAAAATTTATCTGAGCCTTCTGTACTACTGGTTTTTTTTCAAATAGTTCGCTTCCATGGTATTCTACTTCAACTATTCTCAGTATCTGGTTCATGCATTAATTCATTTAAATGAATGCTAGGATGATGTTCTACAGAAATTACATTGTATGATATCTAACTCTGACAGGTTAATTTTTACCTTTACATGAATTAGAGTAAAATATCTATATCTATATATACATTCATACAGTGCAAATAACATGTCTGGCAGATATTTTGTGGACACACTGTATAAACAGCAGATGATTATTTTTGTTATAAGTAGGCAAGTGTAATGATGCAGTACTAAGATTAATGTGAGGAGGAAACGACAAGATATTTCAACACTTGCAGTATATTTGGCACTGTAAAAGTGGGGAGCATTACTTAAAAATAAAAAAATTAGGTGAGATGAACTTGTTTTTAGTTAGCAACTGGAAGTGCATTTAAAATCCTAGGAAGCAGAGAGAGTGAGAGTAAAAGAACCTTTTTTTGAAATTTCTAGTGTATTTTTAATGGCTTTCAAGCTAGTTCATAAGATCAGTAGTTTGTCATTAACTTATGAAAATTCAAAATATTCTAATACAATTTTAGAATTTAAATTTGCTTTAGGTAGTGTGAATGTGTGAATGATTATTTGAAAAAAAAAATGAAACTGTACTTTCTAAATGGAATAATGTCATTGAAAGATAATTATTATACAGTGGTATCTCGCTAATCCGAACCTCTTTTGTCCGAACCATCCAGTAATTTGAACTGCAGCTTGAAAGGGAAAAAAAAAGTTTTATTTATTATATATTATTATTTTGTGTACTATTATTTTGCCTCCAAACTGTACTCCATTGTTGCAACCAATGAATCATAATACAATCCATTAAATTAAAAGATCGTAAAGACATGCTTTTAAATGTAATTTCCCAAAATTATGACATTACCACATCAATAAAAAATATAAATTTGAAGGATGTAGCATTCTCAGTTGCTGCTGCTTGGGAAGCCTCAAACCTGGAGCAAGTTGAGCGTCATGGAAAAAACTGTGGCCTTCTAGAATTTACCAAGATAACTATGGCGATATACAAAAAGAGGAAATTCAAAATGTGCATAATTTAGTTAAAAATATAAATTCAGATATTGATATTTCATAAACAGATGTTAAGGAATGGGTTACAATCATTAGAACCGAATTGATTTCGAAATCAAATCAGATGCTGAAATTATAAATATGACGATACAGAATGAATTAGAAGACGATGATGACGATAAAGAACTCAAAGAAAAAAAAAGTAAAACATAGAGAGGCAGGGGACAGTTTTAATATGTGTTTAGAATGGGCTAAGCAGAATGATACGCCTTTTCACAAAATTTTATTGCTAATGCAGCTCCGAGAAGAAGCATTTGAAAAAAGTTTAGCTTCCAAGAAGCAAAAGAAAATCAGTGACTTTTTTTTTACAGATAAATAAAAAAAAAACTTTTTTGTATGTTATTTTGTGAAACTTTTTTTTGTGTGTTGTGTACAAGAAAGTGATATTTTTACATACTGAACTATGCAATTTTATTAAATCAAAATCCTCAACAATACAGATATATACAAACTAAATTTTTTACTAAAATAATCTTGTATTATTTTTTAAGTTTAACATTACAGTACAGTAGCTTTTTCTCTATCAGTTACTTCATTTATTTACAGAATTAAATTGATATGTCATTAGAATCTGATTATTTTTGTCTTAAACGCTAGTTATTGTCATCTCTTGGGGAAAATTCGCTAATCCGAATGATCACGGTTTTTATTAGTTCGGATTAGCGAGATACTACTGTATTACAAATTAGCATATACATCTTTAAGTAAGTAGAAAATGAAGCACTAATTGATTTGTATAATTTAAAACTGTACAGTGAAACGATAAATAACATTAGATTATTTATTTTTAGTCAACAAGCTTAATTTATGCATGGCAATTTTTATATTGTGTACCATGTCACACCACTGCTAACTCATGCACTGACAATGATGCTGGCTTACAAGTTTTTCTTTGAAATTATTGAGTAGAGAAAGTCCTCAGGAAATGGATAATAACATTCAAATTTAAAAATCCTTGCACCTACTCTCACTAATTTTTTTTTTTTTTTTTATGTAATTGTGTCTAAATATTTGCTAATTTCAGTGCCATTTAGTAATTTTCTCAGAAGCTTTGTAGGCAAAAAAAAAAAAGAAGATAACTATATACAATACTTAGTTTCATTTCCAATGTACCCCTGCTTTTCTTCTGTGTTTGGCATACAACTCTTTAGGTGTGTTTGCAACATGAACTAAATCTGTTAAATTTGTTTTGTTCTGTCTGCATCCGACTTATTCTGCTATTTCAGCTGAATGGATTTTATTGAAATTTGATATTTAGAATCCTTACAAAAATTTGTTGTTCCTTTGAATATTTGCAGATCACAAAGGGACAAAATGTATTGAAATTATATACTGCACTCTACTCTGGTTGGATGGAATTTAATAAATTTAGAATGTACAAAAATGTGTTTCTCTGATTTAGTATGTTTCAACTGATAATTTTTATTGGCAAAAAAGATTTGAAAAGATATTTTCAAATCTTTTTAATAATTCTTTGCTGACACAGTGGAATTTATTAAAATTTTGCATTTTTAATGAATCCCACCCACAAAAATGAACAAAATAAGAATGTGCATCAGAAGAATGATTGCTGGATTGCACTTGAATTAATTTGCTGTTGGGAGAAGCCTTTGAGGAAAAAGCAGTCAATTTCTTCTCATTAAAACCATCATCATGAAATTCCTGACATGTACCCTCAAGGGGTGTACAGGTTATGATAATACTACATGAAAAATTTACATCATTACTAACTTCCTATCTACAATTTTCCTCCAAATTAGTCTGCTACTTGTCAAGACTCCAACATTATCAGATCTTATATTTCTATTGTCTAAGGCACTTTGTATCTTATCAATCCACCTATATCTTGGTCTTCCTCTGGGTCGTTTTCCTGCCAACCTGGCAGAGAACACTTGATTTGCTAATCTTTCCTCGCCCATTCTGTTTAAGTGAACCATACCACCTGAGATTAGCTCTGCTAAGGCATTCCTGGATGCTGACAATGTCAAGTTATTTCCTAATATCCTCGTTTTTAATATGATATTGCCATTGATGCCATCTGTTCACACCTATTATCTTTCTCAGGACTCTCATATCTGCGGTCTCTAGTCTTTGGTCAAGTGTTTTACTTCTGACCCAGCTCTCAGAACCATAACTTAAAACTGGTTTGAACACTGTCTTGTATACAGCTAATTTAATGTTCCGACTAATTTCTCTCTTATTCCATATGAATTTATTCAATTGACTTCCTACCATACCAACGTTGTTGATCTGTTGTCTATTTCCATATTTAATTTACCATCTTCACTAAAAATCGTGCCTAAGTAGCTGAAATGTTTTACTTGTTCCACAGGTTCCCTTCACAACACAGTTGACATTTTCAACAATTCTACCTTTGAGAGTTTATTTTTCCTTGGTTAGACTATAATAAGTTTAGTTTAATCCTTTATCCAAGTGTGAGCAAAAAAAGTTTGCTCCTGAAAGTATCTTCAGGACTGGGGTCAGGTAGTGCAACACCAGGCAACTCGTTGCAAAGGTGGAGAAAGATCTCTCATCACTCCTATCTCATTATCTCCCATAATGCAAAGCACATCTCCTTGCAGATATGTGTAATGCTATACATTAAGGCAAGGGCCACTACCCATACCAGTTTCAACCTTTATTGAGGTCTCGTCAGTGGGAGCCAGGCCCAGTAGTGGAGATGCAAAGGCAGAAGCAATAAGAGGTCATCCAAACCTATAGGAGTTGCCAAAGGGTGTGCAACCTTATTATTAAATTACTCCGGATTCAAAGAAATGGATTCATAGGATTCATTACTCCAGGTTCATAGGAGTAATGTGAGAGCTTTCTCTACCTTTGCAATGAGTTGCCTGGTGTTGCACTACCTTACCCCAGTCCTGAAGATACTTTCAGGTGCAAACTTTGTTTGCTCACACTTGGATAAAGGATTAAACTAAACTTATTATAGTCTAACCAAGAAAAAATAAACTCTCAACATCTTTCTCTGAATCCGGAGTAATTTAATAATAAGGTTGCACACCCTTTGGCAACTCCTATAGGTTTGGATGACCTCTCATTGCTTCTGCGTTTGCCACTACTGGGCCTGGCTCCCACTGACGAGACCTCAGTAAAGGTCAAAACCGGTATGGGTAGTGGCCCTTGCCTTAATGCATAGCATTACACATATCTGCAAGGAGATGTGCTTTGCATTATGGGAGATAGTGAGATAGGAGTGGATGACCTCTCATTGCTTCTGCCTTTGTATCTCCACTACTGGGCCTGGCCCCCACTGACGAGACCTCAATAAAGGTCGAAACCGGCATTATAGGAGATAGTGAGATAGGAGGGGATGACCTATAGGTTTGGATGACCTCTCATTGCTTCTGCCTTTGTATCTCCACTACTGGGCCTGGCTCCCACTGACGAGACCTCAATAAAGGTCGAAACCGGCATTATGGGAGATAGTGAGATAGGAGGGGATGACCTATAGGTCTGGATGACCTCTCATTGCTTCTGCCTTTGTATCTCCACTACTGGGCCTGGATCCCACTGACGAGACCTCAATAAAGGTCGAAACCAGTATGGGTAGTGGCCCTTGCCTTCATGCATAGCATTACACATATCTGCAAGGAGATGTGCTTTGCATTATGGGAGATAGTGAGATAGGAGTGATGAGAGAGCTTTCTCCACCTTTGCAACGAGTTGCCTGGTGTTGCACTACCTGACCCCAGTCCTGAAGATACTTTCAGGTGCAAACTTTGTTTGCTCACACTTGGATAAAGGATTAAACTAAACTTATTATAAAACAATTCTACCTATTTTCATTGTCTTTGTCTTTTTAATGCTGACCTTCATACCATATCTATTACAGCAGTTATTCAGTTTAGTCAGGGAATCTTGGAAACTTGTAGCAGATTTATTTAGAAGTATAACATCGTCCACATAAAGCAAAGAGCTGACATTAGCATCTCCAATTCTGATATCATGTTTAATACCACTTCATAATGTGATCCATATAGATAATGAATAACAGAGGGGATAATGTACATCCTTCTCTCACACCAGATTTAACATTAAACCATCTTCCTATACATCCTTCAGTTCTAACTGCTGATTTGCAACTCAAATAAAGACGAAGTACTGCTTGATATGATGCCCCATTGACACCATATAACTGTAGTGTTTTGAATTGCTTCTCTCTTGGCACCTTGTCATATGCCTTTGATAGATCAACAAAACTTAAATACAGATCTTTGTTATATTCCTATGCTTTCTCAACTATTTGTCGTAAAGTGAAGATCTGATCCTGACAGCCTTTATTTGGCCTGAATCCAGCTTGTTCTGTACCAAGCTTTTCTTCCACAATTCTTCTCAACCGTTTCTCAAGTATACTTACATATACAGTCCTTAGGGAGGCAGTTGAATGAATATAATATGCCCGAGCGAATAAGGACAACAAATCAGAGTGGGATAGTTAATATAAGGCATCAAGGTAGGGTTGGGGCTAATGGGGGTCTTAAATTCATGTACACTAATGCTAGGAGTATTAGGAACAAGAAGGAAGAGTTTTTGGCCATGGCTGGCACTTCCAGACTACAGGTTATTGGTATTAGTGAATCATGGCTGACTGTAGATGATATAGCTAGTGGAATTGAATGTGATGGGTATAGTGTGTTCAGGAATGACTGGGAGAATAAAATGGGGGAAGGAGTATTGTTGATGATAGCTAATGAGCTACAGCCAAGGAGAATAGAAGTTGAATTGCAGGCTAGAGAAAAGAGCACATTTGAGGCCATTTGGTGTGAGATTGTGGCTAGCAGAACTAAATATACAATTGGGTGCTGCTATAGACCAGGTGATGGAAAAGATGGTAGTGACAATATGCACATGCAAATAGAAGAAATGAGTGGAAGGAGGGTAATTATTATGGGAGATTTCAACTATGGTCGCATTGATTGGAGTGAGGAGAGGACACACGGGAGGAAGGAATTGGATTTTATGCGGTTATTAAGGAATAACTATCTGCGACAGCATGTAATGGAAAATACTAGGGGTCAGAGAGTGCTTGACCTAGTCATTACATCTGAGGATTTGGCTGTAACAAATATGACCACATTGCCACCAATTGGTGAGAGTGATCATAGGGTCTTGACTTGGGAGGTGGCTAAAGGTGTGAAATTTCCAATTAAGACAGGGTACGTGTGGAATTATCGGGCTGGAAAGTATGACAAGCTTAGGAGTTTGATTGGTTCAGTGCCATGGCATGTACAACTGCAAGGACTAGAAGTTGATAGTGCATGGGAGGCAGTTAAGAAGTGTTTGCATGAAGCAATGGCTGACTGTATACCTAGAGTCCGAATAATAAATCAAGTAGGGGGTTAAATGGATGAATAACACCATTAAGCTTGAGCTGCAAAAAAAGAAACAACTATGGAGGGAATTTAAGGAGAAAGGTGACCGGCAGGCACATGAACGGAATAAAGCGCAGGCCAGAAGGGTAGAGTGTGGTAAGAAAAGCAAAAAAGGATTATGAAAGAACGTTGGCCATGCAGGTTAAAGAGAATCCTAAACAGTTTTTTAGATATGTAGCAAGTAAAAGGAAAAATGTATATGGCAGAATGATTTTAAAGAATGCTGATGGTAGGGAGGTAACTGAATCAGTTGATATAGTTGAGTTACTGAGTGAGCACTTTGCAAGTATATATCATCCAGGTTGCAGAAACGAATAAACCAGTACATTATACGGGAATTGTGGTGAATGAAGTGGAGGTAAGTAGTCTTTTGCATAACCTCAATGTCAATACATCCGTGGGATTGGATGGTATACCATCTCGTGTCGTACGAGAAGCAGCTAAAGAATTGTCAGTGCCCTTGACCATTTTGTTTAATTTGAGTCTCGGATCTGGGTTAGTCCCGTGGGGGTGGAAAGAGGGGAAAATAGTTCCACTGCATAAAGGTAGTTCCAAGTCTGCTGTTGTAAATTACCGACCGATTAGCATATCAGGAATCATTGTCAAGGTCTTAGAGATATTAGTCAAGAAAAGAATACAGGATTGGATAGATGAAAATGGGATATTGTATGGGGGACAACATGGTTTTGTGAAGGGTAGATCATGCCTCAGTAACTTGCTCATGTTCTATAACACAGTGATGGCTGAACTGGATAGGGGTAATGGGTTTACAGTGATACTACTGGACCTTGCCAAGGCCTTTGACAGGATACCACATGGAACCCTAATCAGTAAACTACAGCAGATGGGGATAGATATAGGGTTGGTGAGATGGATAGGAGGGTGGTTGAAGGAGAGATACCAGAGAGTGGTTTATGCAGGACTGCAGTCTAAAAGACGGCTTGTGACTAGTGGTGTGCCGCAAGGCTCTGTTCTTGGACCACTGCTTTTCAATTTGTTCATCAATGATATAGGAAAGGATTTGAGAGGAAGTGTTCACTTGTTTGCTGATGATGCAAAGTTGGGTAGAGCAATTGTGAGTGGACAGGATGTCAAAATGTTACAGGATGATTTGGATAGTTTGGAGGACTGGGCTAGGAAAAATGGATGTCAATTTAATGTGGCAAAGTGTAAGGTTATGCACTTTTGGGTGAAAAGAATAGCAGCAGTATATCGCATTGGTGGAACCGTACTCCAGCAGATTGATGAGGCCAGAGATTTAGGAGTGTTGGTGGATAGGGAGTTGAAGTTTAGGGGGCACATTGCAAAAGTGACTAAATCAGCTCATCAAATCACTTGGCTTCTTAAAAATACTTTAACATGCAGAGACAAACAAGTTGTTGTTCCTCTGTATCGAGCCTTGATAAGACCCCATCTGGACTACTGTGCCCAGTTATAGGCACCAGGGTTTCTTCGTGATGGGGAGGAAGTGGAGAGGATCCAGATACGAGTGACCAAGATGATAGAAGGTCTGTGGAATGAACCTTATGAGAATAGGTTGAAGATTTGTGGATTGCAGAGATTGGACGATAGGCGAAGGAGGGGTGATATGATTGAGACATTCAAATTACTGAAGGGTTTCTACAAGATTGATCCAGAAGATATTTTTGAAAATATGACTGGTGGTTGGAGGACTAGGGGCCATGCATGGAAGCTGGGCAAGAGCGTGGTTGACAAGGGTGTTAGAGCTAAGTTTTTTACTTGGAGAGTGGTGAATGAGTGGAATAAGCTTCCAGAGTCTGTTGTGGGTGCTACGACCGTGAATGAGTTCAAGGCAGGGTATGATAGATACTGTGTCAATGTCGAATAGTTGTTCTTGACATGATGTTATGGCCTCCCTCGATGTGTCTGTCGACTCCTTGGAGTTGCCCGGAACAATAATAATAATACTTGCATAGATCTTGCCAGGAACACTTAGCAGGGAAATACCTCTGTAATTCTCACATTCAGTTTTATTTACCTTTTTATATATGGGTACTATTAGAGCTCTACTCCAATCATCAGGAATTCGTTCCTCTGTCTAGGCTTTCTGAAACTATGCAGTGCAGCCACTGTAGGACTTTTATACGACCATACTAACGCATTTCTGGTCGAATATCATCTACTCCTGCTGTCTTTCCACATTTCAAGCCTTTGATGGCTTTTTCTACTTCAATTATGGATATGTATTCCGACCGTATGCCTGTTGAGTGTTTTTTACAACTGTGCTATCACTGCTTGTTTCATTTAGCAATTTTTCGAAGTAATTACTCCATACTTCGAGGATATCTTTTTCTCCCATTTTCATGTCACCTCACCTTTATCATCTCTAACTCCTTTTACAGCACTCTTTTCTCCATTCCTAAGCTTCTTCAACAACCTCCAGAATATTTTGCCACCTTCTTGATATTTATTTTCTATGTTCTTGCCAAAGTCCTCCCATGACTTTTGTTTAGCTAGTTTTACACAGTGTTTCGCTTTCTTACATTTGTCTCTGTATTCTCTAAGAGCAAAAGCTGACTTATTTGTCAGGAACTTTTGATATCCTTTCTTCTTTTCCTTCACTGCCTCTTTAACTTCCTGTGTCCACCATGGAGTTCTGATTTTTCTATCCTTGCAGACTACCTCACCACATGCCCCTCAGGCTGAATCAAGCAGGGTTTTCTTCAAGGCTTGCCACTGAATCTCCAAGGTTTGGTTCCTGTTCTCAAACTCTTTCATTTTTTCTTCAATAATCTTTGTGTATTTTAGTCTACAGTTCACATCTGAGAGCTGCTCAACTTTTATTCACTTTAAAACTTTCTTACATGTTATTCTTTTCAATATGAAATTCAATTTTATCCTGCTCAAGACTAAATAGTGATCACTTCCAATTTCAAATCCTCTGTACACTCTGGTGTCCTGCACCAGGGAGAAAACATCACTATCAACAATAACATAGTCAGTGAGACTTTTCTTATTCCTTGCCTCTTCTCTCCATGTGAATTTGTGCACATTTTTATGTTGGAACATAGTGTTAGTAATAACCAGTCCATGTCCTGAGCAGAAATCCAACAGATATTTGCCATTATTATTAGCTTTGCTCTTTTCTCCAAATTTTCCCAAAATATTTTTGTATGTCTCACAATCGTTTCCTATTCTGCTATTTAGATCCCCAACAAGGACCAACTTTTCCTTTTTCATTGTGACAGTTGCTTTTTTTAAGCATCAAAAAATTCCTCCACTTCTACCTTAGTAGAACCTTCTGTGGGACCATAGGCACAAATAAGTCTCATTGTCCAGTTCCCCATTCTGATATTAGCCCACATCACTCTGCTTGAGACTGCCTGTCATTCAAAAAGATTAGCCTAGTATTTAGTGTTGAATACTATGGCTACTCCTTCTTTTCCTTGATTGTCATTTCCTGAATATAACATTTTGTATTTATTGCTCAGAAAGATCTCACCAGTTTTTGTTTTTTTTTTGTTTCAGTCATCCCTATTATGTCGATCTTATACTTATCTGATTCCTCAGCTAGCTCCATTTCTTTGCCATTCAGGCTTCTCATGTTTTGAGAGTACCGATCTTTAACTCTGGCGATGTTGAGTTGGGGTGTGCTTTCAGATTTGTTCTGGTAGCTGACTTTTCACTGTTTGCCCTGGTTCCCTGGTGAAAACAACGGGGGGGGGGGGGGGGCTTTGTTTAACTGGGCGACGCCCCAGCCAGCATCAAATTTTGTCGTGTTGTACCATCGTTTTGTATATTGTTTTAAGCCAATAAGAATACAATTTGGTCGGCTAAATCCCAAATTGTCAGCCCATCCTCGTTTGTTCAGTATCCGGGTAGATACCCAACAGGGTGCGCCACGAAAAGGTGAGGATTGGACATTAGGTCAGAAGCCCTGGTTGGTTCTCTGCATTCCTTTAAAGGCTATGTGGAGGTCTGCTCTCAGTTATACAGCTTTGACCCTTAAGGACTCCTCTCATTAAAACCAAGCTTATGGAAAACATATATTGATATGATGTTTTCTTAATTTCAAGCCATGGACCAGATTCCTTAAAGGAGCTCCTGAACCATCTTGACAATCAACACTCAAAAATGCAATTTACATCGGAGTTGGAACTTAACAGTTCTCTCCCGTTCCTGGATGTCAAACTTGTTCACATGTCAGAAAATATGAAACTCTCACATACCAATAACTTTGTGCACAATATCGTCATTATCTATCTATGAAGCTTGGAATCATTTCTACATTAGGTAATCAGGCTCACTTCCTCCTCAGTGAAGAAGAGATCACCAAAAATTTAGTTTCTTCTTGTAACCTTTCAGAAGAATGGTTATTGTAAACAGACTATTAATAAGCTGCTATTTAATCTAACTTTATCAAAGATAGTAATGACTTAAAAGGTTTTATGTCTCTACTGTATATCAGCTCTGTTTCACCAAAGTTAACTAAAATTTTCAAGAAATTTAATATTCATACTTCTTTTATTCCTATAACCAAACTTCATTCCTTACTTAGTACACCTAACTGAAACATGACAATGTAAAGTATCCAAGATACTTGTATAGAAAAACATGAGAAAGACATCACATGTGGTAGAAGTAGAGCCAGCACTCAATCTAATGTTCTTAATCCTGCTAACTCTGATGATGAAGATTCCATCACTCATCTAGTGATCTGGAACAAATCAGAAAATAGTTTTAGATGCTATGATGAGCTTGAGAGAAGAATTATTGAATCAACAGAAATTATCCTCAATCTGCCCACCTTAATACTAACCTCAGTTATAACCGTTCAGCTATTCAACTTTAGTGTATGTAAGATCATGCCCACGTAAATGTGCTCAACAATACTGTGGTATCCAGAAATCCTTCAAATGTCACCCATCTGTTTACATCTTAATTTAAATGTTCCAAAGTACTTCTGCATCATCCAAACTTCAATCTTAATTATGGACTCCCCATGTCAGAAACTTGGGAAATTACTGTTAAGAACCATATTGCTTTAATTATGTAAGTTTTTATTTCACACACATTACATGCACTTCATTTGATCCTAATAGTATCAGTGTTTACTTGGCTGGCATATATAAAATATATTTGATGCAATGGATTTACTTGACTATATTACCAAATATAAAGAAATTTGATGATTTCTTCAAAGTTTGGGACAATCGACATGTCTCTCCTGATACCACGTAAGGGAGACGAGATATGTGATGTGGTCAGTGAAGAATATTACATATATAAATCAGCAGTGTTAGAACGTTATTTAAAACTGGAAAATTGAAGCTGTTAGAAGAAGAATTAAGAAAATTTAAGTATAATATAGTAGGTATGTCAGAGACACATTGGACAAACAAGGGATATGTTAACATCTAAAGTGCAAGAATATTTTAAGGGAGAAAAGATGGAGTACATAGAGAAGGAAGAGTAATCATAGTAAAAAAAATCATCTTTTAAATTCAGTAACAGAAATTACCTCAGTATCTTCAAGATTAAAGGCAAAAGAAAAAAAAAATATGCATATTGAGGTAATAAAAGTTTATGCATCAGATCACTCTTATGGAGATGATGAATATGAGGAATTTCTCTCAATTCTATCAGCAAAAAAGCTTAAATTGAAAATGGCCATCAATCAGAAAACTCCTCTAAGACTTGACACCTCAAAACAAAATGTTCCATGAAAAAATTAATTATAAAATGGGAGCCTTAACTCTGAAAACACAGGAGAATTTGGAAAAAGGAGAAAATGCAATATTAGATGCAATATAACAAACATTACAGAAAAAAGAGACCAAATAATAATAATCGGATTACCACTGAAATAATAGATCTGTGGCACCAAAAGAAAAAGATAAAAAAAGGAAAAAACTTTATACTCAATGCACACCTGAATTGCTAGAAAACCACAAGCAGTTAAAAAAAAAATAAAATTAAATCTAGAGAAGCAAAATCATATTGGATAAATCACAAAGCAGATATGTCTGAATGCAACTGACCATCATAATACAAAAGTCGTATAAAACACAATAAAAGAATTTTCAAAAATACACAAACCTACACTAAATAATAGATCTGTGGCACCAAAAGAAAAAAATAAAAGAGAAACTTTATACTCAGAGCACACCTGAATTGCTAGAAAACCACAAGCAGTTAAAAATAGAGAAGTAAAATCAAACTGGATAAATCAAAAAAAGCAGATATGTTAGGATGCAAATGTCCATCATAATACAAAATTATTATATAACACAATAAAAGGACTTTCAAAAACACACAAACCTATACCAGTAAAAATGAAAGATAAGAGGCAGTGCGACTGGTTTAGAAAATTTTCTGAAATCTGGATAGATTATTTTAAACAAATTTTTGCAAAAGTTAATACTGAAAATTGTGAAAAAAAAAGTTTGGTAAAGTTGAGGAGACTCTCAGAAATATTAAAGATGGAAATAGATGCTGCAATTAGACAGATGAAAACAGATAATACTCTGGCCAAAGTTAATATACTGATAGTTTTTAAAGTATGGAGGAGAAACAGCAAACCATTATTTAGTGCAGTTATTCAACCAAGTCTTAAATTCTGGGGAAATCTGTAAGGATTGGAAATTGAGAAAAATAATTCCTATATGTAAAAACACAGTATACAGTAATGTAAATTATGGACTAATAACCTTATTAAGTCTCACACACACATTATTTATCAAAATGTAAAGCATCTTATGAGCATTTTGCAGGAGAGCAAATGAAATTCAGGAGAGGGAGATATACAGCTGATGCAATGTATACTCTTTTACAATTAATGTGTAGGGAAAAAAAAAAAAACATCTTTACTGCTGTTTTATAAACCTTTAAACATTTGACTCAATAAGCAAAAATAAACTGCTCGAAATTTTAAAACAAAAAGGGGGGGCAATTTCAAGTTCTATAAAAAAAATGCTACTGCAGCAATAAAATTTGAAACAGTTGAAACCTCTGTATACCAGTGGAGGGAGATGTAATGCAAGGATGTCCAAATTCACCATATATTTTTAACCATTGCCTGGAAGAGTAAAAGAGTCTATTCCAGAAAACATGGGAATAACTGTGAATGGACAAAATTTACATCATATAAAATATGTAGATGATACAGTATTATTTACAGAAAGAAAAAGGCAATAGGCAGAAATGGAGATGAGCTTAACTTAGAAATGGAAAGAAATAAACTTGAACAGTTAAAAAAAATTTTATTATTCAGACACATTGATCACAGACAGGCTTATGGAGAGCCTATTAAATACAGAATAAATCTAGGATGGTCTACTATGACCAAACTTACAAATAGATGGAAAGATATACATCTTTCAAAAGAACTTAAAATCCAAGTATATACAGCAATCCTTCGATTAGTGTGTCATGTTTTTTCTATACCCAAATTCGATTAGTGCGCCTATATACATCTTAAAAATAAATGTTACAGATTTAAAAAATTTTCTATCTATACATTTTCATGGCTAACTATTTTAAAAACTCACTCACCAGGATGAAATAATTTAGTTACCGATTTAAAACATTTTACAAAGTTATTTTTTAATGGCACACTACACTGTTTCCACGTACACTACGTTCCAAATTTACCGCCAAAACTTATATCGTCTGCTAATTATATAGCATTTTGCTGATCATGTCTCATACCTTCTTTACAATTGTTTTTCTTACTTTTTTTTATTTTAAAGTATTTTCTCAAACTTTCATCATGAAAAGAATTAGTGGGCAAAAAAAAGTGGAATTGTGAAAATGATTCAAAAAGTAATCTCATTGGAAGTAAAACTTGAAATAATAAAGAAAAATAAACAAGGCGAGTCCAGAGCAAAGATAGCACAAGAACACAAAAATGGGTGAATCAATTACTTGCTGCTTCAAGTTCATCATACATGTACTCGAAATCAAAGTATTACAATGATTGAATTAGAGAAACTTCTTTCTATATGGATCGAAGATTGTAACCAAAAACGGATCCCGCTAAGCACTGACATTATTAAATCAAAAGCATTAAGTCTCTTTGCAACCTTGAAAGAAAGGTCTATCAATGATGGAAAAGAAGAAGAATTCCACTCTAGTGCTGGGTAGTTTGAGCATTTCAAAAAGAGAAATAGCCTACATAATATTCTAATCACAGGCTAAGCTGCAAGTGCAGATAAGGAGGTGGCTGCAAATTATCCAGAGAAGAAAAGGGGGCTATTGTGACCAACAAATATTTAATGTTGATGAAACTGGCCTTTTTTGGAACCTTCCAAGAATTTTCTGGCTAAATCAGAGAAATCTCTGTCTGTTTTTAAAGTCACAAAGTCGAATGAAATTACTGCTAGCAGTATGCAAGCTGTTTGGAAGCAAAGCACATTCTTTCACATTGTGCAAATGATTTTAGAGGCTTTCAAATGAATCTAAGTTAATTAAATCTCATTCTGAGAAATTGAGTAATTCCAACCTGCTAAATTTAGATGCACAGTGGAAAGATCCTGAAGAATATGAAGAAAATTTAATCACTGACAAAGAGATTCCACAGAAACAAATTGAAAATATTTTTTGTGCAACCGAAGTTTTTAAGCAGCAATGCTTAGAGGCTGACCCTGGTGAAGAGAGAAGCAGTAAAATTTGCAGAAGAGTAGAAAAGGCAATAGGGCCATACTGTCAGTTATATGAAAAAAAAGAAAGAGAATGCCTGCCAAACTACATTAACTCATTTCTTTGTTAAGGAGTAGAATAATAAATTTATATTCTGAGTATGTTTTATTGACTTTACGCTTCATGGTTTTCCTTTAACTAGGCCCTGAGATATACCCTAATTCTTTTATTAAGAAAATTAAAGGTCAAAAATGAAATTTTAGGAACAAATTATACTTTTTCCAATAGGTTATTATATTCAATTAGTGCATTTTTGATTAATGCACCTGTTTTAAAGAACGCATTAATTGAGGGATTGCTGTAGTTCAACGGTGCTTTCCACAGTTTATGATTCAGAGACTTGGGTTATCAAACACAAGGAAGAACAAAGATTGATAGGCTTTGAAAACAAGTGTTTGAGAAAAATAAGACATGGACTGAAATGAAAACCAATCAGGAAATATGAGAAGAATTGCACTACAATATTTTAATAATAACAAGAATCAGAGAAAAATAGTTAGTGGTATAGACATGTGTATAGAACATCTATTAACAGGTTTTTTTAAAATTCTCCAGAATGCAAGAGAAAGTTTGTGCTCATGGTAAGTCTCAGCCTGCCTTAGGTGGATAAGGAAGGTGGTGATGATCCGGATCAAGTGAAAATACATTATCTAATAAGGAGTTAAGTTTGTTTAGTTGATTATTGGTGGGTCTCTGCCAAGTAACGAATAGATTTTATTATTTCATAGCAATGTATCCATTTTCTATAATATCTGTTTGGATACCTCTATAATATCCAAATTGCTTGCATAGATGTTCTCACAAATATATTTCATTTAAGAAAGTTCTGAAGTACTTCTGCATTGCCCAAATCTCAACTTTAATGATGCCATAAATCTGGGAAATTATTATCAAGAACTATACTGTTTAATTACCATATTTGCTCGAATACAACTTGCACTTTTTTTCCCAAAATTAAACTTTAAAAAATCGTGGTGCGAGATATGTGCGGAGATTTTCAGAAACTAAAGTTTTTCAGGAAAAAAGGTAAATTACATTTATAATTTAATTCTCAGTATCGTTATAATTACTCACATTATTTATAAAATGAATGCATTTAAATTTTAATTATGAACATTACTTACGTGATCGGCCTCCCACCTTCATCAAGCAATATATTTCAATCTTTAATTTGTAATTTACAAGATTTGAGATACGTTATGAATAATCCTTCACTAATGTGGACTGTGAAATGGACAGTAATGGTAGGTTGGTAGAGATAGCACAGCTATGAAGATGTCCATATGATTATCAACAAAAGATTGCATACCCAATGTTAAAGGCAAGCTGATGATTGTTGAGTTGAAATGCTGATTCTCTTCAACAGAATTTCAAAATATCTGAAACTGCTATAACATTCACTATCTATTTCTTAAAAGTTTTAAACTATTTTCATCTGCAAGGTATATGCAAAACTTTTTTTTTAAGTTATTTTTTTGTAAAATAAAATCAGGGGTGCAAGATATATATTGCGAGGGAGAGTTATATTTGAGTAAATATGATACATAAGTTTTTATTACAAGCATGTGCATGCTTGTAATTAAATGCAGACACACTTCAGTTGATCCTAATAGTATTGGTTCTTACCTGACTGTCTTGTAACTTCATATAAAGAGATTTTCCCATTCTCCATATACTTTCATTGTTTAATGTTTTTAATTTACAACTGTACATTGATGATCCAAGATACATGAATTGAAATATTTGTAGTTAATCTATCTTAATTAAATAATTTTTCAATTGTGTCTGTGTTGCTTATGAGAATTAGAATTTTATATTAATAATTCCTCTCTGACCGTGATGGAATTTAATGAAATTCGGTATTTAGAATGTTTTAGTATCACTATTAAAATTTAACAAGTTTCATTTGGACCACTTTAGACACTGGTTTCTTTTATCTGTAGCGAAAGGGGAGGGTGGTACTTGCCATTGAGGTGGAGGAGGAGGAATGAGTAATGTGTTGGTGCTGTGTGGCCAAAAGAACACGTTAGCTATCTGTAAACTAAGATGAATAGTGCTGTTAGGAAGACATGATTAAAGTGTCTAGGAAAGACTATTTTCTTTAGTTAACTCGAGTCTGGAGTGCTTGTCATTGAGATGGGGCGGGGGAATGAGTTTAATGTGTTGGTGTTGTGTGGCCAGATGAAGAACACTTTGGTGTATCTTAATCTATAGAAGGTTTCATCATACCTCTTCCTAACATAGCTTTCTCAGTTTACAGCAAATCTACAGGTGTTCACAAATGTTGCCGTCATCTGCTAATGCCTTGAATTCAAGGGAATAGGCAAGGCTGTTAGCCATTACTTACTTTTCAGAATGAGTGGTCAGCTTATCCTCACCCTTAGCCAATCACAGAATAGCTGGCATAAGACTATTAGTGATTTTAATTGATATCCAGGAAGGAGACTATGGCAGACATTTTCACCATCTTGTAGTTCATAACACTGTGTTGTCTGAAATATTTCATCATGAAATTCCTGATATGTATCCTTGGGGAGGGATATTATGATAGCACTGCATGAAAAGGTTACAATCTTACTAACTCCCTATGGACAGCTTTTGACTAATTTAATCTGTTAACTGTTAGGATTCCAGTATTGTAAAATTTTATTGGTTCTCTGAAGCACTTCTTACTGTATCAACCCACCTAGATCATTGTCTTCCTATGTCTTTTTTTCACCACCATCCTGGAAAAAACAACAGCAACAAAAAAAAAAAAAAAAAAAATGTTTTGCTTTCTCAGTCTCCTCCAGAATATTTTGTCACCTTCCTGATATTTATTTTCTATGTTTTTATCAAAGTCTTACCATGACTTTTGTTTGGTTAGTTTCTTACATTTTTCTCTCAGAGCATAAGCTGACTTTTTTGTTAGGAACTTTGATACACTCTCTTCTTTTCCTTGATTGCCAATTTAACTTCTTGAGTCCAGCAAGGAGTTCTGATTTTTCTGTCCTTGCTAACCCAGCCTCACCACATGACTCTCTGACTGAATCAGTGTTTTCTTCAGGAACTGCCAGTGCATCTCCAGTCTGCTTCTTGTTTTTGAACCCTTTTTTTTTTTTTTCTTGAATAATATTTATGTATTTGAGTCTATAGTTCACCTCTGTAAGCTGCTCTACTTTGATTCTTTTTAAAAGTTTTTACATACTTTTCTTTTCATGTGGTGTTTCATTTTAACCTGCTCAAAACTAAATAGTGATCACTTTGTTTTAAATCTTCTGTTTACTCTTGTGCTTTACACCACTGTGAAGATATTGATATCAACACTAATATAGTTAATGTAACTTTTCCTATTTCTTGTGTCTTCTTTCTCCATTTGAATTTGTTGGGCATCTTGTTGAAAATGACTAGTTCATGTTCTGAAGAGGAATCTAGCAAGTACTTACCATTATGCTATTTTCTCCATATTTTTCAAAACATTTATGTCTGGCAATTGTTTCTTACTCTGCACTTTAGATCTTCAACTTAGACCAACTCTTCCTTTTTCTTTGTCAGCTGCCTTGAAAAGTTCCTCTACTTCTTTATTAGGACATTCTGTGGGTTACCATAAATAGTTACCATAAGTCTCATGTTCCATGTTCTGATATTGGAATATTATTATTCTGATCTTATTGTCTGAATATAACTTAAGTTTGTTGCTTAGAACCATCCTACTATTTTTGTCTTCTTTGTTTCAATATTGCCTGTCACTTCAATCTAGTTCTTATCCAATTCTTCTGTTAGTTCCATTTCTATTCCTTTGATGCCTCTTAGGGTTCATGGTGTAATATTTGAACTCTGCTGATGTTGATTTGAGGTTTATTTCAGTAACTGATTTCTCTGTATCTCTGTCACTGGATGTTTCCTTCATGTTGGAGGTTTATTGGAGTGATGGAGCTAGACCTAATGTACAACAATGAACATGGGATCTATCGCTTAGCTCCAGAAATAGCCAACAACATCAGTCTTGATGTCACCTCCAAAAAAGTAATCTATCTTCCTATCAACTCGCTGCTCTCAGAAAGTTATGGAAAGATAAAAGTATTGTCATCACCAAGGTGGATAAAGGTAATGCCATGTAATATAGTTGAAAAATGGATATTATTCTCCAAGAGCATGCTACCTACATCCTACTAGATCACAATCCCACAAAAATGCAAGTTAAAAAATTTAAAAAATCTTACTTATAAAAGTATCTTCCTGGCTGCTGGACATTACAAAAAAGCTCAAACCCTTTACTTTTTGCCCCCCCCCAATATATGGTTTACCTAAAATCCAAATACCTATAGTAGATTCCATTGATGCTCGATGCTATAAATTGTCAAAACAGATGGCAAACTCTCTTACCCCCTCCCTCCCCTTCCCTGGACTTACCACATCCTATATAAAAAACTACATATTTGAAAACCTTGATTGAAATTCTGACTTTAAATAATACAGATATGTTGACAAGCTTCAACATCACCTCACTCGCTCTCTACCAATATTCTCTTAAATGACATCTTAAGACTACAAAACCATTTTCCTTCTGATATCATAGATCTCTTTTCCTTTGCCATCAATTGTGATTATTTTTTTTTTGGAAGAACAAAATTTACAAACATATACAGGGAACCCCTCTTGCCAATTTTTACATGGAAAATTTTAGAAAATGAGCCATAGGATCAGCTCTTGAAACCTATCTGGCAAAGATTTGTAGATGATGTGTTCTCTGCTTGGCCTCATGGCTCAGACACTTTTAGATTCCTTCCTGAGTCACCTCAATAGTGTACATCCAAGAATTCAGTTTATGATGGAAAAGGAAAATGACAGCTTTCCTTAGACACCTTAGTAAGACTCCTTCTGAATGATAACCTCTCCTTCACTGTATATAGAAAACCCCCTTAAAACTCTAACCAATAGAGCCTATAATCTTTGTTCCAGTGGAAACTCTTTCAACTGAACTCAACCATATACACAACACCTTCCTATCCAATAGCTACAGTGATTATAAAATTAAAAAAAATAATCAGTTCCTCCTCCTTTCCTCGACCACTACTTTTTATACCCTAACTGGGGTAACAGATTCAGCTGTAGCATGTCCAGATAGTTCACTGTGTTTTTTCTGCAAACTTGCTACATAACAAAAAAAAAAAAAACTATTTTGAGTTTACCTTGGCCTGCTTTTCATAGTCTGATTTAGCCTTTCTTACCATACTAGTCACCCTTCTTGTTTGCACTTTGTACTACTCATGAATATTCTGATCACTTTTTTCTTTATATTTCCTCCATAATGTTTTCTTTATTTGTAGCTCTTGCTTTGTATCCCAACTCATCTACTTAATTTAAACTTGGTTTATCCTCCCAACCTTGGGTATGCAATTTGATATTGCTACTCTCAAGCAATCTTTGACCCCTTGTTATGTGCTACACACTTTCCTTATAGCTTCTCAAGCAATGGCACTGGTACAAGATGACTCCTGAGTCTCTCATAATCACCAGCCTTATAATTGAATATAAACCCCTTCTTGATGGAGAACTCCATGTTTGGCAACTACCCAGAACAAGACTGCATGGTCACTCTCTCTCTCTCCAGTTGGAGGCAGTGTCTACCTTGGTTATGGATACATCTTCTGATGGTATTATCAGATCCAACACCCTCAAACCCCTCGTCCACTCTATAACATGATTCATGTAATTATCCCTCAGCAACAGTATAAATCCCACTTCCATATCCCCTTTCTTCTCTCCAGTTGATGTCCCCATAGCTAGTCTGCTATAATAATTGTTTGGCCTACGCTCTTTGTGCTGATTTGCTGATAGACGGCATCTCTTCCTATGGATCTCCTATAGCAGCACCCAACAGTGTATTTTGTCCTATTTGCCTCTATCGGACACCAGGCAGCATCAAGCGAACCATCTCCCTCAGACCAAAAATTCTCTTCTAATTTTTTTGGTTGTAATTCTGCAGCTGTCATCCGTAATACCCTACTTCTTGCCCTGTTCCTTTTATCCTCCCTGTAAATACAATACTCTTTACATTCTATCTCTCTAAGTATATATTTTTCAGTCAACTAGGTCTCAATGATACCTATAATTTTTGACCAAGTCGAGATTACCAATACCAAAAACTCCTCATCCTTATTCCTGATACTTCATGCATTTCAACATCCCTTTGTAAATGTTATTACCAACCAATTCAAATTGGATATCTGTGAAATCCCGTTTGGCATTGCATAATCATTGCTGTACACATGCTTGATTTTATTCTCCCTAATATCTCTAGTTTCTCTAGTTTGCACTACTACATCCTCAGTAAACAACACTTTCTCCAAACATCTGACTCCAAAACCATTTAAGTGTAGTCCGTCAGCATATATTCCACAAATTCGTCAGCAAATTCACTCCATACATCAATAAACTGCACACCATTCTTCCTGCACAATCTTCTCGTTGGCAATCATGGCCCTTTTTTTCAGTTCTGTCCTATGATACCGAGGCAGTAGACTTGCCATCTTTACTTTCTTACTCTTCATTTTTACTTCAACTACCAACTCTTTCATATCTTCTCTCAATGCATATTTCTCACCTTTCAAATCATTTGTGCCAACCAAAACAATTGACTCATTTGCTTCATTCTTCTGCATACTTACAGTGTCACTAACATCCTTTATGTTTCTCAAGAAAATAATTTTATTTTAAATACCCTTGTATGTATAATTATGAATACATATTATGCAGTGTTTGAACTTCAGTTGTTTTAAACATTTTATTATTCTTTATGGTTATATTGGTAGTAGAAAACACTAGAACCATATTAAAAGAAAAAAAATAGTAAAGATTTTACAATTGTTTTCATTGTTTATTTATATTTGATTAACAAGTTTTCACAGGCTGCAGCATTTTCATAAGATATATTAATCATGCAAAATGAGAGATTCCTGTGCTTGGATAAGAAACCAACATTTCTGATATTATAGAAAGTGAAACATCTGTAGTGAAGTTAGGCTAGGCATATTGCTTGAAGACAAGAACAACAGTGGACATAATTACTAGACTGGATATTGCAGGAGGTAAAATGACTGCCGTGCCAACCAAAACTACACTATTGATGAAACATCAGATTTTCATGAATGACATAGGGAAAAAGCCATTGATATAGACAGTCCTGGAATCTTAGAGACCTTCATCTAGCTGTGGATTGATAGTGGATGATGCACTGAACAGGTTACTGTTTGTGCAGACAAAATATCTTGTTGATTAATTTATTATTATTTTCATCAGACCTCCATGGGTCAACTACTCATACACACGCACAGCTCATCGTAGCATGACTTGAATGCATTCACTGTCTCCACACTTCCAGGTGATGCATTGCAACCACCCACAACCCTCCATGCATAAAATCTACTCCTCACTCAAAGCTCACATCCACTTTATACAGCTTACAGAGATTGCCTCTTGTTCTTCCTCTGCCTCCACCAATTCTATGAAAAATTCTGATCCACATTAATCTGGTAATAAACCCTTACCAACTTATATGTCTCAATCATGTCCCCCTCATCCACCAGATTCTACAATTGGCATTCCTTCAAGCACCGTGCCTCCTGCAGTGTCCAGAGCACTTCTTTCGATCCTTGAAATTCTGAGGGGGTGAGTGAGTGTGATTTTTGTGCTGGACCATACCCATATCTGCAGCAGGTCTCCAAGGTGAACAGCCTCCAGTCAACAGAGTAATGTAGATAAGGGAAGTTGGCAAGACAGATATGTAACCTCAGGACAAGGATTGGCTCTGAGGTGGATATGGCATTGCACTTGAACTGGGCAAAACTGTCCAGTGATGAAACGGTTGTGCCTGGACCAGCTTCAGGGACTTCTCGGGGAATGCCTCAGCTGCATGACATACCAGATGGTCCATTTGGTGTGAGTATTTTGGCTAGCAACTAACAGCTGACTCAGAACTGGCATGGACCAGGGATCGGTGGTCTGAATGTTTAATTGAAAGAATATCAATCAAGGTTGCGGATATAAGGCGGGAGTAAACATGACTTTCATTGAGGTGGATGTACTATAGACATTGGATAGAGTTCTGGTTCTGCAGTTTCAGTAAGCTAGCCAATTTATCATTGTAAATATATTTTAATTTCGAATAAATCATCAGAATTAGAATAAGTTAGGTGAAGATGAGAACAACGATCATGTGCTTGGCAAACTAAAGAAGAAACAGGGGGCATAAGTTCGAGCCTAATCTATGCTGTTAGCGAGGTTGTGAACAATCTGGCAATAATCTTAGCAATACACATCTGTGTAATGATAAAAAATAAGCAATAGTCATACTGTGCAAAATGCATGAACTGTGAATGGCTTTAGGTTCTTAATGTGGGATTATGACTGAACACCTCTAAGTCAGAATGCCGTCTAGCCACTGCAACAATACTATTTGTGCCTCACGTGTTGAAAGGCACTAGCTGGAGTTGCTTTCGTACTGTTTGGTGGGATCACTCTGGTGATGAGGCCACAAGAATGGAAGCATCAAGGCAACTGTTGAAAGTATATGGCCACTCCTTCCTGCACCCCACCATGACGTGGAGTACCAAATCATCCATAGACAACCTAGGTACTGGTCTCGGTGTTGTGCTTGGGAGAGCAACCTCCATACTCTGATCTATTTACTCACCTTTGACCATTTAAGTCATTCATAGCTGGAGACAATGCTATACATTACATTTTGTGTCAAAATTAGTTAAACACAAATTAATCCGAATAGAAGTTGGTGATGCAATAGGCCATTTAAGAATTTCAAGTTATTCTGCATTTTAAAAACATTATCAAAAATGAAAGGACATCTTGGATGTTCATCTGCTGTAAATGAATAATTTACCCTGCAGTTTTTGGTAGTATTCCACTAGTGTAAAATTTCTTTTTTTTTTATCATCATAAATGGATCTCTTCCTCATTCCTTTATCTATGAGAGCTTTGGAAGCAAATGACTTTATATAGACAATTAAACAAATAATACAAGACTTTGTAGCAGTTCATTAACCCATCCAGCCATACATTCTCTAATTATACACCATTTATCTGCTAGTTGATCACTTGAGGCTTGTGGGGTTTCTTGTGTCAGTTATCTCAGTTGAGTAGTTAAGTGACTAATTTGGTGCATAAGCTAGAAGATGTGAAATTGGATATTAAGAGGTGCTGTCCAAAAACGTAAGTTAGAAAGATGCTCCAACTGAATATTTGCATATATGTAGAAGGATATTTATTTGAAGAGGATTACCCAGATCATTTAAATACATTTCATTTTTCAATAGTACATTTTTTTCTAATTTTTTTTTATTATTTTTGCATAAGTGTAAACTGTCATATAATAAATACTGCATAAAGTGGCAGTATTAAGGGTGTATATTATTGTGATTCATATACTGTGCTCTCTAGGATGGGCCTCCCATGATGAGTTTTTTGACTCCTCCATGGAGTCAAAAAACTCATCATGGGAGGCCCATCCTAGAAAGCACAGTATATCATACCACTCCATGAACTCGTTGACTGTTCATGCTCTCACCACTCTATCAGGCAATGCGTTCCATGGTTTATCCCCCTCCATTGCAAAGAAACCATTCCCCACTCCTTTTGCTCACAACCTCCAGGAATGGCCCCCTTGTCCTCAGTCCTTTCCTTTCTACCAAGTGAAAGAACTCCCCAGTATCAACCCTGTAACCATCTCTCAACAGTTTAAAAATCTCAATCATATCACCTCTCCTTCTTCTATCCACCTATTGGTGGATAGAAGAAGGAGAGGTGATATGATCCCTTATAATCCCTTAGCCTCATGACTAACATTGTACAGTCTTGAAACCATCTTTGTTATCTGCCTCTGTAACCTTTCCACAATTAATTATCCTCTTCAATCCTGGGGACCAAATTTGAGAACAATAGTCTAAGTGTGGTCTGATCACAGCTTTATACAGTGGAATGACAACTCTTATCTCTTGGGGTCAGCGTCCTTCTCAATATTGCAGCAATCCTGGGGGTTACCTTTACCACCTTTGTAGTATGTTCCCTGAATTTCAGATTTCTATCAATCATCTCCTCCAGTACAGTTCCTCTGACAGATTATGCAGCCTCCCATCGATGTATCCCAAACTTCAAGACTTTACATTTTGCTACATTAAACTGACCCCCTCCCCCCATTCATTTGTCCATCTGTCCAGTTTATTCGAATCCTCTTGCAGGGCTACCACATCTACACTATTACTAATAATCCTTTCCAGTTTGACATCTGCAGTTCACTGAAAATGTCATTAATATAAAGGTTAAACAATGGAATCCTTTCTTTTAAGTTTACACGGTGATCCGAATGCATTTTTGAAAATTATGGAGACAACTACCGTGTTTGAATAAAAATTTTAGTTTAATATAACTAGAATCTACATTCGACGTTTCAACCTTTATATCAAGATCATCTTCTGGAGCATAAAACTGTACACAGGAAACAAGCTACACTACAATCAAACTGGTTTGTTAAAGATACTGACCAACTGCTACAACAATTGTTGTCCTGACCTCTGGTGGAAAAAAAAAAATTATACATCAATCAACGCTAGAGTCCTATTATTAGTGTTATCTGTTGGTTGTAGAAATACATTGGGCACAACACAACTATTTATACATTAACATCGTGATTATACTTGTACATTCCAGCCAGTTGATATGGAATGTTTCTAATACTACCTGAAGATTGGCTAGAGTCCTGACTTATGTTGGATCTTATATATTAGGTAGGCTGAATGTGTGCCATCCAGATCCTTGGAATTTTCATGCCATCTTTGTTGTTGATATTTGGGTGGTTTATCAGGATTTCGCAGGCTTCCTTAAATTTCCTTTCATAGCAGGTTTTTGTGTGGTGTAAAGAGCGGGTGCTTTTCCAGTTGATTTGGTGTAAGGTGTTGAGCGCGTGGTCTGAGAGGCCTGCTTCACCATAATGGTTATATTTAATGTGTCTAATGTGTTCTTTCTTGCGTATAGGGATTGCCCGTCCTGTTTCACCATTGTACGGTAAGTTACAGGTGCAGTGGATGCAATAGACTCCAGGATGAGCTAATGGGAGGAGAGAATCCTTAGAGGAGTTGAATATGGTTTTAAGTTTAGTGGGTGGTTTAAAGGTGGCATTGAGGTTATAATGTTGTAGGATTCTGTCGATTTTTTTCTGATAGCCCTTTAATGTATGGGATGGCTATGGTTTTACTGTAATCTAGTTTTGTTTTTGTTGTTGTTTTATGGAGTATTTTATTAATAGTATTTTTGTTATAGCCATTATTTATGAATGTGTCACTGATGATTTTTAGTTCTTGTTTCAGGGCTTGCTGGTTGGAGCAGATTGTTGTAGCTCTGTTTTTTAAGGGTGTTAATGACTCCATATTTTTGTGATGGGTGGTGGTATGAATTAGCATGTATGTATTGGCCAGTGTGTGTCGGTTTTCAGTAGACTGCCTGAAGGAAGACGTGTGTCTAGAAACAGGAGCGAATTTTGATTTCGATGGTAAATTGTATGCATTCATGTTGTTTGTTCAGGTGGCTAAGGAACGTATTTAGCATTTGTCGCCTGTGCGGCCAGATCGCAACCACGTCGTCAACGTATCTAAGCCAGACAGTTGGTCTTAGCGTGGCAGAATCAAGAACCCTTTGCTCAAAGGTTTATTATTAGTGTTATCTGTTAACCAACAGATAACACTAATAATAGGACTCTAGCATTGGTGTATAATTTTATTTTTTTTTTTCCACCAGAGGTCATCAGGCCAACAATTGTTGTAGCGGTTGGTCAGTATCTTTAACAAACCAGTTTGATTGTAGTGTAGCTTGTTTCCTGTGTATAGTTTTATGCTCCAGAAGATGATCTTGATATAAAGGTTGAAATGTCGAATGTAGATTTTAGTTATATTAAACTAAAGTTTTTATTCAAACACGGTAGTTGTCTCCATAATTTTCAAAAATGCGTTAAACAATGGAGGTCCCAGTACTGAGTCCTGTGTGACCCCACTGCCTCCTTGATATTGTCTTCCCTCCACATACACAACCCTGATATCTATCAGATAGCTGATCCTGAATCAATTTCACTAATCTGTGCTGCAACTTAAATATCAGCTTATGTGATATTCTGTCAAATTCCTTAGTAAAATCTAAAAAAAAAAAAGCCAGAATATGCCTTTCCGCTTAAAACTGCATATGGTCCCTCACTCATTTCTCCAAGATCTTAACAAACTACTGATGAAACACAAACTGGTCTATAATTTGACACTTCCAGTCTGCTACCACCCTTATGCAATGGGGGATGGTAGCACACTATCTTACCCTCCTGCCACTCCTTCGATACCTTTCCCTTGGCCAGACTTTCATTGAAAAGCCAGGTCAATGGAGCATTCTCTCAAAACCCATGATGAAATTCCATCCAGTCCCACTGCTTTATCAACATCCAGAGTACTCAATATTTGAAACACACACTCCTCTTGCACTTCTAAACTTTGTACCTGCCCTATCCCTCTAGTATTAAAACCTACTTCTCCAGAATGAAATATCCCAATAAAGTGTTCATTGATCAACTCCACTATGTCCTTTGCATCAGCCACCATTCCCATTTTTATCCAACAATGCTATTCTTACAATCACTTCTCCTCCTACTGGCTATATTGCTAAAATATTCCTTAGGATTTTCTTTGGATCTCAGGGCCAATCTCTTCTCATATTCCAGTTTTGCCTTCCTTACCATACTAGTCACTCTCTCTCCTGGCCAGGATCTTATATTCTTCATGCATCTGCTCTCCATCCCTCTCCTTATATCTCTTCCATAACCCTCTTTTTAACCTGCAGTTCCTGTTTGATATTATTTGTCATCCACTTTACACCAAATTGTGTCCTCTTCTTCACTTGTGGTATACAGCTTACTATTGCTTCTAATAAATATTCCTTCACAATTTCCCAAGCACTAATGATATCTCGCCCTTCTAGTTCCTCCCTCCATGGAACTGCCCCAAGTTGATATATAAGACTATTATAATCCCCCCCCCCCATAATTCCACATACGTTCCCTTCTTTTTGATACTCTTGTATGTCTATTCATCTTCCAAGTCAAAACCACATGGTTACTCTCTCCAACTGGGGAGGGGGGGGTGTCATCTCAGTTATTATCAGCTCTTCTGATGCTATGACCAAATCCAAAACTCTTGAACCTCTTGTTCCCTTTATTACATGTTGCCTAAGACATTTATCCCTCGAGAATTCTAGAAATTCTATTTCCTTATTACTACATGCAGTTTCCTTTTCCCAGTTTATACTGCTGTAGTTAAAATCTTCCATAACAATCATTCTTCTTGCACTTGCCAAGCTCCTTGGCTTGTAGCAACACCCCCATTAAACATCCTGTCTTGCCCACCTCTACCTCACACCATATGCTTTCAAAACCATTAGTGCCATTGCCCTCCAAATCCTCTACTCTAAGTCATCACTTATCATAAGCAGTATACCACCAGCACATTTTCCCTTCCTATCCTGTTGAAAAATGCTGTTCCCTGCTACTTCTATTCCTGTTATTATATCATTTTCTGTCAACCACATCTCAGAGATCCCAATAATCTTTGGACCAGCTAATGCTATCAGTGCCACCAATTCATCTCCTTTATTCCGGATACTTCTGGCATTGGTATAAAGAATAAAAATGTCACTTTTTCTATCCATATCATTATCCCCTCCATTCTCAACTGGATTTAGCATTACCTGATGTATTCCCCCCTTCTCCCAAGCACCTATTCCCACAAGAGGTCACCCTCTGCTACCACCCACCCTGATAATTCTAGTTTCCCCTGTATTGACACACTGATTCATTCAGAGAACAGCAATCTTTCCGGATACCTACATCCTTCCTTATTCAAATGCAAGTGGTCTCTTGCATACAATTCTTTTCTGTCCTGAAATGCCTTCCAAGCATCCATTACTTCAAGCCTCTCTCTTTTGACACATGCTTGTTATCATACCATTCATTATTAATGCTGTTTACCTCAGCTGTTCATTATCATTCCTGTGCAACACACATTATCTTCCCTCCGAGTCTTCTCCTGTACAACCCCAAGTATTTCTTGCCACTCAATTCACACACTCACTCAGGTCTTTCATGCCCACCATCACAATCATTTCATCCACCCTTTCGCCTCACTTAATTGCCATAACCACACTTTCTAATCGTTCCCTCAGGAACACGCACTCTTCAGGCATTCTATCTTGCACACCACGGATCATTGAGTCTCCATACATCACACCTCTTACCACTGTTCCTTCCTTGCTCACATGCATCTCTCTCCCCACCCAACACTTTTTTTCTTTCTTCCCCTACTTACCTGCTATCCTGGCATCTCTCTATTCCTGGTTCCAGCATTCCCTTGCATTTTACTCATTCCCTCTCTCCTGCTGTTTCTATTCTCTCCTCTTCTTTATCATTCCCGTAATGCTCTCACTCCTACTCTGATTCGCTTTACATTCATCACTTTCATTCGCTTAATCTCTTCTTTTGCTTCTCATTTCATTCCCGAGACATTCCTCTCTCTCACTCTCTCTGTATGCTACAAGTCTTGCTCGCCATTCATCCTCCCAACTGACCATCTCTGAAAACAAGTTCTTTCCATTTCCTACATTTTCCACATATATGCATTCCCCGATCTCTCACCTGCCACATATCCAACTGCCGAGATGCATACATGCCACAAGCACCACCTACCACAAAATCCCATAGTATGCTATGCAAAATGTAGTCCTTAAATGGGTGAGGACTTGGTGAGAAGTATTTACATAGTATTGTTTACTTTTAGTATTTTAGTGTGTCTGGGTGATTTTTGTGTGTTTTTTGGGTATTTTAATAGTAAATTGATAGATACGATTATCTGTGCACATGGCTCCCATAAAGAGGAATACAAAGATGGCGTCCAGGTCGCCATATTTGTCTAGAAATCTTAACTTAAAGGATATGATTCAGTGTACTGTTTGTGAAATGTATGCATTGAGGAGAGCAGTTGGAGTCTGGTTAAACAATGATAGTGGAGTGAATGTGTGCAAAAAGTGTAAAGAATGTGAGGAGAGTGCTTCAGGTTCGTGTGAGTGATATCGTTGTTGAAAGTGAGAATCTAGATAACAGTGATATTCGAGGTATGAATGGTGATATTTGCAAGGTAGTATCTGATAGCTGTGAGAGTGGCGTTGAAAGTGAGGATGAAGGTAAACATACAGAACGATTGAATGAATCATCGGAGAATAAAAATGATGACACTGATGCAATGAGTGACATCACTCTATTACGCGGAACGATACATAGGGCAAATCGGCAGCTGGAGCATTGGCAAAAATGTTTACCAAGCGTACCTACTAATAATTGGCAAAAGTATGATAGAAAAAATAAGGGTATGATAGTGAGTGTAAACAAAATGAAAGAGCATGTGTTGTATGGAGATTCCTTAGTAGGAGGTGTGTTAGTTGAGAGTTTAACAAAATCATACCCAGTGCGAACGTTAAGAATGTAAGCGAGTCAATTAGAATGCAAAAGCAGCGGGTGAAAGAATTGATAGTGGTAGCAAGTACAAATGATTTGAAATTCTCGTAGATAGGCTTATACGTTGGTTATGCATTTCTAAATCACTTAGGGAATTGAAACAACGTAGATCCGAATATAAATTAAATAATACTTTAATGGATATTTCCGATATTTTGGCAATGTCTCTGCAAGGATTTTATAATAAAAAAAAGGGAATTTAGATAAATATGTATAAAGCATAGTTGCCAGAGATAAAGTGTAAATTAAGAGAGTTATGGTTTTGTGTTGATATTAAATTCAATGGAAAAAATTTCCAGTTACTATATTGTGAGGGCCTGTGTGCACCTGCCTTTTTGTAAGTTCCTTTAGAAAATGGCAATGAGACATTGCCGAAATATCGGAAATATCTATTAAAGTATTATTTAATTTATATTCGGATCTACGTTGTTTCAATTCCCTAAGTGATTTAGAAATGATTTGAAAGGAAACAAAAAGGCTATGAGTAATTTATAAGGAATTTATAAGAAAGGGGGGCACAACAATGGTTTACATTTGAATGGATTTGGTATAGGATGTGAAGGAATTGCTTGAGGTAGCAAAAGAGAAGAGAGAGAGTTGGGATGGTGAGTCTGTTGCCATGGTATGACAGTGAAGAGTATAGAAGGAGGGCCATAATTGCTAATGACTTTATGCATGAATTATGTTTGATGAATGGTGTGGAATGAGTTCGATGGGCGAAAGGATTTATATAAAACTGATGGTGTTATACCCTGATAAGTTAAGAATGTTAAATTTCCACTTATCATGGTATAACGAGCAAAGAAGTAAAAACCCTGGAAAATAATTAAGTAAACATGCTTGTTTCTAAGTAGGTATCGTTGTGAAATTTAGAAAATATTGAATACATTAATTTTAGGAGAAAGAGATAATTAATCAGCTCAAGGAGGATTTTATAATAAAAAAAAGGGAATTTAGATAAATATGTATAAAGCATAGTTGCCAGAGATAAAGTGTAAATTAAGAGAGTTATGGTTTTGTGTTGATATTAAATTCAATGTAAGAATACCTTGTAAAATAAAAATGAGCTTGAAGTTCGGGGGGGGGGCAGTATGTTGCCCCAAGCAGCTGCGTGCTTGGCGCGTGGGGGTAAACAAGCAGGAGAGAACGGACGTCATGAGGGCATGTGACAAGAAATCGAGGTGCCGGATGAACAGCGAACTTTTGTTTTTTTCCCGATGGGGTGAACATATAAAAGGGTTAGGCCCCCCCCCCCCCATGCACTCTTTTGGTTTTTTTTTTTTTTCATCGTGTGGAGTTCTTGAATTTCCTCGAGTAGTGAAGGTTTAGTCTGGTGCTGGTTCGGGGATGGCCGAACGATACCTCTAGACTAGGACGATGTTACCGCGGGTAACCCTTTCCTAGACTCCCGGAAAGTAACAGCAGACCGTGCCGTTAAAAAGTCAGCAGAAGCATGTGCCCGATATCTAGGCTGGTAATTACTATGAAGAAGTTAATCCGGGGTAGATCGAGGGAAACAAAGAATTGTCCTAATGAAACAGAAGATAGACTGAAACAGATGCAGAAAATTAGAGATACCACCGAGTGGAGATAAGTAAAGATTGTTATTTATATGAATGTAATCTGAGTGTGTGATGATATAGGTCCTTTGTTAGTGAAGGATTTAGATACAATTATAGATCAGGACTATAGCATGTGTGTTTTATGGGAAGTCATGAGTGAATAGTAATTAAGTGAATCTGAATATTTGTATGTTGAAGAATGCTTAAAGTTATCAGTTGTTAGTGTGGAAATTAATTAATGGAATTTAGTAGCAATTTAGATGTTAAAGAATTATTAACTTGTGTGAATTATCTGAAGAAAATTTTGTTCAGAGATCATACCTGATGAAATTTAGCTATTTAATTGATTTAGATTAGAATGTGTCTATTTAGAGTGATGATTGTTTATGTATGTAAACTGTAATTTTAGAAGCTAATAAACCTTGCTTGAAATTAACTAAATATGAGTATAGAATTTGATGCACCACTTGTGAAGCTTATTACGGATCTGAGCAGGAATTTAATTGAGTAAGGTTAAGGCTATGATTGCAACCCTAGGTCACATGAGTATATCTTCTAACTTAGTTCTTGATTGAGTTATTATCTTTAATCTAATAATTCCAAGTGGCGCAGTCTAAAAATGCAAATTTCTTGGGATTTTAAGAGAGGTAACGTTTGAGGACTCTAGTCATATTGAATTTTGGCTCTACCCTGAGGCTATTCCTTTGTGTGATAGAGATACCACGTGACCCACATAGAAGAGACATCACGTTTAATGGCTTGATATAGAGATATAAGAATTTATAAGAAAGGAGGGCACAACAATGGTTTACATTTGAATGGATTTGGTATACGGAGACTTGAAAAGGTGTTGTCGAATGTAGTGGAAGTGAATGTGCAGAATCAGGGAAACTAGAGTTATTAAGGGGTAGGGAAGTAGATATGTAGATTTTAGGGAGACAGTTGAGTGTGTGAATGTGTGTAATATGCCTAAGCGAGTAGGAAAGACCATGAATCAGAATGAGATAGTTAGTATAAGGCATCAAAATAAGGATGGGACAAATCGGCTTCTGCAATTCATGTATACAAATGCCAGAAGTATTAGGAACAAGAAGGAAGAATTTTTGGCCTTGATTGGCACTTCCAGACCACAGGTTATTGGCATTAGTGAAACGTGACTGACAGAAGATGACACAACTAGTGGGATTGAATGTGAGGGGTATGGTGTGTTCAGGAGTGAATGGGGAGAGGAGTGTTATTGATGATAGCTGATGAGCTACAGCCAAGAACAATAGAAGTGGAACTGCAGAATAGAGAAAAGAGCACATTTGAGACTATTTGGTATGAGATTGAAACTCATCATCATGCATATCAAGGATTTAGGCCTAGCATGGCCTGTTCCGGCCTTAGAAGTCATCGTTGAATCGTTTAAGAGGACGTCCTGGTTTTCTTTTTCCTAATAGCTTGTACTTTAAGGCCTGTTTTGGAATCTTTCTGTTTTCATTCTTTGAACGTGTTCCATCCATTTATGTTTATATTTTTTATAATAAATTTAGTTTAATCCTTTATCCAAGTGTGAGCAAACAAAGTTTGCACCTGAAAGTATCTTCAGTTTGCTCACACTTTATCCAAGTGTGAGCAAACAAAGTTTATGCCTGAAAGTATCTTCAGGACTGGGGTAAGGTGGTACAACACCAGGGCACTCCTTGCAAAGGTGGAGCAAGCTACCAATACTCCTATCTCAGTATCTCCCATAATGCAAAACACATCTCCTTGCGGATATGTCTAATGTTAATGCATTAAGGGAAGGGCCACAACCCAGACTAGTTTCGACCTTTATTGAGGTCTCTTCAGTGGGAGCCAGGCCCAAGTGGAGATACCAGGCAGAAGCATTAGCAGGTCATCTCTACCTATAGGAGTTACCAAATAGTGTGCCACCCTTTTTTAATAAATTACTCTGGATTTAGAGAAAGATGTTGAAAGTTTATTTTTCACTTGGTTAGAGTATAATAAATTTAGTTTAATCCTTTATCCAAGTGTGAGCAAACAAATTTGCACCTGAAAGTATCTTCAGGACTGGGGTAAGGTGGTACAACACCAGGACACTCCTTGCAAAGGTGGAGCAAGCTACCAATTCTCCTATCTCAGTATCTCCCATAATGCAAAACACATCTCCTTGCGGATATGTCTAATGTTAATGCATTAAGGGAAGGGCCACAACCCAGACTAGTTTCGACCTTTATTGAGGTCTCTTCAGTGGGAGCCAGGCCCAAGTGGAGATATGAGAACAGGTTGAAGATTTGTGGGTTGCAAAAATTGGTTGATAGGTGGAAAAGGTGTGATATGATTGAGACATTAAAATTACTGAAGGGTTTCTATAAGATTAATCCAGAAGATATTTTTGAGAATAGGACTGGTAGTGGGAGGACTAGGGGCCATACATGGAAGTTGGGCAAGAATGTGGTTAGCAAGGGTGTTAGAGCTAGGTTTTTTACTTGGAGAGTGGAATAAGCTGCCAGAGTCTGTTGTGGGTGCTGTGACCGTGAATGAGTTCAAGGCGAGGTATGATAGATACTGTGTGAATGTCGAATAGTTGTTCTTGACATGATGTTAGGACCTCCCTCGATGAGTTTGTCGACTCCTTGGAGTTGTCCGATATAATAATAATAATAATAATTCAAATAGTGAACCAAGTACTCAGTACTGCAACTCTACTAAAAATTGTATGTTTTTAAGTAGAATATTCCCAACAGCAAGTTGCTCTATGTTGTGTTATTATGTTATGTTATTATGTTGTGTAAGTAGAAAACTCTGATAAAAATAACCAAAACTTATCTTTTTCTTCTTTGCTACCTCTGACCTTGTCCTCTTGGTAAGAATAAACCAGCAGCAAAATGCAATATAAACAACAAAACTCCAATAACAACAGTACTGAAGGACACTTGTGTCAAACTGAAAATATGTAGCACAATTTGTGACAAAAAGCCACACTATATACCACTGTCTTTATATATTATGAATAAATAATTTTATAATATAAATTAAATTTATATTATGAATATATGCACTCATTTATTTGTTGATATATTTATAATTTTATCTAACTGTATTCATTATGGTTTGTTTTTCTTTTTTCAGCAAGAAAGAAATGAAATGTTAAAAGAAGACAGATATTATTTTAGTCACCGGAGCTGAAGATGCTTTTAAATTGCAAACTTTTGATTTTATTTTCCTTGGGGAAAATAATCAAACGTTGAATGTAAATTTTTTATAAAATTTTTCTCCACTTTTATATAAAAATTACAAATGCTCAGATGTGAGTGAATGGCAATCAGTCACTAGCCAAATTTGTAACTGTAAAAACTTGATTTGAAATATTCAGAAACTTTAAAATACATTAAGAATCCGAATTACTGACAAAGACCACAAGTCTGGATATGATTCATCACTATCTAAATACAATTCTTACTATAACAAAGTCATAAGATGCTAAAGGAGAGTAGCTTGTAATAGTAAATTTGCTTTGGAATAACACTGCAGGGGATTTTTGGAATTAGAAGTGTTCAATAGTGACAACCAACTACCAGTAAAGAATTATATATCATAGTTCTTATTTTAAACCCACAGTTTAAATGATAAGATTAAATTACTGATAAAATTATATACTCCAAACTTAAAATCATGTATTAATGCTTATTTTTAAATATATTTTTTTTCAAAACAGTTGTGAAAAATCCACAGGTGGACAAGTTTGTTAACAAACTTTGATAGACAAATCGCTATAATTTAATTGGTGGCTGCTTAGTTCAAAGTGATGATTATTCTTTTATAGATATGACAGTTAGCTAATACAGTAAAAAATTTGTACAAATGAAGATAAATATGGAAGAGATATTCAGTTTTAGCACTATTATTGTTTTACTGGTATTTTATGTACCCTGTTTTTTTGGGAAGAGATTAACATACAAGTATTGTGAAAGTCATTAACAAGTTTTTATACATTTGACTCTATAGCAAACACCGTTATAACATTCACTCAGTGCACCAAAATAAGTTCCATTTGAAGCTACGTGGCCACAATGCATCTCAATTATAGTTTTAAATGATTCATGCAACATGTACTTACAAAATAAATTTCGAGCTAACTTTAGGGCATCGCTTTTCAGTGATGATATTCTTTAAGCATTCTCAACAACTAGCCATGAATAAGACAGCATTGGCAAAAGAGTGTAGTACTTTGTTGTTATGATGTTTTCAGATTAAACTTACCTATTTCAGAAATTTATGTACTATTTCACTGTTGTAATAATCATTCTCATCTTTGATTTTGGTGAATATATTCAATCATGAATGCACAAGGATGAGAAAATCAATGTATTTTTCATTTTTAGTAATTATATAAAGATATGTTGCTATTCTTATCTATATTTGGTTTCTCCTCTTCTATTTCATTTTTGTATTCATTTCCCCCCCCCCCTCCATCCATGCTGCATCCATTTCATCAGAAGCAAACTATATATTCAAATTAGCTAGTGTGTAGAAGAAAAACTAGACTTGGGAGTAGTACAAACAGTACTACTGTTTTTACGTCCCAAAATAAGTGATACTTATTTTAAGACAGTAAAAATATCCATCATACACACTTGAAATCATATAATTGACATCTGTCTTTTAAGTTCTGAGACCAGTTGCTTTTGAGATAAAGGTTCTAATTAAAACTAGCTGGGCTTTAGTTTAAAAAAAGGAAAAAAGAGCATCAACTTTACATTACAATTGTTAACCCAGGGTCACTGTAACTTATTGACCATGCCCTTTGGTTGGAAGGAATTGGTTTGAATTCTGGCTAGTATGTAAAGAACCTTTATCAGGGCTGTTCAGTCAAAAGTGAGTTAGCCAGTCTCATATGGAGGTGGCAGAGCTTTTATTCTGGAAACTTGGATTTTTCATTTCACAAAACAGGCAAACCTTCCAGAAGAACACACACAGTTTACAGACATAAACAATACAGACGGTATTAATTTCATTCATGAGGAGTTGGTTTCTGAGAAGCTAAGTTATCCCTGTGACAGGCCATGGAGCATAACACACAATGGAAGATGGACTGAATTTGTGCCATTGTTTTCATGCATTTTAAAATTTCTCATTTACTATAAAGAAATGGATAATGTGGATAATGTTGGTGGATAGCTTATGCAGAAAGCTAAATGTACTTTTCATAAACAGGGGAATGTGGTGAAGTTCTTCAAATGTGTTATTGGGCACAGGTACCACAAACATCATTCATTCTTTACAAAGAATGGTATTGCACCTCATATACTTAATTATATACACTCTGCCAACATGAGAATTGGTTATTTACTTTATAAAAGTAAAGTTTGTAAAAGTAAAGCCTTAAAGTACAAGTCATTAGGAAAAAGAAAATCAGGATGTACTCTTAAAAGATTCGACGATGACTTCTAAGGCCGGAATAGGCCACTCTAGGCCTAAATCCTTGATAGACATGATGATGAAAGTGAAGTTTGCAATGAGAGTTTGAATTTTTCTTTTCTGTCACTGGCCATTATACACATAGGCATTTAGATCATACCAAAATATAAAAGGAAAGAGGGGGCTGGCTAAGTTCTGCTCTGTCACTGTTGGCAGAACTCACCAAGTCTGAGAATCGTCCATCAGAACAACTGTCTGTGCATGCTAGTATACTTCATGAATGATGGATGATTGTTATTTTTTTTTGTTGAATATGTTTGAATTGTGATACTTATAACTACTGCTATTGTTTATTCTGTGGACAACAATTTCTTAAATTTTTATAAAAATCAAGATTTTTTATGTTTATATGCACTTCTGCTATGCACAAACATAAGAGGTTAAGAGAGTTGTCCATATTTGGAAAAACATTAATTTGGTCAAAACAGTGGATTTATTCATTAGAAATTTGCAAATATTAATATAGTACTATAATACATTCCATTTGTGTTCTGGTACTGAATTCTGTTCTTTCCTCTCTTATAAATTCAATTTGAATTAGAAAAGTTCTAGAATATCATTTTGTAAATGTCATTTGATTATTACTTTTAACATTCTGTGTAAGAACTTCAGTAAGCCTATCTGTTGCTTCTAAAAGTTCACTAAAAATACTTCATGTGTAAAATACTTTGTGTGTGCACACATATATATAGTTCATAACACGAACTGCATATATGGAAGAACTGCATATATTCAGAAACTTTAAAAATACATTAAGAATCTGAATTACTGACAAAGACCACAAGTCTGGATATGATTCATCACTATCTAAATACAATTCTTACTATAACAAAGTCATAAGATGCATTTTCCATCCTTGTAACATGTAATGTATTTCTAATTGACAGTGTTACTTGTTAAAATTATTATTTTTGAAATTATTCTGTTGAGGAGGATTTAAATACTAAGAATGATCAAATAATATTGGAATCAGAATATATGTTGTCATGTTAATAGGCTTCCTCTTAGGAGCAGTCTTTGTTGTCAGTATTTGTAGAGTTATTTGTAAGCTGCTATCTATCTCATTCTACACATTTTATCACAAATTGTGATAAAATGTGTAGAATGAGATAGATAAGAAGAAAATATGGGTTTTTCCTGGCCCCCAAATCAAGCCCCTTATGCTGTTGTGTTTTTTGAGTAGAATTATATTGCTAAAAGATAGTTCTAGACACTGAAACTGTTAGTTTCTTTAGGTTAATGCATAATTGTCACAGGATTAGTGCCAGTTCAGTTATTAACTACAGAAAAATGTTAACAGTACTTTTGATTCTTGTATATTTTTGTAATATATTTCTGCTTATACTTGATAACTTTCTCATGATGGTTCTTATTTAGTTATTCTAAATTTTCTGTAATATATTAAACGTATTACAGGAATATTAAGAACTGCTAAATAACTTAGTCTGCTGTTTTGTGATTTATTTTATTGTTCACTTCCACCTACTTTCTTTCCTTTTTTTAATTATGATTAATATCAGCATTAATCTTAATGGTATTAGTCATCTAATGTTGCAAGAACAGTCACAATTTGCATCATACCAATTCGGGCATCAAGGAGGAATTCTTTGTTTTACAACTTACATGCAATCTGTAAAACATATGTTGAGAAACTTTACCTATTTGTGGAGGGGTGATCTTACCTTCTCTATCTAAGGCTACTTAATCCTTGATAGGCGTAATGTTCCTCCCATCTCAGACGGGATTTGAACTTGAGTTTATTTTCCATGCACATGCTGCAAGGTCACATTTGAATTTTTTTTTATATATAAAAAAGGAAATAAATCATTTCCACATAAGCAAGATGTTAAATACTCAGCATTTATTTGGACACCACAAATTCATCTCACTAGACACTTATAATGAACTCATTCACTAAAACAAACTGGGGAAAAAAAAGTTCCTGCTGTAGTATCCATGCTATTCTAAAAGAAATAACAGGGAAAAAGAGTGGTAGCAAATGATTTTTGCTATGAATTTGCTATAGCAAGAGCAGATTGTACAATCTTAACTAAGATATTCTCTTTATATATTAATTGATGAAGCAGAGTATATATATCCAAGGGAGTAAGCAAATGTATAATATGCATTAAATGCTACCTTGAAGGATGATTCTGTATAAATCTGTATCACCTTTATACAGAGATATAGTGAAATAATCACCTGTGGAATGAATCAGGCCTATTCAGTCCAGTTTCTGATATAAACATGAATTTCATTGCAGTAGAATATTTACTACTTCTGATCCCTTTTTGAAAAAAGCTGAAAAGCACATTTTTCTTTCAGTAGTCAACTAAAGAAATAACATCCTGCAACTCAGCAGAAGGTATAGGAAGTACATAAAATAATTACTAGTGTACTTATTTTATCAAAAATGCATCTTTCAGCATTGTAACTGCTGGCCTGGTTGGCATATCTGCTCTCCAACCGCCTGTGGGTTCAAATCATAATGGCATGGATGTTTGTAACTGTCTTTAGGTGAAAGATGAATTTCATTGCTCAGTGTGTGCACATGTACACACACACATATATATTGGAGGCCTGAATAGTTCCATATTTGGTTTCTAGAACAGGGATGTTCTAGAAACTTTTTTTTTTAAATTTTTACACAGGGTTTCCAAACTGTGTAAAAATTTCAAAAAAAGGAAAAAAATCCTTAGCCCACCCACTATGAATGTAATATAGGTTTACAAAAACCTTTTGTGAGCGGGAGCCACGTTAAAAAGACAAAAAAAAAATCTAAAAAAAACTATCACAGATATTAAATATAAAGATAGTATTATCTCATCAGATGTCATCTCCTTCCAGGAGGTTGACTACCATGAGCTTCCACCATATACGGTTTTGTGCTTCTCTTTTACATTCTTCATAGGACAAAAAGGTCCAGTCCTTAATATTTCCCATTCAATCTGTTTTTTGTAAGGATTCATGCCTTAGTATGTGACCAAGGTAGGTAGTTTTCCTTTTCTTAATGTTTTCAACAGAGTCCTATCTTCTCCAATCATCTCAAAATATTTCTAAATTAGTTTTTTGGCAGTCCATGGGACTCTACGAATTCTTCTGAGGATCCACACCTCAAAGGCTTTTAGTTTGTTTTCACAATATTTTGATATGTAAAGGTTTCTCTGCTCCGTTGACCATATGTAGCATTTGGACATCATAATTCTTGTTTTTGCATGAATTTTCCTTGAGGTCAGAATGTTTTTCATGCTAATGAAGGTTGATCTAGCAATTTCTGTTTTTCTTGATATTTCCTTATCACACTTCCCATTCTTTTTAATTAGTCGACCCAAATATATATAACTCTCTACTTGATCTAAGGTATTTCTTTTGATCTTAATATTTATATCAGATATTTTCCCTTTTTCTCTTGTTACCGGCATGGTTTTTGTTTTTTTGAAGTTGAAATTAAGTCCATATTTTTCACTTAGTTTCAGTGTCTCTTCTAGTGAGTTTTGAAGATCTTTTTTATTTTCAGCTAGTAGTACTGTATCTTCTGCATATCTTGAGTTGTTCATATTTCTGCCTCCTTTAAATTCTTTTAATTGCTTGAAGATATATAGTATTATAGTAATTCCTTTATTCCCATATATCATAATGTGAAGTAAAGAACTTAAATATTAGTTAACTCCTCTCCCCCCCATTTTAATTTTACTATAGGTTTGAGTTCTGTAATTGTTATTTCTATGTAAAAGCCTAAAGAAAAGTGTACCAGCAGCTGACTGAGAAGATGTCTTAGATAATTTATTCCACTTCACATGCCTATTAAAATTTAATTATGGTGAATCATGTTTATCTAACCATTGTTCCAATTTGTGTCACAAATGACTAAATTCTGCCAACTACTAATGTATCATGAAGTGATTGGTTTGTAGTACAAATTGAAAACTGTGGCCCAGATATATATAGTTTGTTTCAAAATTAACAGATTTTGCAAATATGAAAATTTGAATATTACTTCCAATATGGCCTTAGTAACTATATACTGTACAGTATATAGTAACTATGTCGGAAGTTTTTTTTTCCACTTGGTTAGATAAATTTACACTTCGATAAAGGATTAAACTAAATTTATTATATAGTAAAGGTTGATCGATTGGTAGTGCCTCTGCTACTGATGACTCGCAAAAAGTTAAGCAAGTTTGAGCGTGGTTAGTAGTTGAAAGGGATTCAATCATTCGATGCTGTTGGCACACTCTCCCTCGATGAGTCTTTGGACTCCCTGAAGGTGTCACATAATAATAATAATAATAATAATATATACTGTACAAATTACTGTTAACATCAGTGTGTGTTGTGGGGGGGTCTTTAAATTCTGTATTATATATTTATGTGTAAAGGCTTTTCAGCTAAAGGTAAGTCAGCCTATCTCACATCACCTTATTTGAGTACAAATAACCCAGAGCACACATTATTTTATAGATGTAATTTTTTGCCTCATAGTTACAATGGTGTTACTAAGTTACTAAGCAGCTCACAGTTTATCATTTCTTGTTTGATTATTTAAAACAACTAATATTCATAATTCAACTTCATTGTTTGTCAACACTTTGTTAGGCTGGTCTCTTAGCCAGCTTAAGTAAAGAATATGTAAACTTTTTTTTACTTCTCAGAGCTTAGTTGAAGGTACTTTTTTATGGAGAAATTAAAGGAAAGTGAAAAACTTTGTATATATATTGCATTATTACGAAGAAAGTCACTTATTTCTCATATGTAATTCATTGTATTTGAATTATCCATTATTTTTTAGAAACAGTAAATTCTTATTTAACATACATGAAACAATTTGAATAGAATTTTTGTAAAATGCAAGTGCTTATTTCTGAATAAATTTTAAGTGATAATCAGACACACATGTATATATTCCATTTCATGTAATTTTGATTTCTAGTTTGTTTATTAGAGAAGCAGGAATTATGAAAGGTATCCTGCCATCTGTTTCATCAGATAGAATCTACATATCTTATTCTCCTGAAATTTGGAAATGTAAACCACTCACAAAAAAATAAGTAAAATATCATAGATTTTGTATGTTTATTCATGAGCAGACATTAAAATTTTGCTTTATGTATTTTCTAATATTCATATTTGTAGTTTATTAAAAAGAATTGAAATTTTACTGGAAGATGGACTGTTGGAGTAGTATACAGATCAGTCCCTGTAAATAATGCTGACCTTTCCTTGCCACAAGCTTGGAGACTACTACTACTCTGGAGAAAGAATTCATGACTATGTATTTACTTGTTGAAGAAAAGAAAATAAATTTTTCTTTTTCAAAAGGTACATCTCTTGTTTTTTTCTTTTTTTTTTGCAATGTTAGAAAAATATCTCATTCTTTTTCAGAAATCCCCCCCCCCCCGAGAAAAACACACACCTGCAAAAGATGTTGAGCGAGTTAAGAGTTAGATAATCTGGAAACATGGCATTTTAATCCTCAAGTAAGCAGTGGGGTAGTTTTCCACTAATGATAATGCAATAATTTGTTACCATACTAGAAAGTTTATTGCTTGGGTGAGCAGTGTATTATATTATATTATATTGTTCCATGGTATTATCATAATCTACTCAAATTTGTACATTATAAAGTGAATCCTGGAGCATGTATTACTTTACATTATAGTTGATATTTAGCCAGTTTGCAATGACATCTGCTGCTTTCAGTATGAGAAAAGAAAAAGAAAAAAAATCCATATGTTTATATTCCAGAATAAAATATGGATTAAAACAAGGATATAATTTAAATATATTCTACCAGGAGAAATTATTATTATCTGAGACCTCCAGGAAGTCAAGGACTCATTGAGGGAGGTTATAAATCACCCAAACCAGCTATCATACCTTCCTTTAAATTCATTCAAACTAGATGCACTTACTACCCCTAAGGACAAATTATTCCACTCACTCACTGCTGCTCTGTGAGAGAAAAACCTAGCTCTTACCCTTTTCTTGACTGTGAACAAACTTAACTTCTATGGATGCCCCCCATGTTCTCTCTCTCCACCTTCCATATAACAAAAAATTTCATCAGTTGATATCCTATAACACCCAAAAAGTTTATACACCTCTATTATATCACATCCTCTTTCTCCTGTTAACCAGAGTCGAATAGAATTCGGTCCCTTTATTCATATATTTAAACTATATCCACATACTCGCAATCTGTCCTCATAATCTAAATCCCATAATCCGGATATAATCTTTGTAACTCTTTTGCACCCTTTCCACAGCTTCTTTATCCTCTTGGAACTCAGGAGACCAAATCTACGCACAATAATCCAGGTGTGGTCTTATCAAAGCCTTATAAAGAGGCAAAATGACTTCCTTATCCTTTAATTACAATTTAAAAAAAAAGAATTTTTTTTAGTAAACATAAACGGTAAAACCTTATGCTTAACGATAAATTATATTCTTGTTTTAAGGATATGGACACAAAAGTTTGCATGTGAAATATCGTCACAATTAGGCTACTGCAGATAGAATAAGATCAGTTAACTTAATACAAAACCTAAGGATGAACACTGTTTGTGAAGATTACAACTGCAAATTCAGACATCATCTTGTAGCAATTTGTATAACTGATGATTTCAAGTAGAAACTGGGCACACTTTCAAAATTTTGAATTGCACGCAAAGGGGTCATGTAGCAGCACTCAATAGGGTAAAATGCTGTACTAAGCAAATTGTGTTTGAAGGAAGCTGTTTTCATAGGGAGTAAAGGAATAAAGTTGCAAGCTTGGATGTCTTGTAAGTTCTCAAAGATATCGTCTAGACAATTTCATGTGTTTAAGAAATATGGAAAGCTTGAAGACTGCAGAATTACTGATATTGCCAGAGAGTTTAGAATCTTGCATAGCATTTCATCCAGGCTGAGCAGTGCTTCAAACCAATGGAATGTGTTTCAGACATTTGCTAAGACGTTGCCTTCGCTCTGCCATGGAGCACGAAGACAGATTTTTGGTTATATAACAGCAAAATGTAATCAATGCACCACAGCAGGTCAGCTTACAAGTCGGCTCCATTCAAGCACAGGTAAGCGGATATCTAGATAAACTGTGGGAAGACATCTGCAAGAAGTAGGGATGAAGGCCTCTACTCTGCGTCCCTTTATTCATAGCTCGTAGAGCATCCTTTCTGTAGTCTTGTATCCATAAAAATTGAACAATACATCAATGAGTTAGTGTACTCTACAAATGAGTCGTTTTAGTCTTTCCTCTGATTCTAGATGACTGATCTGGTGTGAAAGTGGTGCCGCTTGCTGTTGCAAGAAGGTCCTTGAAAGGGATAGGTGTGGTAGTCCTGGGAAGGCATTAAGCTTAATGGACACACAGATTTCAAGTACTGGAAAAAGGGACTATGACTGGTGCCACACCACATTGTACATGAGAAGTGGAGATACTTCTGGAGGTTGAGGATATTAATTGAATTGAGTGGCCAGGACTCTCCCTAGATCTCAACCCAACAGAACATGTTTAGGATGCAATAGGGAGATGCATTGTTGCTCGAAATTCCCCTCTAGAAAACAAACAAGGTCTTATCCTTTCTCTGAAGGAGGAGTATGCTGGTTTGTCTCAAGAACTCCTGAGTCACTTTGTGCTGAGCATGGTTCGATGTTGTGAGAGCTGCATTGTAGTTCTGGGTGGACATATTCCATACTGAAATGGCTCTCCACATAGTTTTCTGTAAGCAGTGTGCATTAATTCCTTAACTACATCCTTAGGAAATATTTAACATTTGCCAAAAACGTATTGCAATTTAATTTGTAAGAAATTTATAATTCGATTTTTGTGTAATATAATTTTTAGCATGCTGGTCCTACAGCAAAATGTGGACATTATGTCCACATTTTGCTGTAGTCATGAAAAATGTTTCATGTACAAGTAGCAATGTAGTTTGTCCTTAGCTTTTGGACACCAGCATATATATAAGTTTACTAGTCATGAACACATTGCACATGCAAACTTTGTTTGCTTGACATCGATAACATAGGGAAGGAGGGAAAAGAATTCCTTGTGAAATATAACATACAGTGGGGGGGGGGGAATTGCTACAGAAAGATGAATGCACAAACATTTAGTACTATTTTTCAAGTTTTCTTGCTTTTCCAGTATTCCGGTTAAATCAGTTAAGCTTTTTAATACCATCTGAGAAACTTCTCAGTCACTCCTTTGCCATTACTACCAAAATTGTAGGTAACCAATGGAATTTGTTCTTTATTGGAAATCTACCATTTCTACTAATGAACTTGTCCAGGATTTTACAATGATTTCTGATGAATGAATTCATTGAACATGATCAAGCATGATGCTGTTCTTTTGATGGCTATTTTTCATTTATTACAAACAGCAGGTTTCACTTTCTTTCCCTTATGAACATTTCAGCCCTCATACTACTAACATTCTTCTGCAAATGGGAAGTGAAAACTACCTTCTCTCCACTGTGTGAAACAATGCTGATCACTGAGAAGACATTTTTACTTAGCTACATCAAGAGACCATGACTTGATCGCAATGTGAAGTGGAAATAGCACACATTGGAGATGGGATGTCTGCCTACTTTTCATTGTAGTAAAAAAAAATGGGATTATGTACTTAAGACTAGTGTGAAATTATGGTTGTAATAATATTTCTCTTCATTGACTGTTATCTCAGCCTAACAGAAATCTTTGGAATTTGCTTGAACGCCAACTGGTCAAATGGTTCTCCACATAGTTTTCTGTAAGCACTGTACATTAATTTCTTAAGTACATCCTTAGGAAATTTGCTTTCAGCAATGTAATCTGCACTGGTGGTCATACTAAAGAAAGAATAATTCAAAACCCCAACGTATCAAAAACTGGCAGAGTATGCCTAAAAGGTGGAAAGTGTCGAGGAGGATCAGGACTATATCTGGTCCCACATGTTATCAAGGAGTGGGCAATTGAGAATTCTCCAGAGCTATAGTACTAGGACAGCACTATGTTTCAGCATAGTTTATGCATACAAAGCAGCTGTTTTTCCATAAAATTACGTTGAAATCCTCTCCCCAAAAAAGTTTGCAAAAACTTATTTGCAGGATGCAGCATGAGCTCACTGATTTGCCCAAGTTCCACAGATTAAAGTTTATTTATTTATATAGATATATAGTTTTTTTATTTAGTGTTATTAACATAGTAGATGGAGAAGCAAAAGACCAGTCAAATTTCTAAGCAGTTTTTGTCCTTATGGGAAAGAAAAAAAAAAAAAAAAAAAGAGCATTATGAATGAGTATGGGGAGTGGCAAATCTGGGGTACCCGATCCTGGACCATACCATTGTAGACTGGTACCCCTCCCACACACACTTCTTTCTTTCTTACTCCTTCCTCCCAATGTTCTTAGAGTATTTGATTGCTAGGGAGTGAATCTTTCCTATTTTATTTCGCCTTATGCATGGGAGTCTGACTTCTCATCTATTGAGACCAAATCCTCCCAGATATGTGGAAAAGGCCTCTGCAACTCTACCACTTTATTTTTTTTTTCCTTGCAGTGGCTTCACTCCAAAAGGCTAATGTGGTTGTGCCTTATAATACATCTCATGCTGCATTGGTTGTCATGCAGAATAATCAGAGCCACTTTCAGGGCTTAGGCAGAGTGCCCTGTTCAAGAAGTATATTACACCCTCCAACAAGACAGTGATATCGTGAATGAGGAACAGAGAAGGTATAGGGTTAATAATAGGGCAGAACTTTACATAGGCACATGCACTATATGGGGCGTACCAGATGGGTACTCGTGATACTGTCTGTAAATTGATGGAGAGATATAAAGTTGATATCATGGGAATTACAGAGACCACATGGAATATATAAGATCACTTCAAAAGACAGGATGGTAAGCTATTTTATTCAGGAGGTGACTTAAAACATCATGAGGTAGCTGTGATACTGAAAATAGTTCAGGCAAGAGCCTTTCATAGTTAGAATCTCATTAATGACAATCTGTTTTGTATTAGACTTGTTGGCTCATCCTACCAATGTGCTAGTCATGGTAGTTTACGAAGGTTATTTGGTAAAAAAATAAGTTAAACACATTTTTTTTTTTTTTTTGGAAAAAATCACCTTTATTTCTCAACATAGTCTCCATCAAGGTCTACACATTTGGTCCTGCGAGTTTCCAATTTTTTTCATCCCATCAAAAAAGTAGGATTTGTTAAATTATACAAAATAGTCTTTGACAGCCTTGATGACATACTCGTTTGAAAAAAAAAATTTTCTCACCGAGCCAAATTTTTAAGTTAGGGAACAAGAAGTCAGATGGGGCAGAGTCCAGAGAATGCAGTGGATGTGGAACCAATTCGTACAATTTTGCCATTACGACGGCCGATGTCTGGGAGGGTGCATTGTCTTGATGAAAGCACTTTTTTGTGCGCCAATCTTGGCCGTTTTTTTCTTCAGTTCTTCTTTTAAACGGTCCAGCAATGACGCATAATATACTTATTATTGTCTTACCCTTTTTCAAATAGTCCATCATGATAATTCCTTGGGAATCCCAAAAAACAGTGGCCATCTTCCCAGCTGACAAAACGGTCTTAGCTTTTTTTTGGTGCTCTTTCACCAGGCATTGTCCACTGTTTTGACTGCTGCTGCTTGGACTCAAGTGTGTAATGGTGGATCCAAGCTTCTTCTACAGTCAAGAATCGACGCAAAATCCTGCGAATTGCGATTAAACACCGCCAAACACTACATTGAAATGTCTTTTCGCATGCGTTTTTGATCGAACAGTCAACATTCGCGGCATCCATCCAGCACACAGCTTTTTAATGTGGAATTTTTCGTGCAGGATATTATACACCCGTTCAGTTAAGATGCCTGCAATCTCACGCACTTTCACTTGGTGGTCTTCCATAATGATACCATGGATTTTGTCAATCATTTCCTTCGTAGTGACCTAAGGCGGGCGTCCGGAGCGCGCTTCATCTTCGATGGACTTACGACCACGTGTCAACTCATTTATCCAAAAATAAATAGTCTTTAATGTTGGTGCAGAGTCCTCATGAACTGCATGTATCTCGGCTTTGATTTGCACGGCAGTCCACTTCTTCAAATAAAAGTGTTTTATCACTGCACGAAACTCGTTTTTCTTCATTTTTATGAAAAATGCGAACACGGTCGTTTTAAGTGTTTGACAAATGAGAACTACGCTTCGCACGTGGCTGAAATTTTGCTAGGGGGTCATGAAGATGATGATACGTGTTGACACTGGTATGAATGAACAAATACTGTCGCCGTCTATTGGAAATTTACCAGACTTTTCAAACAACCCTTGTATTTCCCCCACACAGATAAACCTGATGAAAATAATGAGGAATTTATGAAATCAACAGACTGTTTTGGACTGCCTACTAAAGAGAGATGTACTTTTCATCTTAGGGGGCTTGAATGCAAAAGTGGGAAAGAGTATGAGAGTCAGACCTGAGTGTGACGTGTTTGGTCTGGGCGAATGTAATACCCATGGTGAAAGACTGTTGGAATTTGCCCTAGTTATACCAATACCAGCTTCCAGAACCACCCAACATGCCTATACTTGGACATCTAACATTGATCGGTCAAGGCACCAGATTGATTTCATCTTGACTATCCAGTGGTGGAAGACAAGCATCTCTGATGTGTATACTTGTCCTGGAGTGGACTGTGAACCATCAGCTAGTAAGAACAAATTAAGACTAAGACTTCAAAATCTTCCAAGTCAGAGTAATACCTAGTGGGTTCACAGAATAAACATCAACTCGGTTGGATGATTCTTTTAGAGACTAGTGAGGAGAACTCACCTGAAATGCTTTGGGAAGGAGTATCTTGGCCCAATTAGAAGACTAAGAGACCCATGATCAGATTCAACATGGGATCTAATTGAAAGAAGGCAGAAGGAGAAACAAAGAAACATGAGAACCAAAGAATAAAGAGATTACATAGAGAAGTCAGAAGAAAATTCAGGACAAGAAAAAATTTAATACTAACAAATGTGAAGACATAGAGTTCCAGATGAGGAGGCACAATTATAAAAGGGTGTTTCGTTTAGTTTGTGACCTAAAGCACAAGTTTAAGCCCAAATTGAATGTCAGCAAAGACAGGAATGGAGCAGTACTAACAGAACCAAAAATCAAAAACAGATGAAAATGATACTGTGAGGAACTGTACAACAGAGGATAAGGAAACTTATGAGGAGCCCTCTCATCAGAAAAATTTTGATTTGGAACCTCTTAACAGCAATAAGGCCCTGGATGCAGCAGAGATAAGTGTGTTTCATAGATTGATTACAAGGCTATGGAAGAGAAGATCATAACCTAGAGCAGTGGTTCCTAACCGATGTTCCGCCGGCGAAAGATGTCACATGATACAGTTCTGGATGTAATTGGCTAGTCTGATTCTAAGAACTGAAGATTGCTATGCGCGATAACTTCTAAACTAATAGAATATCGTTTATAGGTCATGTGTTTGCAGGAGGCGCAGAGAAGATCATAGCCTTCAGCAGTGGTTCTTAACCGGTGTTCCGCCGGCGAAAGATGTCACATGATACAGTTCTGTGTGTAATTGGCTAGTCTGATTCTAATAACTGAAGATTGCTATGCGCGATAACTTCTAAAGCCATAGAATATCGTTTATAGGTCATGTTTTGCAGGGGGGGGGGCTCTTTTACAGTCTTTCAGTGATGTGTGTTTGATTTTTGTGTTGTGTAACATCGTAAAAGTGCACATTCCATTTTTAATGTGTATTTGGTTTGTGGGTCATAGTAGAACACAGTGGATAAATTTAGTATTAAACGAAAACGTGATTCTGAGGAAAATATTAATAATGGGGCAAGTACAACTGGAAATAGTAGTAATGGCGTTGCTGCAAATACGTCTCGTACAGAAGACAGCATTATACGTAGTAAAAGAAGAAAAACTGATAGACAATATTTGGACGAATATTAAAGTTTCGGTTTTACATGGACCAGTGAGGAAGAATGTTCTATTTCCCAGTGTCTTGAATGCGGGAAAAATCTATCCAATAACGCAATGGTTCCTACTCAGTTGAAACGCCACTTTACTGTAAAGCACGCCAATCTTGCTTCAAAAACTAAAGATTATTTCAAGAGATTGGTGGACATGCAAGTTAAATAAGTAAAATATCTTGAAAAGATTGTTGAAATATGCAATAAGGCACAACTTGCAATATATAAGGTAGCTGAATTAATTGCTGTAAAATTAAAACCACATACTATAGCAGAGTATTTTATTTTACTAGCATGTTGTGAAATGGTAAACATTATGTTTGGTGACGAAGCAAAAAAGGAAATTATGAAAATTCCTCCTTCGGACGATACAAGAAAAAATAAAATTTAAGATACATCATCAGATGATATTGAGAAAACAGTTACCAATAAACTTTCCAAACAACATTTTGCTTTACAAATTGACGAGTCCACTGACATTAGTGGTAAAGCTCATATACTAGGATTCGTTCGTTTCATTAATGAAAATGAAATAGTGAATCAATTTCTATGCCTGCAGAGAACTTACTGAATGTACAACAGGACAAGATATTTTTGACTCTATTAAGTCATATTTAGAATATTTTAAAATTTCATGGGAGCTGTGTGTAGGAATTTGTATGGCTATTAAAGGATTTGTTACCTTTGCAAAGAAAATAAACCCAAATATTATATCTATGCACTGTTTTTTTGCACAGAGAATACCTAGTTTCAAAAATTACCGGCAATATTAAAATCTGTACTAGACCAAGTTGTAAATATGGTAAATAACATCAAGTCAAGACCTTTAAAAGCACGCCTTTTTTAAAAAAACTTTGCATATCTATGGAAGCCAAGTATGAATCTTTGCTTTTGCACACAGAAATAAGATGGTTATCCAGGAGTAAAGTGCTATTCCGAATTTTGGAACTTAAGAATGTATTATTGGCCTTTTTTTAAAATGAAAGTACAGATACTTTTGTAACATGTTATTTGGTGTGCTAAAATGGCATATTGTCAGCTTTTCAGAAAAAAGTATCTCTTTGGAAAAACCACATATCAGAAAAAAAATGCAGTAGATATGCTTCCTTCACTCCACAATAAAATATCAAAGAAATTATTTCCTTCCCTTCAGTGTCACACAGTGATCAGCATTCATTTTAGACAAATTATGGACTCTACAACCATGTTATAAATAATTATTTTATTTCCGGACGTTTCGACCTTCATATGAAGGTCATCATCTGGAGTACACACACACACACACACACAGAATCTAAATTCCATTTCACACAATATCATTGTCTCATTAGCATACTGTGTGAAATATAATATAATTTAGCTTCTCTGTATATATAGTCTTTAGCAATCGCCTAGGGCGCCAGTCATCAAGAGGTGCAAAACTTCAATGATATACAATGATATATGATTTAGGTATCGCTTCTTTTTCCTTATCCTTCACACATCAAACTATTTTACTATCTAACTCTTGGTTCTTTTTTGTTCCTTACCTAAATGATTTGAACTTACCGTTATTTAAAATTCAGTTAAGATAAATATTTTAAAACGTTAACATTTTAAAATATCAAATTTTGGCATTTTATAACTTTTTTTGTAAATGAATTATAACAGAATTTTCAAATTAATTAAAAAAGAAAATAAAAAATCCCTATTAATTTAACCTGAAAGACAATTTTATTTTGTTTAATGTCAATTAGAAACATTTCAGTTTATGAAATAAGGGGCGCACTTGTAAATTTTGCCTATGGCACAAAATAACTTTGCACCGATAGTGATCTTTAGACATATACAAGATGGCCATAAAATAACTTTCATTCTTTGGAGGCATCTGTAGCTAAAACTAATAAACGGAATGAAACCAAATTTTATATTGAGACTTTTGAAGGCATGTGGAGATGATTTCCCCCAAAAAAAGATTTAGTACCATAAGTCTCGACAGGGGAAATTTTGAAATCAGAACCGAAAACAAGGAATAATTACATTAAAGGCAGATAAAATGGAATGATAACATTTCGACAGTGTAAACGATAGCCGTGCCACTTATTCCAACTGGATATGTGGCATGTTACAATGATAATAAGAATAATAATAATTAAACTAAAACAACAATTTGTGAGAGAGAGAGAGAAAAATTAATGTAGTGATAAAACATTATTTCACAGGAAATGTTTTATTCATCAGAATCAGGGTCGCCTGGACCACATACACGATTTTCAATGTGCTGACCTTTTTGTGTACAACAAATTGCATCTGGTGTGCGACATGCTCTACAGCTGTACCATGTCTGTGCTGCTGTTCTGTGGAAACCTAGTAAAAAAAACCTAGCAGGGTTTTTTCTCCAGGAAACTCTGGTTTTTCATCCCGCATACAGACAAATCGGCCCTTCAGAATAAGGAGTTGGATTGGGAATGGCACCAATATACACAACGATTTCAAATACCTCCACAGCCAAAAGTCACATTGAGTGATGTCCGGGGATCAAGGCGTCCATGCCGTCTGAAAGAACTGACTGATAACCCTCTTATTACTGAAATGCTGGCGTAAAAGGCGCTGTACTGAACGTTCAATGTGTGGCCTTGCTCCATTCTGTATAAAAATTATGGAGTCCAAACATTGTCTTTGTTGCAATGCAGGAATGACAAAATTTTCCAGCATTCGTCGATAAATCTCTCCAGTAATGGAGCAGGTTACAGGACCTGTAGGGGTAATGTGCTCAAAAAAAAAAGTATGGTCCTATTATGAAATGGGCTGTGAAGCCACACCACACGGTTACTTTTGGACAATGCAGTGGCATGGGACATTGTCATCTAGATAGTAAGATGGGTCCATTCCATAAAAACTCCACAGTATAGGCAGCACCTGATTATACAGAATATCAAGGTACTGAGCTGCCTTCATGGAACCACAGACAATGACCAGTGGTCCCACTCCAAACCAGCTGAATGCACCCCACACCATTACTCCTCCACCACCAAACTAAACAAGTATTCACCAGGCTGCCTCCACAATGAAAACAGGTGAACCTTCATTCATTGCTCCAGAGTACCATTTTCCACTGGTCAATTGTCCAGTTCACATGCTCTTTGCACCAGGCCAGATGAGCTGCCTTGTTCCTTGTTATGATATTTGGCTTGTGCTGCTGTTCTGTGGAAACCTAGTAAAAAAAACCTAGCAGGGTTTTTTCTCCAGGAAACTCTGGTTTTTCATCCCGCATACAGACAAATCGGCCCTTCAGAATACACGCAATTTACATACAGACAAAAAATACTAGTTGTGATGGAGGTGGGTGGTAGATGGCATTGATGGAGATGATTTGTAGTAGAGGTTCAGTGTAGTGGTTGAGACAGTTGTAGGTGTCCTCCTGTGATGAGTCTTCGGACTCCTTGGAGGTATCAGGAATAATAATAATCATAATAAAAGGAGTTCTTTTCATACAGTATTACTGCTCACCATGGTGTTACTGGCACTCTGGAACTCATCAGGAATGGTCTGTGCCAATTGTAGCCGGAAAAAG